>NW_012107709.1:1522288-1603293 GCF_000951045.1 Mandrillus leucophaeus | reverse complement strand
GGAGAAAATTTTTGCAATCTACCCATCTGACAAAGGGCTAATATCCAGAATCTACAAAGAACTTAAACAAATTTACAAGAAAAAACAAACAACCCCATCAAAAGGTGGGCAAAGGATATGAACAGACACTTCTCAAAGAAGACATTTATGCAACCAACAGACACATGAAAAAACACTCATCATCACTGACCATCAGAGAAATGCAAATCAAAACCACAATGAGATACCATCTCATACCAGTTAGAATGGCGATCATTAAAAAGTCAGGAAACAACAGGTGCTGGAGAGGATGTGGGGAAATAGGAACACTTTTTACACTGTTTGTGGGACTGTAAACTAGTTCAACCATTGTGGAACAGTGTGGCGATTCCTCAAGAATCTAGAACTAGAAATATCATTTGACCCAGCCATCCCATTACTGGGTATATACCCAAAGGATTATAAATCATGCTGCTATAAAGACACATGCACACGTATGTTCATCGCGGCACTATTCACAATAGCAAAGACTTGGAACCAACCCAAATGTCCATCAATGATAGACTGGATTAAGAATATGTGGCACATATACATCACGGAATACTATGCAGCCATAAAAAAGGATGAGTTCATGTCTTTTGTAGGGACATGGATGAAGCTGGAAACCATCATTCTGGGCAAACTATCACAATGACAGAAAGCTAAATACTGCATGTTCTCACTTATAGGTAGGAACTGAACAATGAGAACACTTGGACAGAGGGTGGGGAATGCCACACACCAGGGCCTCTCATGGCTAGGGGGAGTGGGGAGGGATAGCATTAGGAGATATACCTAATGTAACTGACGAGTTAATGGTCGCAGCACACCAACATGGCACATGTATACATATAGAATAAGCCTGCACATCATGCACATGTACCCTAGAACTTAAAGTATATAAAAATATGAATCTTTATGGAACTTAAGTTTACTTTAAGGTTCATTTGAAATAAATAACCTTAAAAAAAACAAACACTAAAACAATCTCATCCCCACTCACTCAACACATCCATAGATCTGTTCTGAGCACCAGCTCTGGTAGAACTATTACTAGCATTATTGGGGGGTCATAGAGATGAGTAAAGAGATGTCACAAACATATTAATTAATTCATTTGACAAACATCTATTGTCTCCTATGTGCTGGGAAAGGTGCTTAGGCACTTGGAATTCAAGGGTGAACAAGATATGGTCCCTGCTTTCCATGAGCTCACAGTGAAGACAGCAATATGGGAAACCATACGTGATAGCTCCACAGTATATAACTATTGAGAGTGTCTACAAGTTATTGGAAGCCCATTTTCCACTCTAGAGGAGTTCACAGCCCAGGCTTGGGTTCCTTATTCTACAAACATTCATAAGAGAAACTAGCTCAGAAAAGGGTAGCAGCCACAGATTCAGGTGTTTTGTTTTGTTGTTGTTCATTTGTTTTGAATTTTTTATTGAGGTGAAATTCACATAACACAAAATGAACCATTTTAAGTGTATAATTAAGTGGAATTTAGTACATTGCATGTTATGCAACTGTCACCTCTATCTAGTTCCAAAATGTTTTCATCACCCTAGAAGAAAACCTTTTACCCATCAAGTAAAACAGTCACTCCCCCTTCCACCCTCCCTTCAGCTTCTGGCCATCATGTTTTCTGTCTCTGTGGATTTGTCTATTGTGGATTATTTATATAAATGGAATCATACAGAAAAAAAGCCCTCTAAATAATCTGATTATATAATTGTTTAGCTTTATTTCCTAGACTAACCAACTAGCTCTCTCTCAAAACCATAGATGACTCTGTGTGTTCCTCAACCCTTATCCTTTCCCAGGCCTCCGCCTTGTTCCATTTGTCTACTATATTTTATGTTTCTATTGCCCCAACTAGACCATGAATTACACTCTGTCTTATTAATCTTGATGTTACCAGCACCCAGAACAATGCCTGGTAATTGTTAGCCAGCAAAGATGTGTATTAATACTTTATACATAATCAACAAATATATAATTTATATGTAATTAACAAATATATATGTATATATACATATATATACGTAATCAGTTCTAAACTGTAAAAAAATCCTAACCTTGTATATTTTCTGGTAAAAAAAATCAACAGGTCTGTTATAGTTTGTCTGAACAACATTATTATTTTCCTTTTCAGTCAATCTCAGTGTAAAAACTAGTTTTCACTCTTCATAAAAGCTCATGTTATCAAAAACAAATCTTTCATTTAAGTAGAAAGTACTTTATGATCTTTATAAAAGAGGAAAGTTAGTGCTAAATTACTTAGAAACAGTTTCAGAATGCTATAAAGTAAAAACCATAATGAATAACTTGTTCATACTTTGTATGCTGAGACATTTTTGAGCGAATCTTAAAAGCAATGCATAGGGATTGAGCCATGAGACTTTCAGCAAGATTAATGGAAGCAATGCTCCTTAAATCCCCTGGCACAGCTTTGAAATTTTCCCACATGCCATCAGTGATATCTTTGTGACTTAAAATTTTGACTTTGGTTTCAGGTTGCAGATTTTAGGAAGCAATGAATGTGTATGATATTGACAACCTTGTGGCCTCAATTATATAATAACAGGATATCAGATTTTTATGATAACCTAAAGACTATTCTGTCTAATACATGAATTCTGTCTACAGAGCTGGTCAAGTAATCATGCTACCTCCATTTGAACACAAAAGTCATTGCCTCCTAAATGTCTATTTCATTTTAGACAAACCAGAGACAAAGATTAAAGGAATGTAATTTATCATGATGAAAGATATGATTTTTTCTTTCTTTGCAGAAAGAAAATTTGATCATTGCATAGCTCTCAAATACCCCAATAAAACTTGAAGATTCTAATGATAATTGAGGGACAGTCATGAAAAAAGAGTCTTCATGTTTATTTATTGTGAGCTCATTAATGTTAGAATGTTCTTGAAAGTAGTATCTAGACACACCTGGCTAATCATGAGATAGTTCTTTCTCGGAAATACTCTTAAAATAGAACATTTGTGTGGGAGGCCGAGGCGGGCAGATCACGAGGTCAGGAGATTGAGACCATCCTGGCTAACACGATGAAACCCTGTCTCTACTATGAATAAATAAATAAATAAATAAATAAATAAATAAATAAATAAATAAAAGCCGAGCATGGTGGTGGGTGCCTGTAGTCCCAGCTACTCGGGAGGCTGAGACAGGAGAATGGCGTGAACCTGGACGGCAGAGCCTGCAGTGAGCCGAGATCGCGTCATTTGCACTCCAGCCTGGGCGACAGAGGGAGACTCCCTCTCAGAAAAAAAAAAAAAGAAAAAGAAAAAAAAGGAAAATAGAACATTTGTAAAAATCTCTCCCAAGAAGGAAAATTTTTATTCATTTGTGATAGGGAGAGGAATATTTGGAAGGCCTAAGATTAAATTTAAACAAAAAATCATCTTTATTTTGAAGAGACAAAATGCCCTGGAGGCTTCTAGAACTAATTTTTTCCATTCAGGGATGTTCCTCTTCCCCAAAACAATCCTTCGA
The DNA here is from genome assembly GCF_000951045.1 of Mandrillus leucophaeus. Classification (NCBI taxonomy): domain Eukaryota; kingdom Metazoa; phylum Chordata; class Mammalia; order Primates; family Cercopithecidae; genus Mandrillus; species Mandrillus leucophaeus. Next base: position 1,599,758 of record NW_012107709.1, on the reverse strand, counting down.
TTTGATGAGACATTCCACAAACTCTTGCCAGTCCATCCAATTTAAATCTGCAGAGTGATCTAGCCATTATGGAAGGCTTAACAACTGGCATTATAAAATTCCACATTCTTCTACCCCCATAGAGAAGAGGTGAAATATACTAATCTTTGAAAAAATATCTCTTTGTTATAATATGTATGGCATCATTTTTCTGTTGTCAAGATTATTTTAAGCAATTTCTATAACACTAAACTTCCATTAAATGTGCCACCAATTTAAGCCAAAAGGATGTCAACAGCAAACATATTTTCACATGAACTATAAGCTGTATCTCCATAGAGATCACCGTTTCTAATGCAGAATTCGGCCAGAGTGCCAACCTAAGAAAAAGAGAACGGAATCTGTTTCAAGATGAAAAGAGTTTTCATTTTCAAACAGACTTGGTTCTCTTTTTTTTAGGTTGGCACTCTGACCAAAAAGTTCAAAGTATAGCATGCTATAATCTAATCACTTAACACTTCAATTCATAAACTATGATTTTATGATTTTGCATTACTTTGTTTCCCTGACACTAGGTAGTATCCTCATATCTTGAAGGTAGTCATACTCACTGGTCTAAATTATTTTAACTTGAAGTAGTCCTCTACATGGATGTCATTGTCAGTTAAATATGTAAAATGTTTAATAAAATCTTCATGGGGACAAAACAAGAATTTCTCATTGAAAGTGTGTGCTCTTGTGGGGAAAATTCTCCATAAAATCATAGACTGCGAACGTGTATTGAAAGATCTCTATGTTCTTTGGTTGCAAAAGGATAGTAAAATATATCTGAGAATAACACCCTCTGAGTTCTGTTGACCTGATAGGTCATGCAGATTTTCAAATAATACCACTGAAAGGACACAGGTGGTAAGGTAAAAGAGGATGCTTTCTGTAATTTTGGGAGTATTTAGAGGATGAGAGACAAGGAAAGGAGATGAAGGACAGGACAGAAAAACCCTTCCAAAGCATTTCTCCTAAAAAGTGGATGAAGAAAGAGAAAATATGTAGCTAAGAGATGTCAAAATAGAACCACAGTTGGATTCAGGTGCTTGCAAGGAAAAGCCTGCCTGTAACATTGGGAAGTGGATAGCTGAGGACAGAGAAATTTCACAACTCCAGAATGAAAGTAATTGAGAGTTGGCACATTTTTAGCCATTATTCTTTTAAAGTAGATTTTTATCCGGAGTCATGGAGGCCAAAATACATTTAAAAAGCTTTAACTCAAAAAGCCTTTGTTCTGATAATCAAAGCATAGACTGGCATTTGGGAGAAGTTGATACAAGGGTGGAAGGATTAAAAAAAAAGATAAAATGGAATTTGAATTAAAAATTAATGTGTTTAATTTTGTTAATCTATGCCTACCCTAATTGGGTAAATTAAAAAAGAGAGAGAAATAAAGCCTCTAATTTGTTCCTCCTTGAAATATATATGGCTTTAGTCTTTGTTGTTGTTTTTGTTATGTAAGTATTCCCATTTGATTTAGCGTTCTCTAGAATGACAGATGGCTTTGTCTTGATGAACAGCTAAGCGAACTTGGAGAGAGTATTTTAGGCCCTCCAAAAAGAGTAGGTGGAGTTGCATTATTTGAATGTTGTTGATGTAGAATGGAAGCTGGACATTTGTCCCCTAGATTTATGTGGAAAACAACTGGCTTTCTTTCAGAACTAGCTTTTATGCTCTACTCTAGACAAATGGTTAAACTTGGAAGTTGTGATTACGCAGTATGTGATCTTAGACCATTTTGCCAAATGACCACATTCAGAAGAAATATACCTATTAAAACACAAGCAAGCTATTTTTCCATAATCTCAACATACTCAAGTAAACTTCATACAGTTTTAGCAAAACTAAAATGCAGAAATTAAGAGAAAACTTCTAACACACATAATTACCTGTGTCCCAGATTATGCTTGTAATTATGTAACTGAGATCACACCGCTCTACCCTGGAAAAGAGACATTCCACCTGAAACTTATCTAAACTCACTCCCCTGTATGCAAATTTCCTCTAGCCACCCTCCACGACAGGAAACTTGTCTAGTTTAGTCTAGATTTTAGCATTCTCAAATAAAAAGAAGCTCCTTTAACCATATTTCGGAGAGACAATATTCTTCCTAGATTTGCACAAATGCCACCAGAATCTTTGATATTATTGTCAGTCTGATTCAATTAGTTTAGGTATCAGTATACAACAGTATCTACAGTGAGTTCTTTAAATTGTGACATCACAAATATTGCAAAATAAAGTTTTAGCAAGAGTTTAACCCACACTCTTTTGAGAACCATGCATATTTGTTATGCCTACTTATATAGGATGAGCTATAATGAATAGACAGTGTCAGTTTTTGTAACTTCGTGTTCCTTTTGCCAATGGTAGAGAGTAAATGTTCAATTATGGGGCTAGGTTCTACACTAACTTGATGCTCCTCTGTGTATATAAATGTTACGTTTCTCCCATGGAGTCCACTCTTCTCTGAAATGCAAACTTTGCTTATCACTAACTACGTGCAAAAGTTGTTTGTAAGTACAAGAATAGGTACCGCATTCATCTTTCTGTTGTTTAAATTGTGGGTTTCTTTGGTGGCTCTGTTTGCTGCATATGCTCTACATTGTTTGTAACTAAATTCATTTTATTTAGTGAAACGAGACCATCTTTTTTTAAGGCAAAGAAACATTTTAAACATGGTGAGGAAAATGAAAATGAATTCCCATGTAGGGCATTATTCCCTTTGTATGACATATCCTTGGCTGAGGCAACTATTACGTTTTGACCTTTCTTTATTTTTAAAAATGCAATGATGTGAAAAGGTACAGCAGATACCAATTGTTTTATCTCCTTCACACACACACCTGTGAGAATTCTTTTCACACCACTCCCACATATGTCACCTACGTTTTATGATTCCTTTGGGAGCTTATATACTTCTGGTGATTGCAGAGGTGTGCACTGGACCCTGGATGAGACAGCCTGAGTATTTGACTGGAAATTCTGCACATGGCACTGAATAACTCAATGTCTCCTTGGATCCCCGCTTTGTATAATGGAGCATAAGAAAGCTATCAGATGCTGGGGCCATTGACTTAAAAAGTAGAGAAAGGGGATTTTTGATGAATGGGAAGAATCAGACATTAGAATAATGTTTGCATTGTTTCAAATATTTAGCTTCATTCTTCTCCTTAAATTTGACACATCAATATTATCTCCCCTTTGCTAAAGCTGGTTTGAATTGGTTTAATGTTGCTAGCCAACAAAACAGCCCCAAGTAAAACTCTAGAATATATCTCATGTGACCTTAAAAGTAGAGCATCTTGCTTCCAGGCAAATGGTCCCCAGCAGTGTGTTGAACTCAAACCAGCCTAGACCTCCTTTTCTCCTAATTGGGGAGACACAGAGGATTTTCAATGAGCAAGATCCTGGGTATGTTGTCAGCCTCTGGATAAATATCATCACCCGGGGCTGAATTGTGCTGTCCACCAAGAGGCTGTAGCAGATGCCCAATGGTGCCATCAAGTCCAGTGCTTCACTTTCATGTTGACAGTGCTTAAAGAGTCCCAATTTACAGTCCTAATAAACATAGCCCAAGCCAGCTAAGTAAATTCTCGAAATGAGCCCTAGGCAATCAAAAGTAGGGCCTGGTGGAAAATATCCTGATCTAATAAATTTTTTAAAGAGATATAGGTGGGAGGCACTGAATATTACAAGAAAGTTTTACTAACAAACACAGAACAATGCGTTCTAATCTCTTAATACCAAATATTGTATAGATAACACCTGCCCAGTCTTCTCTACATTTTCAGTTGCTTCTGGTTGCCTAGTGGCAAGTTACTTGGTTGTCTACAGTACTATCCTATAAGCTTCTCTACTCTGAGAGGCTTAAGGTGAATCCTTGTTTTATAAGCAGGGCCCACGGCTAAATCTACTCAATCCCATGACTTGAGTAAATGAGAATCAATGCAATGTAAATTTACAACACACACCATGAGGAGTTCAGATTGACTTACACATGGAAGGAATGCCTACATGATGTGGTTTTAGGTTGTGGTTACAATACTAATGCCCTCTCCAACTAACACCGTCATTCATTGATTTATATAGAAATCCCACCATTTTCTTAAAGCATTAATCTATTAAAATGAAAATTACTAAGATTAGACAATGCTATAAACTTTTCCTATAACTCATACCTTAATGTAAATGAATGATCTGAGTAAGTTTGAGGAGTGAAATGGGGATAGGACAAAGGGAACAATACCATGTACATGTAGCAGGCCTAGGAGAGAGAGGGGTAAAACAATAACAGAGAGACTGAACTTGCCAAAAGAAAATTCTTTCACTTGATGATTTTTACTTATTTTTTGCCTTGTTAGAGAGGATTCCTTTTATTATTATTATTTATTATACTTTAAGTTCTGGGATACATGTGCAGAACGTGCAGGTTTGTTACATAGGTATACATGTGCCATGGTGGTTTGCTGCATCCATCAATCCGTCATCTACATTACGTATTTCTCCTAACGCTATCCCTTCCCTAGACTCCAGTCCCCTGACAGGCCCCAGTGTGTGATGTTCCCCTCCCTGTGTCCATGTGATATCATTGTTCAACTCCCACTTATGAGTGAGAACATGCAATGTTTGGTTTTCTATTCCCGTGTTAGTTTGCTGAGAATGATAGAATGACGATTTCCAGCTTCACCCGTGTCGCTGCAAAGGACATGAACTCATCCTTTTCTATGGCTGCATAGTATTTCATGGCCTATATGTGCCATATTTTCTTTATCCAGTCTATCACTGATGGATATTTGGGCTAGTTCCAAGTCTTTGGTATTGTGAATAATGCTGCATATGCATACGTGTGCATGTGTCTTTATAGTAGAATGCTTTATAATCCTTTGGGTATATACCCAGTAATGGAATTGCTGGGTCAAATGGTATTTCTGATTCTAGATCCTTGAGGGATCACCACACTTTTAAAGACATGAACTGAGACTATGAGCAAAATTGTTTTTGTATATGCTATGGCAAAAGATGACAATAGTGTCTGGACTACTGGACACAGTTTCCCAAATGACTATTTTTGTATAGTTTTGATTAAATGAACAATTATTCTAATAAGTGTTAATTTATGCTTTGATAGTTACACCAATTATTCTTTTTTTCCCCCCTCCAGGTTGGAGTGCAGTGGCACAATCACGGCTGACTACAACCTCCCACTACCAGGCTCAAGTGATCCTCCCACCTTAGTCTCCCAAGTAGCTAGGACCACAGGTACACACCACCACACCCAGGTTATTTTTTGTCTTTTTGGTAGAGATGAGTTTTCACCATGTTGACCAGGCTGGTCTCAAAATCATGAGATCAAGCAGTCTCCTCACCTCAGCCTCCCAGAGTGCTGAAGTTACAGAAGTGAGCCACCACATCTGGCCCCACAATTATTCTTTTATTGATAATAACACAATACAAAACCACCATATAAAAACTAACTTACTAAAAACTTCCTTCAAGACAGAAACCAAACAATAATTAATTTCTATATCTTCTACAGTGCCTAGAATAGAATCTGGGAAATATCAGAAACACCAAACACTTCAATTATTGAAAATTATTTAAAATAAGGTACAAAGAAATCTAAAAAGCCTAGTTTCAATTAACCACGTTTATATTTAGCCTTAGTTCTCCCTGATTAAAATTTTGGATTTTCTTTTTCCTAAGTCTTTTTTCCCTACTTTTAAACTATGGTAAAATATGCATAACACAAATGTACCATCTTAACCATTTTTAGTGTATAGTTCAGTGGTATTAATATATTCAAAATGTACAAACATCACCCCCATTCACAGAACATTCTTCATCTTATAAAACTGAATCTCTATACTCATTGAAAGACAATGCCCCAGTCTCCTCTTCCCCCAGCACCTGGCAACCTCCATGCTACATTCTGTCACTCTGATTCTGACTACTAAGTACCTCTTATAAGTGGAATCATACATCATACAGTATCTGTAGTATCTGTCCTTTTGCAACTGGTTTTTTTCACCTGCCATAATGTCCTCAAAGTTTATCTATGTTGTAGCATATGTCAGAATTGTGTTACTTTTTAAAATATTTCAACTTTTATTTGAAGTTAAGGGGTACATGTGCAGGTTTGTTATATGGGAAGCTCATGACTTGGGAGTTTGATGTATAGATTATTTCATCACCAAAGTACTAAGCATAGTACCTAACAGTTTTTTGTTTTTTGATTTTGTTTTGTTTTCTGAACCTCTCCTTCCTCCCACCCTCTACCCTCAAGAAGGCCCCAGTATCCGTTGTTCCCTTCTTTCTCTCCATGTGTTCTCATTATTTAGCTCCCACTTGTAAGTGAGAACATGCAATATTTCATTTTCTGTTCCTGTGTTAGTTTGCTAAAGATAATGTCCTCCAGCTCCACTCACGTTCCTGCAAAGGACATGATCTCGTTCTTTTTCACATTGAATACCTGCATAGTATTCCATGGTATATATGTACCACATTTCCTTTTTCCAGTGTATCACTGATGGAAGTTTAGATGGATTCCATGTCTTTGCTATTGTGAACAGTGCTGCAATGAACACACATCTGCATGTGTCTTTATGGTAGAAAGATTTCTATTCCCTAGCATATATACCTAATGGTGGAATTGCCCGGTCGAATGGTAGTTTTGTTTTTAGTCCTTTGAGGAAGTGCCACACTACTTTCCAAAATGGTTGAACTAATTTACGCTCCCACTAACAATATATAAACATTCCCTTTTCTCCACAACCTTGGCAGTATGTGTTATTTTTTTGCTTTTTAATAATAGCCATTCTGATGGGTGTGAGATGGTATCTCATTGTGGCTTTGATTTGCATTTCTCTAATGATCGGTGAGATTAAGTTTTTTTTGATGTGCCTGTTGGCTGCATATGTCTTCTTTTGAAAAGTATCTGCTCATGCCCTTTGCCCACTTTTCAATGGAGTTGTTTTTGCTTATACATTTAACTTCCTTGTAAATTCTTGATATTAGACCTTTGTCAGATGTATAGTTAGTAAATATTTTATCCTATTTTATCAGTTGCCTATTTACTCTGTTGGCAATTTCTTTTGCTGTGCAGAAGCTCTTTAGTTTAATTAGATACCATTTGTCAATTTTCGCTTTCTTTGCAATTGCTTTTGACATTTTCATCATGTAATCTTTGTCAGTTCCTATGTCCAAATTGGTATTTTCTAGGTTGTCTTCCAGGGTTTTTATAGTCTTAAGTTTTACATTTATGTCTTTAATCCATCTTGAGTTGATTTTTTTGCATACAATACAAGGAAATGGTCAAGTTTCAGTCTCCTGCATGTAGCTGGCCAGTTATCCCAGCATCATTTATTGAATAAGGAATCTTTTCCCCATTGCTTGTTTTTGTCCAATTTGTCAATTATCAGATGGTTGTAGGTGTGTGTCTTTATTTGTGAGCTCTTCATTCTGTTCCACTGGTCTATGTGTCTGGATTTTTACCAGTACCAAACACTTTTGGTTACTATAGCTTTGTAGTACAGTTTGAAGCCAGGCAATGTGATGCTTCCAGCTTTGTTCTTTTTGCTTATAATTGCCTACCATGGCTATTCAGGCTCTTTTTTGGTTCCATATGAACTTTAGAACACTTTTTTTCTAATTCTGTGAAAAATAGTACTGTAATTTTATAGGAATATCATTGAATCTGTAAATTGCTTTAGGCAGTATGGCCATTTTCATATTGATTCTTCCTATCCAGGTGCATGGAACGTTCTTCCGTTTGATTGTGTCATCTGTGATTTCTTTGAGCAGTGTTTTATAATTATCATCATAGGGATCTTTTACCTCCCTAGTCATTTGTATTCTTAGATATTTTATTCTTTTTATGGTGATTGGGAGTGGGATTATATTTCTGATATGGCTCTCAGCTAGGGTGCTGTTAGTGTATAGAAATGCTAGTGTTTGTTTGTTTTTTGTTTTTTGTGTTTTTTTTACATTGATAATGTATCCTGAAACTTTGCTGAAGTTGCTTATCAGCTAAAGGAGCTTTTGGGCTGAGACTTTGGGGTGTTCTAGATATAGAATTATGTTGTCTGTAAACAGGGATATTTTGAATTCCTGTCTTCCTATTTTGGATTCTTTTTAAAAGTTCCTTCTCTTGTCTGATTTTTCTGGACTGGACTTCCAATATTATGTTGAATAGCAGTGGTGATAGTGGGCATCATTGTCTTGTTCCAGTTTTAAAGAGGAATGCTCTGGCTTTTGCCCATTCAGTGTGATGTTGGCTGTGGGTTTGTCACAAATGACTTTTATTATTTTGAAATATGTTTTTCAATGCTGAGCTTACTGAAGGTTATTAATATGAAGGGATATTGAATTGTATCAAAAGCCTTTCCTGCATATATTGAGATAATCATGTGGTTTTTGTCTTTAGTTCTGTTTATGTGATAAATCACATCTATTAATTTGCATATGTTGAGCCAACCTTGCATCCCAGGGATAAAGCCTACTTGACTATGAAGGATTAGCTTTTTGATGTTCTCCTGGACTTGGTTTGCTAGTATTTTGTTAAAGATTTTTACAAATATGTTCATCAAGGATATTGGCCTAAAATTTTCTTTTGTTGTGTCTCTGCCAGATTTTGGTAACAGGATGATGCTAGCCCCATAGGATTAGTTTAGGATGAATCTCTCCTCAATCTTTTGTAATAGCTTCTGGAGGAATGGTACCAGTTCTTTGTACTGATAGAATTTGGCTGAGAATCCATCAGGTCCTGGGCTTTTTTCGGTTGGTAGGCTATTCAGTTTCATAGGCTGATTCAATTTCACAGCTCGTTATTGGTCTGTTCAGGGATTCCATTTCTTCCTGGTTGAGCGTTGGGAGGGTGTATTAGTCCAGGAATTTATCAATTTCTTCTAGATTTCCTGATTTGTGTGCACAGAGATGTTGATAGTAGTCTCTGATGGTTATTTCTATTTCTGTGGGATCAGTGTTAATATCCCCTTTGTCATTTCTCATTATGTTTATTTTCTTCTTTTTCAGTCTAGCTAGTAGTCTGTTTTGTTGTTTGTTTGTTTGTTTGTTTTGAGATGGAGTCTTGCTCTGTTGCTCAGGCTGAAGTGCAGTCACGCAATCTCAGCTCACTGCAAGCTCCACCTTCCTGGTTCATGCCATTCTCCTGCCTCAGCCTCCATCTTTTATGTGATTATTTCTGTGTCTCTATTTCCTTCTGTTCAGCTCTGATTTTTGCTATTTCTTGTCTTCTACTAGCTTTTGGTTTAGTTTGCTCTTACTTCTCTTGTTCTTTTTGTTGTGATGTTAGATTGTTAAATGTAAGATCTTTCTAACTTTTTGATGCGGGTATTTAGTGCTATAAATTTCCCTCTTAACACTATATTAGCTGTGTCTATGAGGCTCTGTTATATTGTGTCTTTGTTCTCATTAGTTTCAAATAATTTCTGGATTTTTGTATAATATCATTATTTATGCAAGAGTTGTTTAGGAGTAGCTTGTTTAATTTTTATGTAATTTTATAGTTTTGAGAATTTTTTTCTTGGCCTTTATTTCTATTTTTATTGTGCTGTGGTCCAAGAATGTGGTTGGTATCATTTCAGGTTTTTTTGAATTTGCTGAGAGTTGTCTTATGTATGATTGCTGGTTGACTTTAGAGTAAGTAAGGTGGTGATGAAAGGATGTATATTCTGTTGTCTTTGAGTAGTTTTGTAGATGTCTACTGGGTCCATTTGATTAAGTGTTGAGTTCCTGTCCTATACCTCTGCTAATTTTCTGCCCTAGTGATTTGTCCAATAATGTCAGTGAGATGTTGAAGTCTCTCACTACTATTGTGTGGGAACCTAAGTCTCTTTGTAGTCCTCTAAGAATTTGCTTTATGAATCTGAGTGCTCCTATATGTTGGATGCATATAGATTTAGGATATTTCAGTGTTATCGCTGAATTGAACCATTTACCATTACATTATGCCCTTCTTTGTCTTTTTTGATCTTTGTTGGTTTAAAGTCTGTTTTGCTTGAAATTAGAATTGCAACTCCTGCTTTTTTCCACTTTCCATTGGCTTGTAAGATTTCTCTCCATCCCTTTATTTTGAACCTATGGGTGTCACTACATATGAGATGGGTCTCTTGCATACAGCATATCATTGGTTCTTGGTTTGTTATCCAGCTTCCCATGCTGTGCCTTTTAATTTTGGCATTTAGCTCATTTACATTCAAAGTTAGTACTGATATGTGTGAATTTATCCTTTCAACATGATGTTTGCTGGTTATTACGCAGACTTGTTTGTGTGGTTGCTTTATAGTGTCACTGGTCTGTGTACTTAAATGTTTTTTTTGTGGCTGATAACAGTCTTTCATTACCATATCTTAGCTTTCTTTCAGGAGCTCATGTAAGGCAGGTCTAGTAGTAACAAATTCGCTCAGCATTTTCTTGTCTGAAAAGAATCTTATTCTCCTTTTCTTATGATTCTTAGTTTGGCTGCATATAGAACTATTTGTTGGAATCTCTTTTCTTTAAGAATCTTGAGTATAGGTCCCCAATATCTTCTGGCGTGTAGGGTTTCTGCTAGTGGGTTCACAGTCTGATGGGCTTCCCTTTGTATACGATCTTTCCTTTCTCTCTTTCTGCCTTTAACATTTTTTTTTTCCATTTTTACCTTGGAGAATCTGATGATTATGTGCCTTGCAGATGATCTTTTTGTGAAGTATCTCGTGAGAGTTCTCTGAGTTTCCAGAATTTGAATGTTGGCCTCTCTAGCTAGGTTGGGAAGCTATTATGGATGAGATCCTGAAATATATTTTCCAAGGTGTTTCCTTTCTCTCTGTCTCTTTAAGGGATACCAATGAGTAATAGATTTGGTCTCTTTATCTAATCCCATATGTCTTGGAGATTTTTTTTGTTCTTTTTTTCTTTTTTTTATTCTTGTCTGTCTTATTTCAGAAAGCCAGTCTTCAAGCTCTGATATTCTTTCCTCTGCTTGATCTATTCTGCTATTAACACTTGTGATTGTGTTATGAAATTCTTGTAGCGTGTTTTTCAGTTCTATCAGGTTGGGTATGTTTTTGTTTTTGTTTTTTTCTCTATGGGCTATTTTGTCTGTCAGCTCCTGTATCATTTTATTGTGATTTTTAGCTTCCTTGGATTGGGATTCAATGTTCTCCTGAATCTTGATTATTTTCATTCCCATCTATATTCTGAATTCTATTTCTGTCATTTCAGTCATCTCAGCCTAGGTAAGAATCCTTGTTGGAGAACTAGTACAACAGTTTGGAGGAAAGAAAGCCTTCTGGGTTTTTTTAAGTTGCCATAGTTCTTGCACTGGTTCTATCTCATTTGTGTGGACTGATGTTTCCTCAGTCTTTGAAGGTGATATCTTTTGGACTGATTGTTTTGGTTTTTTTTAATTCTTTAATGCCCTTGGGGGTTTGATTATGGTATAAAGTGCATTTGGTTGTCTGGTATTGATTCCAGTCTGCTCCTGGGTTTTGGAAGAGCTCCTTCTGATTACTGTCTCCATGTCCTCATTTTTTTTTGTTAGGTATTAGTATCCACAGTGCTCCCTCAAGCTGGGGCTGCAGTTGGTTGACAAGCTGTGTCCTTGCCGGGTCAGCTCTAATCTACTATTTGTGTGCCTCTTGAGGAAACAAGAGGTTTCATCTACCTACAGAGTTTTGGTGGAAGCAGGACTGTTGGGCTGAAAACTAGTGGGTTGAAAACTCCTCACAACAGGAAGTGGGGAGCAGGGGATTGCCAGCCCTGCCTTCCAGGTATTTCCAGGGCAACAGGAGGCTGCACTCCTTGGCAAATTCAGGAAGACAGAACCACTAGACTGGAAACTCTAGCAGGTGTTGCCTACCTATCAATGGCAGTGGTGGGTAGGGTTATGCACCCTGCTGACTGGGTATTTCTTTGAACATCAGGAGGCTGTGTTCTCCAGATGAGCTCACCCAGATGCAAGGTTGCTGGGCTAGAAACTCCAGCAGGTGTTGCCTACCTCATTACAAATGGCAGGGTGGAGGGTGGGGTCTCACGCTCTGCCATCTGGGTATTTCCCACGATGACAGGAATCTGTACACTTTGGCTGAGCTCGTGCAGAAGCAAGGCTTCTGGGCTGGAAGCTCTAGCAGGCATTGCCCACCTACTAGAGGTGGGGGTGAATGGGGTCTCATGCTCTGCTGTACAGGTGTCTCCCATGACAACAGGAAGCTGTGCTCTTATGTTGAGCTAACACAACAGTGGAGCCACTGGGCTAGAGGCTCTAGCAGGCATTGCCACTTGACTACCAGTGGCAAAGGCAGGTAGGGTCTAGTGCTCTGCTCTCTGGGTGTTTCCCATGACAACAGGAAGCTGCACCTTCCAGTTGAATTTACTCACAAGTGGGACCACTGGGCTGAAAGCTCCAGCAAACATTGCCCATTTGGCTACCAGTGACAGGAGTAGGAGGGGTGCCCAGCCATATTTGGCCTGAAGCAGTACTGCTGGCACTGAGCCCTGGCCAGCAAGTGGTGGTGGAGCAATGTTAGTGCTCTCAGGCACCACAACTGTGGCCTCTGTTGGGACTGTGGTGCTGGTGCAGGTCTTCTCCAGGACCCAAGCTTTGTAGAGGTCACCTTGGACTTTGGAGTTACCCCCAAGAAACATCTGGGTAGATCTTTCCCTCAGTCTAGAAGCATGATGGGGTTGTGTGGGAGAGCCAGAGTGATTCTTCCATTCCCAGTCTTGTACAAGTCCCTGTGGAGAGCATGAATCTCCCTAGGGGTTCTCACTCACTCACTCTGTTTCGGAACAGTTCTCCTGGCTTGGAGCTGAGCCCAGACAGGCTGGTGCCCAGCTTCAATCCTCTCTGTCCTCTGTGTTTCCTTGCTACCTTGATGTATCCTAATGTGGTTTATCAGATGATCGGCCTGCAGAGTCTATGTTCTCTAGCCCTTGTTTCCTCTCCAGAATAGCAGCTCACATAAACTACTCGTAGTCCATCAAGTTGGCCCCGCCCTCCATTCCTTTCCAAGACTGAATAAAATTTCATTGCATGTATATGCCACATTTTGCTTCAATAGATAATTTGATACTTTCCAGGCTTTACCCATTATGAATAATGCTTTGTGAACTTGGATGTATAAATACTTCTTTGAGACCTTGCTTTCAATTATTTTGAATTATACATCCAGAGTGGGGTTGCTGGATCATGTGGTAATTCTATTTTTAACTTTTTGAGAAATTGCCATACTATTTCCATAATGGCTGTAGCATTTTGCATTCCCACCAATGATATACAAGAATTCCAATAACTTCACATCCTCAGCAACATTTACTATTATTATTTTAATAGTAGCCATCCTAATGGGTGGGATGGTATTTCATTTAGTTTCAATTTGTGTTCTAATGATTAGTATTGTCAAGTACCTTTTCATGTACTTATTGACTATTTGTATATCTTCTTTGAAAAACTATCTATTCAAATATTTTACTTATTTTTTTAATCTAGTCTAGTTTTTTGTTGTTTGTTTTTGAATTTTAGGAATGATCAATATATTCTGGATATCCTTTGTCAAATATACAATTTGCAAATATTTTCTCACATTATATGGATTTCTTTTTCACTCTGTTGATCTTGCCTTTTAATGCAAAATTTTTAAATTTTTTCATGAAGTTTAATTTGTCTACGTTTTCTTTTGTTGCCTGTCTTTTGTGCATTATTTCTAAAAAAGTCTCTGCCAAATACAATGTCAGGAAGATGTTGCTCTATGTTTATTTCTAATAATATTATAGTTTTGATCTTTGATTCATTTTGAGTTAATTTTTGTACATTAGGCAAGAGTCTGACTTCATTCTTTGGCTATCCAGTTTTCCCATAACTATTTGTTGAAAAGATTGCTCTTTCTTCCATTGAAGAGTCTTGGCAACATTTTCAAAACTCATTTGACCACATATGTCAGGTTTATTCCTGGACTCTTTACTCTATTCCATTGGCCTATATACTTGTCTTTATGCCAGTATCACATTGTTTTTATTACTATAGCTATGTAATACACATATATACTTGTCTTTATGCCAGTACTACATTGTTTTTATTGCTATGGCTATGTAATAAGTTTTGAAATCAGGCAGTTGAGTCCTCCATGCTTGTTCTTTTTCAAGATTGTTTTAGCTATTCAGTATTTGTTGAAATTCCATATGAATTTCAGGATGAGATTTTCTATTTCTGAATTTTAAAAAAAACCATTGGGGATTTAATAAGGATTGCATTGAATTCTTTACATTGCTTTGGGTAGTATTGACAATTTAACAATATTAAGTCTTATAATTCATAAATATGGGATGTATTTCCTTTTCATCAATTTATATTTACATTAATTTAATTCAACAATGTTTTGTAGTTTTCTTTTTCTTTTTTTTTCTTTTTTGAGATGGAGTCTTGCTCTGTCACCAGGCTGGAGTGCAGTGGTGCGATCTCGGCTCACTGCAATCTCTGCTTTCCAGGTTCAAGTGATTCTCCTGCCTCAGCCTCCAGAGTAGCTGGGATTACAGGCCCACGCCACCACACCCAGCTAATTTTTTCTTTTCTTTTCTTTTCTTTTTTTTGTATTTTTAGTAGAGGCGCAGTTTCACCATGTTGGCCAGGATGGTCTTGATCTCCTGACCTTGTGATTCACTCACCTCGGCCTCCTAAAGTGCTGGGATTACAGGTGTAAGTCACCACGCCCGGCCTGTTGTGTAATTTTCATTGTACAAGTCTTTTGCATACTTAATTCATAGATATTTCATTCTTTTTGATGTTATTGCAAATGGAATTGTTTTCATTTTGTAATTTCCTTTTCAGATTGTTCCTTGTTCATGTACATAAAATGCAACTAATTTTTCTGTGTTGAATTTGTATCTTGCTACGTTGATGAATTCAATTATTAGTTCTAAGAAGTTTTTTGTGGAATCTTTAGAATTTTCTACAGTTAAAAGTACAGAGATCAGATATCTGTGGACAGAGATAATTGTATTTTTATTTTCCAGTTCTGATGACTTCTATTTCTTTTTCTGCCTAATTGCTGTAGCTAGAAATTTCAGTACTATGAATAGAAGTGATGACAGTGGGCATCTTTGCCTTGTTCCTAATCTTAGAGAAAAAGATTTAATCTTTCATCACAGAGTTTGTTGGTCACTGTGAGTTTTTCATATATGGATTTTATTATATTGAGATAGTTTCTATCTACTCCTAGTTTATTAAGTCTTTTTTATCATAAAAGGATGTTTAATTTTATCAAATGTTTTTTCTTTATCACTTGAGATGATCATGTGGGGAGGGGTTCCCTTTCATTCTGATAATGTGCATATTACTGTTTTGTCCATCTGAACATACAGCTGAAGTCACTCCAAAAGTGCCGGCAGGGAAGTTCCAAAAAGGGACCACTTCAAACTGTTCTGAGATGGGGTCAGTTGATATTCTAAAGAAAAAAGCACTAAACACCAGGATGACCAGTTCAAAGTATTTATTAGGGGAACTTACATACAAAGTGAGGCAGCATTCCTGACATCAGACAGCAAAAACAGATATTCTACCTAGGTATGTCTGCAACAGACATACCTAACTTAAACTCCTAAAACTCCTTAATCTGTTTAAGAAGTTTATATGAAGGTTTAAGGAATGTGACTCAGGGCCAGAACTAGGTTCCACATGTTCAGCAACACAGTTGATCATTCAGAGCTTTTGAGCAACAACCTAAACAGCTTCATCAACACCTACAAAAGTTCAAGGTACCAGCTTGGTTTCAAGCCTGCAGGGGAAAACATGCACCTGGCTGAGTCACAAAGTCAAGGCACTTTGAGTCTCTTAGTAAGGAAAAAGAAAGAAAGCAGGAGACCCTACGATTGTGTTGACTGATTTTTACATGTTGAACCATCCTTACATTCCCAGAACAAATCCAGTTTGGTCATGGTGTATAATGCTTTTAATAGGCTACTGATTTCAGTTTGCTAGTATTTTCTTGAGGATATTTATATCACTGTTCATAAAGATTTTGATCTGTAGTTATGGTGGAGTTTTTTGTTTTATTTTGTTTTGTTTTCTGTAGTGTCTTTGTCTGGCTTTGGCATCAGAGTAATGTTGGTCTTATGGAATGAGTTTGGAAAGGTTCCCACCTCTTTCATCTTTTTGGAAAAGTTAAAGGATTGATATTACTTCTTTTTAAAATGTTGGGTAGAATTAGCCAGTGAAGGTATCAGTTGCATGACTTTTCTTCCTTGCGAGATTTTTTATTTGACTCAATCTCCTTACTAGTTGTAGTTATCTTCAGATTTGCTATTGTTTTCTTTCTTGTGATTTAGTCTTGGTAGGTTTTTTATTTGTAGGAATTTGTCCATTTTATTCAATTTGTTGATATATAATTGTTCATAGTACTTGTATTAGTCAGTTTTCACATTGCTATAAAGAAATAACTGAGACTGAGAGAAAAGAGGTTTAATTATCTCACAGTTCTACAGGCTGTCCAAGAAGCATGGTGGCATCTGCTTTTGGCTAGGCCTCTGAGAAGTTACAATCAGGGTGGAAGGCACAGGGGGAGTGAGCTGTCTCACACGGGGAGAGCAAGAGCAAGAGACAGGGAAGGTGTTGCATACTTTTACACAACCAGATCTCATGAGGACTCACTCACTATTATGAGGACAGTACCAAGAAGGAAGTCTGCCCACATGATCAAATCATCTCCAATGAGGCTCCACCTCCAGCCTTGGGGATTATAATTTTACATGAGATTTGGGTGGGGCCGCAGATTCAAACAATATCAGTACTCTCTTATAATTCTTTTACTTTGGTAAAATCAGCAGTTAATGTTCAAATTTTTATTTCCGATTTTTTTTTTTTTTTTTTTTTGAGATGGAGTCTCACTCTGTCACCCAGACTGGAATGCAGTGGTGTGATCTCAGCTCATTGCAAGCTCTGCCTCCTGGATTCACTCCATTCTCCTGCCTCAGCCTCCCGAGTAGCTGGGACTACAGGCACCCACCACCAAACCTGGCTAATTTTTTGTATTTTCAGTAGAGACAGGATTTCACCATGTTAGCCAGGATGGTCTCGATCTTGTGACCTCATGATGCTCCCGCCTTGGCCTCCCAAAGTGCTGGGGTTACAGGTGTGAGCCACTGCACCTGGCCTATTTCTGATTTTATTAACTTGAGTACTCTCTCTTTTTTCTTAGTCCATCAAACTAAAGGTTTGTCAATTTTGTGAGATTTTTTGAAGAACTTTTAGTTTCATGTATTTTTTCCATATTTTTCTATTCTCTATTTCATTGATCTCCGCTTCATTATTGTTATTGTTATTATTTCCTTTGTTCATCTAGCTTTGGGTTTAGTTTGTTCTTTTTCTAGTTCCTAAAGATTTAAAGTTAGGTCTTTCAATGTAATTATTTACACTATGATTTTTTCCTTTAGCATTGTTTTTACTGTGTCCCATAAACTTTAGTATGATGTGTTTCCATATTTATTCATCTCTAAGTGTTTTCATTTCTCTTATTATTTCTTCTCTCACCTATTGGTGGTTTGACTATCTTGTTTAACTTCTATAATTTGTGTATTTTATAATTTTATTTCTTTCCTCTCTAATCTCATCCTGTTATGGTTGGAGAAGATACTTTGTATAATATCTCTATTTTTTTTATTGAGACTTAATCTGTGGCCTAATATGTAGCTTAGCCTAGAAAATATTCCATATGTACTTGAGAATATTGTGTATGCTGCTCTCATTTGGGAGAATGTTCTGTAGACGTCTGTTAAATCTAATCGGTTTATTGTGTTGTTTAAGTCCTTTATTCCTTACTTATCTTCTGTCTGGTTGTTGTATCCATTATTGAGAGTGGATGTATTAGTCCATTCTCATGCTGCTATGAAGAAATACCTGAACCTGGGTAATTTATAAAGAGAAGAGGATTAACTGACTCAATTCTTCATGGCTGGGGAGGCCCCAGGAAACTTACAATCATGGCAGAAGGCACCTGTTCACAGGCGGGCAGCAGGAGAGAAAATGAGTGCCAAGTGAAGGGGGAAGCACCTTATAAAACTATCAGATCTCATGAGAATTCACTCACTATCACAAGAGCAGCATGGGGAAAACTGCCCCCGTGATTCAATTATATCCACCTGGTCCTGCCCTTGACATGTGGGGATTATAATTCAAGGTGAGATTTGGGTGGGGACACAGAGCCAAACCATATCAGCGGGGTATTGAACTCTCCAATTGCTATTGTAGAACAGTTATTTCTCCCTTTAATTCTGATATATAGCTACCCCTGCTCTCTTTTGGTTACTATTTGCATGAAACTTTTTTCCGTCCTTTCACTTTCAATCTGTGTCTGTATCTAATGTGAGTCTCTTTTCAAAAGCATATAGCTGGATCATGGTTCTTCATCCTGACAACCACTGTCTTTTCATTGACAGTTGAATCCATTTCCATTTAAAGTACTTACAGCTAAGAAGTGACATACTTCTGGCATTATGCTATTTGATTCCTTCATGCCTTACAGTTTTTTGCTTCTAATTTCCTGCTTTACTCTTTGTATTTAGTTGATTTTTTCGTAGTGAAATGTTTACCTTCCTTTTTCATTGCCTTTTGTATGTATTCTGTCTTTATTTTCTTTGTGGTTACCATGAGGATTAAATCTAATATCCTAAAGTCATAACACTGTAATATGAATTTATTCCAGCTTAACTTCAGTAACACAAAAACTATGCCCCTTTACCAGCAGTGTTCCCAGGTTTTTTGGTTGTTAATGTCACAAAATTACATCTTCATGTGTTGTGTGCCACAAATCATAAACAAATCATAAATTTAAATACATTAGTCCCTTAAATTATGTAGAAAAATGTGGACTTAAAACCAAAGTTACAATATTACCTTTCAAACTCATAATTTTTAAGTATTAGTTTTCAAATCATGTAGAAAAAAATCAAGTTACAAATCACTGTTACAATAATATTAGCTTTTGTAATTGTCTATGTATTTATCTTTATTTAGATCTTCATTTATTCGTATAGCTTTAAGTTATTGTTTACTGTTCTCTGATATTACCATGCAGGAATTGCTTGAGCATTTCTTGACAGATCTAGTGATAACAATCTGCTTTGGCTTTTGTTTATCTGGAGATGTCCTAATTTCTCCTTCACATTTGAAGGACCATTTTGCTGGGTATAGGATTGCTGCTTGACAAATTTTTTTTTTCTTTTAACATTTTGAATACAGTGGCCCATTCCCTTCTATCCTCCAAAGTATATGATAAAAAACCTACTAATAATATTATTGTGGAACACTGGTCTGTGACAAGTCACTTCTCTCTTACTGTTTTCAGGTTTCTCTGTTTGTCATTTGAAAGTTTGATTATAATATGTTTCTATGCAGATTTCTTAAAATTCATTATATGTGGAGTTTGTTAAATTGATTGGATGCTCATATTCACATCTTTTGTCAAATTTGGGAATATCTTTAGCAATTATTTGTTCAAATATCCTCTGCCCATTTCTCTCTTCTTCTCCTGGGACTCTCAGAATATATAATTGGCCTTGTTGATGATATTTCAAAAAACCTCTAGGCTATGTTTACTTTTCTTCAATCTCTTTTTCCTTCATATCCTCAGACTCAGTAATTTCCAATGACCTGTTTTCAAGTTCACTGATTCTTTTGCCTGCCCAAATCTGCCTTTGAATCCTCTTAGTGAATTTTCATTCCAGTTATTGTACTTTCAGCTCCAGAATTTATTTTTGGGTGCTTTTTATGTTTTCTATCTCTTTATTGATACTTCCATTCTGTTACATGTCATATTCTTTAGTTTTTCCACATTTTCTTTTAGTGTTTTAGTATCTTTAAAGTAGTTGTTTTAAAGTCTGTCTAGTAGATCTACCATCAGGTCACTTTCAGGGACAATTTGTGTTGATTTATTTTTCTCCTTTGAATGAAACATCCTTTCCTGTTTCTTTTTATGCCCTGTGATTTTTATGTATTTATTTATTTATTTATTTATTTATTTATTTTTTTTGCTGAAAACTGGACATTTGAATCTAATAAGGTGGTAACCTTGGAAATCAGATTCTCTCCCTTCCCCAAGGTTGGATATTTTGTGTTATTGTTTTGTTTTGATTTTCATTGCTGTAGGCAGTCTCCATGCCAACAGTCAGTCTGAGGTATAAATTTAAGGTCTTCCCAGTTCTTTTCTGAATGTGTGCTTTCCCTGAACATGTGTGATCACTTTATAGTCCTCCTTGTATGTGCAGAGCTTTTTGTTGCCCAGGCCGGAGTGCAGTGGTATGATCTTGGCGCTCTGCAACCTCTGACTCCTGAGTTCAAGCAATTCTCCTGCCTCAGCCTCCCGGGTAGCTGGGATTACAGGCATGTGCCACCACACCTGGCTAATTTTTGTAATTTTAGTAGAGACAGGGTTTCACCATGCTAGCTGGGCTGGTATCAAATTCCTGACCTCAGGTGATTCACCCGCCTCAGTCTCCCAAAGCACAGGGATTACAGACCTGAGCCTGCAGTAGCTTTTGAATGTCCCAGTCTTTAATGTCTGGCTCTTAAAAAATGAAAAAGAGAAAAATGAAGGGGTGTGGAATGGTGCTGGCCTTTTAAATTCCCTGAGAGTCATTTAAACCATAGGTTGGGGGCAGGGCTTACAAAAATGAGGGGAGGTCCAACAATAATGGCAATCTACCTCTATGTCTGAACCTCTGTGATAAGAAACAATAACCAGCAATCAGGCAAAGATCTTCACTATTTGGAGAACAGAGACCATTTCTACCCACCCTGCCTCCCACAAGCTCTGTATGGGTTGCTCTAAGAACACAGAATATGTGCACAGCTGCCTGCCACATGGCTTTTGGAAGGGTGTTGGGGGTAGGTGCTACTGTGCTAAGAGCTGAAATTAATCAAAATTAACCACAATTTACCATCCTTGCCTTCCCCTGGAAGTTACAAGCTTTCAATAGACTCCAGATATCTAAAATAGTTATATCAGACAGATTCTGCCAGTATAATTGCTGTCTAGGTGGGCACATGTATTCCTGGAGCTTCCTACTCCACTATCTTCCCAGAATCTTCTCTCACCCCTAATTATTTTGCAAAATGACAAGTCACAGGAAATTTCACCACTCATTGGAAATGCAAACAACTGAAATTTTTATCGAAGTTCAAATAGTTAATATGTGTTCTTCAACCTTGTACCCAATACCACAAAACCTATGACAGCATTTCTTAAACTTGTATACAAAAATAAACCTTTTGAACATAAAATATACACTAGTTACTCACAAAATTCATATTCTCAGGAACATAATTTGGGAAATGCTGGTTTAAATTTTCTAACAAACATTTTCACCAGGAAAATTATCTAATATCTGAACACTTTCTTCCCTAATTCTCAAGGCTTCATTTTCTTTCATGATTGTAACAGAAAAGATAATCACAACCCATTATTCCATTGCACAATGTGACTCTACATGGCTGTGCTTGACTAGAACAGGAATAGATTTTTCTCCTTCTGGCTGAATGTTCAGGAACCATGCCTTTCAATACAGAGCCTGCATAAATCTTAATTTAAGCAAATGTCTTCACACTTTAACATTAAAACAGATGCCTTTATTAAGGGTTATGATTTATAATTTATAAATCTGCTACTAATTTTACAAAGGCCCCTAGTCATTTTTTAGACAAACATTTCAAAATGTATCGTAGAAGTTACAAATTTTAGTGGCTAACAATTTCAGAAGGACTCTAGCAAAGTAGCTGTTTATGTTCAACCATTCTTACCTTTTTATAATATCTTAACTCATTTGACAAATGTTTGCTGGAAAACTTTTAGGTACCCAGTACTTTTTTATGTACTGAAGATATGTCAGTGAAAGAGACAGGCAATTCCTTGTTCTTAAGCAGATAATTTAACAATAGAAGATAATTAACAAGGAAACAAACCTTCCTAAATTTTATATTTCAAAATCTGTTTCTGAGGGACACACCTTGCATCTAATGGTTATGTGCCAGCACCTGGCCTGTGTTATTCTGAGGTTGTATAATTCTCTTTGCTGTTTGTCCAGTTCTCTGAGACCCTTCCCTACTAGCATCCCTGCCAGTGGAAAACAGCTACTCTTAGTAGCAAGTGATGCCAGTCCCCTTTCTGCTAATGCACTTCTTAACACCTCTGGCGAACAGGGTACTTTCACTTTGAAAATATCCATCTGGAGGACCATCAATTTTCATTATTGAATGCACCAATTACTCTCACCAGTGATATTCAAATTTTATAATCCTTGCAATTACCACCTCCTGAAAATTTCTAAAGCACCCGAGGCATTGCCCCACCGATGCATTTCCTTCCATGGTTATGTTATCTCAGTTCATCACTCGTGAGGTTTTAACAATTTCACCACTACAGTGTGCCAAGAACCTCTTGTCCTCTACTTAGCACCAATGATGGGGTCCTCATTGGTTCACTTTGTAACTAGCTGGTGGTGATTCAATTCCAAAGTTCTATTTTAAATTTAACCTCCTCTGCCCACTACGGGTACCAACTTTCTTAGGTAAAACTCCCTATGAAACACTGAGATGGAGATTTCCCTACAGGAAGTTTATTAAGGAATATAGTTGGGATCAAAACCTGAAGAGAACTGAGGAAAAGAGGACTGGGCTGAGAGAGGAACTCAATAGTGATGCAGCTACAACGGAGGCTTCAGCCTGTTCCATGGGGAGTCCTGGATCTGCGCAGGTCCTTCAGAGTAGTCTTGCTTTGGGCATGAAAGAGGCTAGGTTTTACTCCAAGCTGGAAGAATAAATGTTTTAGGCCTGAAGGGTGGATCTGAGTGGTGAAAACACAGCATTCAGTGGAAACAGAACCCTTTCACACGTGGTTTATGGAAGACAAGATGGCAGGCAACTGCAATGCAGAAGATGGCAGTGCCGATGCTTGTTGCTTGTTTAACTTAATAGAGATAACATACGGTATTTTTTTAAAATTCATTTCCCATAAAATAGAAACTGGAGTGATTAGTTGAGGATGGGCAAGGAAGTTTTGAGGAAAGAAAAGAAAAACAGACACAGATTATTTTAGAAAGTGGAACAGAAAATTGATAGAGAAATAGAATAGGATTTCCAGACACTTCTGAAGCTCAGTTGAGATATACTTTCACAAATTTAGGCAAAACCTATGACTGAGTGTTGTTCTTCAACAATGTTTAGTTTCTAAGGAAAAAGCACAAAGTAGGCAAAAAGGTGAGTTTAATGAGGTTGGGATTTTGCCTCTGAGTATAGTTGTGGGAGACAGTGACACTCAAGTTGAAGTTATATGAAAGGGGATAATTTTTATGAATTATAGAATTATAGAATTTAAACTAAAGAGGATACCAAAAACATGAGGGACACTAACCAATAGCAAAAACAAACCCAAAAAGATATTCACATGATTGTAAGATCCAAAAGGGCTACATAATTCCAGGAACAGGAGATACAAGACTTAGTAAACTAGAAAATGCTGAGATAATAATGGGATGCTTACAAGAAAAAAGCAGGTGCAGTCATCAGTAATGGAAATCTATTGAGTACTTCAATGGGATTGAGTATCTGAGCTTGCGTTGAAGAAGTAATCACTGGAGGTAAGAAGCTCGAGAGTGTGAAAAGCCAGAGCATGGGATGGGTCATTCATACAATGCTGAAGTCACCAAAGGAATGGTAGGGCTGTGATGGTGAAAAAAATGTAAAACACTGTTAAAATTGTCAGTGAATAAGGAAGGATTACCAGGCAGTTGATAGATACTGCAACAAGGAGAGACAGTGGGTTGTATTGTTTGTTAATTTACTGTTCAAAAAGCTAAGGGTTTGGGGGTGTGAGAGCTGAGTGATCTTGGATTGGTAATAAAAGCAAAAAGACACTCCATCTCTAACAACCTGCTATGTAGGGAATGGGAGGTAAAGGAACAGTTGGAAGTCTGCAAAGGAATCCAGTGTCTTCCAGGGATGGTCAGGTTTAAATAAAATAAGAAAAGAATGCTTAGATAAGAAGTTAATGATGATACGCAATTTTACTGATAACAGAATGATTTCCAGACTGCATAATGGGCTGGAGGGTAGGGAGACAGTGGCAGGAGGGATGGTAGTTATGGAGATGTGTGGGATTAAATCGTGGATAAAGGTGAGCATGTATGCCTTGAGGGGTTGGGACTTCTAGGGGTCACTGGGATCAGAGATATGCACAGCATAAATAAATTTGTCCTGATGGATTCGTGGGGAAAAGGGAATATCCAGTTTTAATTATAGAATTCTGGGAAGTAGAACTTGGCAATTCATAGCAGTGAATTCATTGGCAAGGCACAGTTTTAGGATTTTAGAAATCTCCTTTTGTCTGTCTTAATCCTGATATAAGCAGGGTTATGGCCAGGTCAAAGGTGAATGACCCAGGGAAGCCAGTATTAACACCTCAACTGTCAGCTAACTACATTCATTGCTCGTGCACCCAACTTATGCCAATTAAATTATTTTCCAGCACTTCAAAACAGAGCTGACTGCAAGGACTTATTTTCTCTTTGATAACTGAGACATCAATTCCTGGACCCATGTTCCCTGACATGTGGAAGAAGTCTATCTGCTGAAGAGAGAATAAAACATCACAGAAAGAAGCAAACAAGAAACACGAAAAGGGGATTTCGCCACACTCCAGCTTTTGGATCCAGTTCTCTCGAAGGCCAGCACTAAGCACGCCCTTTTCTAAGTAAGCCTACATATTGTACTTTTGAATTACTTTGTCATCTGCAACCAAACATCCCTGATTTGTATACATATTTAAAATAAACACACTTTAAACAGTGGGACAGTTTTAGATCCTAACCTTAAAAATTTTAAGTGGCATGACCTTGAAAGGTCATCTAATCCATTTTCTTGCCTTCAAGCAGAATGACACTTTCACCAACGAAGAATACATGTGGATTTTTAATAAATACCATCTGTTGCTGACACATGCCTGTGGGATTTGTATGTGTAAATTACAATTATGTGATACTCAAAACAAAATAAAAAACAAGTATACATTTCTATTGCCTGCTCTAGAAAATGATGAATCATGTTAAAGAGGGCATACTTTTTTTCTTTTGGAAAGGGCTTTACCTTACTTTAGAAATTGATTTTACATAAAGCTAGAACTACCCTAATGCTATTATCTCAAAATAACTGCTTTGAAAATATATTTAACTATCAAAATTTCTAATTTTAAAGTCTTATATTTGACAAATACTTAAGTTTTGCTATTATCAATGCAATATAGAAGAAGAAACATAAGTTCATGGAAAAACACACTCTTCCCAGAACTGTAACGAAGTAGTTTCTGACATTATCAAAGGTATGTCCAGCAAACACACACTTCACAATATTGGTGTTTCTGCCGTGAAAGCCCGGAATGATAATCAATGCCCAACAAATAATAAACTGTCTAAAACGTGAAGAGAAAGATTTGTTCAGAATACGAAAAGAGTACTACCAATAGGGAGAAAGAGATGAAATATACATCAAATCAGAACACATTAAATAACCTTACATTTAATATTTGATTAGTGTCAATATATGAACATGTAAGTAATACCTGAAATCAAAAGCAGTCTAAGGATAGCGTATTCAAATCTGGAGGAGAACCTATTTCAGGCATAACTCTGTGAAGGAGGATGTACCCAGTTACTATTCTTTCTGAAGGCCAAAACAGTGACTAGGAAAATCAGTGGAGTCGACCCCATTCCGATTATTTTCTTAATATTGCTGAAAAGAGCTCCTTAACTAGGACTTTATTTTTTTTTTTAAAAAAGAGGAGGTGTTAAATAAAATTTAATGTCCCCATTCTGTGCAATAAACAATATGCTTAGCAAATTTTAAAATGTGTGCTTGCAAATAAATGTATGTTTGTGTCCATGTATCTGTTTGTTTGTGGTTGTGTGTTCCTGTCTTCGACATTCTTCATAAGCACTTTTTGTAGAATATCACACTGGGAATAGTGTTACAGACTACTTTGCTTCGAATTCTCCAGACCAGGAAGGCATTCTGGCACTTTATCTATAATAGATACCAGTCACTGGAATGACTTAGCAGGAATAAAATATGATATTCAAATCAAATAAGAAAACTTGTTTCTTTGTACAATTTACATCTCCCAATATGATAAAAGAAATCATATTTTCTTCAAATAGTTTTCTTAACTCAATAAGCAACTCTGTCCTACTTTTGGCTAAAAGTGAAGCTAGGTTATTTCACACTCAATAATACCAGGCATTTCACATTTTATTTTTCATTTTTACTTTTTATAAAATATATGACTTTTGGGTTTTTACAGTCTCCTTTACTTATCACATGTACTATACTAAGATATTAACAATTTGCCAACACTTTTAACTTAAATTTTGTCCATTTATCTTGATTTCTCAATGTGAGTTCCACTGAACCCTAATCAAAGGAAATATTTTGCATGAAGTTTTTGTTACAAATACATTTGGAAAATGCTTTCACTAATATATTTAAATCCCTAGGGTGCAGACAGACACACACACACACACACACACATACACACACACACACTTATACAGCTTTTCCCAAATTTATCTAACATTTATCTGGCACTTTATCTATAATCCAGATCCATATCACCCAAATTGATATCACCACGGACCACCCTGTGGGAAGCACCATAGAAAATGCTGGGGGGAATGCCATAAAACACACAACACACCAAGGGAATCAGCATAGAACGCTGAATGCCCTGTTGGAAATATTTTAATAGAGTTAACTTTAAGTAAACAAGCCTACTATTCATGAAAATGGGTTACATGAAAAAAGTACCAAAAAGAAAAAAAAAATCCACAGTTACTTCTGTGCATACATGTACTAGTTGCAAAGAATTCTTATTCAATACCTGTAATTGCCCTGAATTCAGTATGCCATTGAGGTATGTTTTCATTAATGTAACTGAAAACCAGTAGGAGATGAATAAAGTAAAATCCTAAAGAACACTAGATTGGGTTTTAAGTAAGATGTTTATTGCAAGACCTACCTTGCCAATAGGAACTAGCTATTATGCACACAGAAATGGAAAACCACAGTCTTCTTGACCTAGAAGACAAAATGTAAGATGAACAGTTAGTTCTAGCTTTTCCTTGTAAGCGATTAACATGAAAACCACTAGCTTCACACAACAGGTCGATCTCAACCTTTGCTCTTCTTCTTGTTCTACGCAGACCTTAAATATATCTTTTGCTTTTCTTTTTATTTTATTTTAGAATTTTTCTAAGGTATTTCCCAGCTCTATTAGAAGCTGAACTCTCTGATAGTTTGAGTATATCACAGATATACTGTGATACACTTTTATCTCCATCCTTGGGCTCTTCTTATCAGCTTTTAAATATCAAGTTAAAAAAATACATGATCATCTGACAGCAAACTGTACAGCCAAAAGACTTCATCAAAGACTGTACCTTGGCCTTCTTATCAATTCCTTTGAGAGTGCATTCTTCCCCTGACTATTTTTAAGTAGACTATTTCACCCTCATTAACTTTTGCAATTTTTAATGCCTACCATATAAACTTTTGTTTAAGCCTTTGGTTGATCAGAAACGTCACATTTGAATAAGTGAGAAAATAAGTAGTACTAAGCAAGTAAAATAATAATCATCGCCACAAAAGATATTATATAAAGAAGGGAAAATGTCTCACAACAGAACCTAGCAGCTTCAATGTTAATTTTCAGGTTCTGCATTATTTCACTGTTGTCTATTTTTAGGTGAGCTAAGCTCTTTCAACAGAACTATAAAGGGAGATAAAGCAATGGACCAATAAATAATGATTACAAAAATTTATTTTATTGTATTCTAACAAATAATTAAATTATGCTAAATGTGGTTGGGTTTGATTTGCTTTGTATTTTGTACTCTGCTGAAAAAACAATATTTTACATTCAAGTCTTCTAATAAGGTCAATTAACTTTGCACAGTTTCTTGATCAGAAACAGAATCCATAATCCAAGCCAGCCATCTCACAATTGTCCACCTGTGGTCACTCATTGCACAAGCAAGAGAACATGGATGGATCCCCACAAATGAAGAAAAATCACTGGAATAAATAATTCACTGAGTGAATAAGTGTCATTTTCATACCTATTGGCAGAAACTTTATTCACTCAAATTGGAGGCTTCCTAGCTTTGTGCACTGTCTCAAACCCACCGAAATTTTGACACGCAGATACCTTTTCCTAGTAAGTCGTTTCCCCTCGTTTGCAGCCTTGGTTCATATGCATTCTTCAATAAAAGTCAAATGAAGCTGCTTTCAGGAAGATGTTCATGACCTGCTTCTTGCCTGTGGTGGGGATTAGCATATCTTGTTCTCTGAAGTGCCCCCACCCTCTTCTTTTCCAGCTCTGGAATAAGAACCTCTCTTATGTAACCTATACTAATTTTTGCAATGGCACTTAACAATAATATCATCATGACCTACTGACTTATACCTACTTGTATGTCTTTCCCAGACAACACTGCTTTCCAGATGGCAGGACTGGGTGTGTGTGTGTGTTTTCAGTACATAAGTATTTAACAGTAAAGTTTCTCCTAAGAATTGGGATATAAGACAGATGCTGCCCTCTTAGACTGAGATTTAAAACAATCAGGGTTGGGCACAGTGGCCCATGCCTGTAATCTTAGCACTTTGGGAGGCCAAGCCAGGATGATTGCTTAAAACCAGGAGTTTGAGACCAGTCTGAACAAAAGATCAAGACTCCACTTCTACAAAAAATTAAAAATTATCCAAGCATGGTGGCACACGCCTGTAGTGCCAACTACTCGGAAGGCTGAGGAGGGAGTTGAGCCCAGCAGTTCGAGGCTGCAGTAAGCTATGATCATGTGACTGCACTCTAGCCTGGGCATCAGAGCAAGACCCTGTCTCAAATAAATGAATAAAACCATAAAATAGAAATGGATACTTCTCTTTGGTTTGGAAAGTCAGATCAATCAACTGTGAGTCTCCATGTATCTATGTGGTTGGCTTAAAATTTGCTGCTAGTAAATCTGCTGTGGGGAAAGAACCTGTTCCAATTCTCCAATGTTATACAAGATTCTCAGGGATTTTAGATAGGCCAAAACATCCAGCTACTTCCTACTTGCAAGTCTACTTGGGAAAGTGTTGCTGCTGCCTGAGGGCTGAAGAGCAGCTTTCTCTTTCCATGTTAAGCCTGGGCACAGAAATCCTTCGCCAAAAGTCTCAAGGTCAGAGCTCTTAATGTTTGGTCCATTGGCATTCTTAGGAATGTTGAAGGCCCTTTATACAAATATAGCCAGTTGAATTATCTAATTAAACCTAACAGTGTTGATTAGTGGATTAAAGGGGACACAGAAGAGTATATAATTCAGGACTCTTTCCTTCTTCATACCCAGTTAGGCATTTTTAGCAATAATTTCGGAGGTTATCAAATGTTCGGGTGATTGAGAACTAGTATGTTGTATAAGGTTAGTAATTTCAGACAGACCTCCACAAGGAAAAACATGTTTGAAATTAATAAGATCAAATTAACAGAGATGATATAAAATTCGATGTATAGAAAAAAAAATTTATACCAGCACCATGCTGTTTTGGTGACTATGGCCTTATAGTATAGCTTGAAATCAGGTAGTGTGATGCCTCCAGATTTGTTTTTTGCTAAGTCTTGCTTTGACTATGCAGGCTCTTTTTTTGTTCCATATGAATATTAGAATTTTTTTTCTGATTCTGTGAAGAATGATGATGGTGTTTTGATGGGGATTGCATTGAATTTGTAGATTGCTTTTGGCAGTATGGTCATTTTCACAATATTGATTCTATGCATCCATGAGCATGGAACGTGTTTCCATTTATTTCTGTCATCTATGATTTCTTTTAGTAGTGTTTAGTAGTTTTCCTCGTAGAGGTCTTTCGACTCCTTTGTTAGGTATATTCCTAAGTATTTTATTTATTTATGTATTTATTTATTTATTTATTTGTGGCTATTGTGAAAGGGGTTGTGTTCTTGAGTTGGTGCACCAGGTTCTCACAAATCTCTACTAAAAAAATTTACTCATGTAACCAAATACCACCTGTACCCCAACAACTTATGGAAAAACAAAAATAAAATTAAGAATAAGAAAAAAATAATAATAATTGCATGAGGACAAGCTTCAGGAGACATGACATGATGGTCACAGTCAATCTAAAAAAGACCCACAGGTTTTACGTAAACAGAGAATAGATTTAAACTCTCAGTGTGTTAGGAGAAACCATTCTTAAGAATGGGACCTCATTTTAGGTATCCAGCAAGCACCCAGCATAACCATCTGATTTTCCACTAGGGTCCAGGGCAGTGTACTCTAGAACTCCTCCATTCCAAGCACTAACCTCTGCTCTCCTTTCTTCCTTCTGCTCAGCCCTAACTTAATTCTCCTCAAAATAAATATTCCCCTGGAGGAGGAGGAATAGAATAAGCCTTTGGCTCCGCAATGCCAGTCTCTATTTTCTGAGGGAAATCAGTATTCGGGAAAATCTAAGATTTAGACTAGGGAATAAATCTAACTAGGGAAGACAATCTTAACACCAGATAGTTCCTTTTTATTTTGTATTAGAGTGTTTGTTAAGCATTCTTCAGAGGAAAAGATGAGTCAGCCAGGTCAGCAAAAATAAGAAATCACTGAAGTGAACGTCAAAAGCATCAACTCGAGGACACACTCAGGAACAGGCAGCCTTAGTGGATTGTTTTCAAGGGTTGCAGCCCCTTTGCAGTTGGTGAAGATGGATGCATCAGGGTATCTTCACTACTTTAGTCAATGCCCAAATCTGGTGGCTCAAGTTCCTGGTGCACCAAAAAAGCCTTCTAACTATAGCTTGACTTCCTATATATCTCTGACTATAGGTAAACAAATGTACACATAAAAAAGCATGATTACTTGTGTATTTCAACTTTCATGGCAGTTCTTTTTTTTTCTTACTGTAAACTAATACATTGGCATTCTGGTTTTGTAAATTCGTCTCGGGAACTTTGATAGTGTGAATCTTTAGCTGGAAAAGTGGATTCCCTACAAATGGGCTGACAATAGACAACAGGTGGAAAGTCACATCAGGATTATGCAACCAGGCAATCTTGGAAGACCACCAGGAAGCTGCCCCAGCAACTTCTAGGAACATCAGGCACTTCCCCTTTCTCTCTTCAGCAGTCTATATCCATATAAGGGACTCAATAGCTGTCTGCTAAATGATTAAAGGTTTAAAATTTCTATAGCATTGTATATATCATAAAACATTTCTCCAAGCATCTTTTTGAGACATTACTGAGGGCTACATATGAATGTTTATATTCCCATTTTATAGATTAAAAAAAAATCTTAGACCCAGAGTTTGGGTCACTTCTTGAGATCACAAAGCTACTCATGAGCCAACCCATAATACAATCCAAAAAGTCACTGCAATTATTTTTAAGTTAGGCGTGTTGTTAATGCCTGGCCAACAAAAATATATCACGCAAAACAGGAGAAAAAATAATACAATTTCTAAGAGTTATGCAGCTCTAACAACGTGCAGGATACTGTTCTAGGCAATTTACATACATTAATTTGGTTAGTCGTTATGATAACCCTGTTATGTCAGTACAAATTATCATTCCGATTTTACAGATGAAGAAACTAAATCTTGAAGAAGTTATATAGGTCTTTCAAAGTAGCAAGGTGAGGAAGTGGCAGAGTTAAACCCAGATACACCAGAACCTATGATGTTACCCTATATCATACTGGGAATATATGAGAAACCCTTGCCTGGTTGGATACCATAATCTTGGATTCTGCTTCCAGCTTGATTTTTTCATATGTGGAAGGCATCTTTTCCTTTTGGCTAAATTTTAGATTATCTTTCTGTGCACACGTTTCATCATGCTTGTACTTGAAAATATGTCACTTCCTCCAATCCTTCCACATCTCCCAATTCATATTGACTAAGATAAGGACAATCCCAGGAATTAACCACCTATACTCCAAATTCTAGATTTTCCTAATCTGATACAAGCTGCTTCTAAATAAACCACTTATAATAGGCAAGATAAGATATAATTACAATCTAATGAAAGACAATTCCATTGGAATACCAAATGTTAAATAAATTCTTTTCCCTACTTTCCTGTTTATATTTATAAGATTTCAAATCACCTTATTAGATATCAATCTATGTTGTAATAAGTATTTTATCCAACTTGTCATTTGTAATATTACTGAGAACATTCTCTGCTTAGGTCATTGACCATAATTATCTATGTTGCTCTTTCATCCAAGGAATATGTATTAAACCACTAGTAATAGTAAGGCCTAAGCCTAAGCTGAATCCTCTGTGAAACAAGGCAAAGGACACAGTCCTTGTTGTCAAGGAGCTTACTGTTTATTAGAGTTTAAAATGTGCACAAATCAGTATAAAAATTAGTAGAAAAAGAGTGTTATTAGGTGCAAAAGGCTTTTGAAAATAATGGGATCCTGAAAGCTAGGAGTAGATATTGTTCCATTTGTTTTAAGGAATAAGGAAGGCCTCATAAAGAAGGTCACATTTAAGTTGGAGTTGAGCAGCAGTGCATAGGAAATAGGCTCTTCCAGTTTGAACCAATAGTAAAAGAATGGGACTGAGATGATGCAGAACATTGAGCTAGCTTGTCTGGAGCAACAGATAGATTGAAGGATGCAACAAGAAATCATTTGGAAAGGTAGATTAAGGCCAGAGTCCATAGTATCTTGACAGAGAAGCTCTGCATTTTACTCTGAAGCAGCCATGGGAGCAAGTAAAGTTCATTTTGTTACATAGTATGGTGGTTTAAAAAGGGGGCACTGGAGTAAGATTACATTTCCAGATTTGCCACCGAGTAGTTTGGCCACCTTGAATGAATCATTTAACCTTTCTAAGCCTCAGTTTCCTCATCTATAAAATGATAGTAAATATAAGAACTACAGGTCAAGAGGTTGTGACAGCAATTGAATCAAGCAATGCTTACAGAAGAAGCCTTGACATTGAGGTTGTCAAGAGCATTTACTCAGGAAACATTATTAGTATTAAATGAGCAAATAAATATTGAGAGACTTTTGGAACTCTCATAATTCACTTTGGGTGCCTTAGAATAATTTCTAACTCATTGGTGTCTTCTTGCCTATGACAAAAGGGCTTTGACATCATATTTCAAGTGTGTGTTGAGCCCCGTGTGGAACCCACTTCCCATCAGCTGTTCACCTACCTCTGTGATTGCACTGGTCCTTCTATTCTAACAGGTGCATCAGACTGAGAGTTTAATCCTGCATTTGTATAAAACCTGTGGGTTGTCTTTAGACGAGCTGTGACCATCATGTCAGGTCTCCTAAATCCTGTCCTTATGCCATTAATTTTTTCTGTGCATAAAATTTTACACCATCTCTGTTAATTTTATCTTAATTTCAAACATGTTCTTCCTTGCGGTGATCTTTCTAAAATTACAAACCTTATGTAACATATTAGTTTTCAATCACCAGATAAGCATTGAAATTATCACTTAAAATATCTAACTGGGTAGGAAGAAGGAATGAGTCCTGAATAATACACCCTTCTGTGTTTCCTCTGATCCACAAATCAACATTATTAGGTTTAATTAGATAATTTAACGGACTATATTTTTCTTAATATGTACTTCTTGCTCAAAAGGTCATCTTGAAGTATTGAATCAAATACTCTGCCCAACTGGGATATAATTTATCTCTCTCACTGCCCATAATCAAAAGGTAAACAAGCTGTTATTTCTATGACTCATTCTTTGTAAACATGCTGGTTCTTAACGATCACTGTTCTCTTTGCTGAGCACTCCAAAAATATTTGTTTAACATCAATGCCTTTCTCAAAGTTCCCAATGTGCATTCAGGGAAAGGTTGCTCATAGATAAAGGTCTAGCCAAATTAGCCAGGCGTGGTGGCATCTGCTTGTAATCCCAGCTACTCGGGAGGCTGAGGCAGAGAACTGCTTAAACCCGGGAGGCAGAGGTTGCAGTGAGCAGAGATCGTGCTACTGCACTCCAGCCTGGGCAACAGAGCAAGACTCCATCTCAAAAAAAAAAAAAAAAAAATGGATCAGCTACTTTGCTTTGTCTGCTGACCCATCTTTAAATGACCTATTCACACAGAATCTTTATTTAATATATTTAATACCTACACCTACTGGATATATTATGAAATATGTTTATTACAAAGTCCTTTATGTCTAAAGGCAAATCAAGTAAGTTCTTAATTCTTATATGTTATACTATTTTAAGGGTAATTTTGGTATATTTTACAATAAAAAGAACATACTCCAAGGTTTGTCATTTAATTTTTATGTGGAATCATTATTATGCAAACAAAGAACACACCAATTAATTTTGTTTCCTGAAGTAATTTCATTCAAAGACAACAGCAGGAAATTCCACTGTTTCAAATAGGCATTAGCAGTTAACAGTACAAAAAAATTAACAGAGAATGCTACAGTTTTATTCTGCCCAGCAATCAGAGAAAAGGCTCCTACTGTAGAATGTGTTCTATCAAAAGGAGTTGAAAGGGGCTTCCTCAGACCCTGACCACCAGCTCCATTTGTAGTTCATTGTCCCAAATCTCTTGTTCTAAAAAGCTTTTGTAGAGAAACACCTTGGCAACTTGTTCTGTCACTTCCATTGCACTTTGTCCAATACATCAGGTCAATATACTTTTCTTCTGACTCAGCAGGAGGCTGGCATCATTCCAAACCTGCTGAATCCCAATCTTGGCTTCATAGAAATTTAAAAAAATAAAATCAATGAGAGAAAAAAATGTCTCTGTCTAGCTCAGCTGACATAGCCACAGGCAGGAACTGGCTGGATGCTGTTTGGTATTATTCATATGACCAGCCAGACATAGACTTTGTTATTGCACAGTTTCCCTTGCCAACCAAGTCACTCAATCCTTG
The DNA here is from genome assembly GCF_000951045.1 of Mandrillus leucophaeus. Lineage (NCBI taxonomy): Eukaryota > Metazoa > Chordata > Mammalia > Primates > Cercopithecidae > Mandrillus > Mandrillus leucophaeus. Next base: position 1,564,783 of record NW_012107709.1, on the reverse strand, counting down.
CAATCAGTGCTAGTGCTGCAGGGTAAAAATAAATAAATAACAATCGTAACCTAGCACACATACTGGATGGTGCTGTGAATACACACAGAACAGCAGGATTGGGAGATTTAGCCTGCCAGGGTCTAAATTGGCTAATCAATTCCCAAATTTTTTTTAATGTTTTGTCAGTTAACAGATTGTGACCATGAAATTACTTCTTTGAAAAGGAGCTTGCTTTAGGTAATACTGTTCTTTCTAAAAGAAAATCTACTCTTGCATCATTGGGTAAGAGCACCTAGCATAGACTACTGAAAATCAAGAGACAAAAGGGAAAGGTTGCCTAATAAGTCACTAGAAGCAATCCTTTGCTTTGAAATATTTGAACTCCTAAAGGGCTGTGGGTGCTACTTCTCCATGCAGGGGCCTAGGGATGTTATAATTCATTCAGAAAGCCTCATTTCAGAATTGAAAAAAACAGAAATATAAACTTAGCCAACTTGGCATGAAAATGTAAATGGGTTTGAATAATTGAAAGCAAGCAGAGTTTACCATATTGCAGCCAAAATTCAAACAGCATGCTGGCTCCTGCTACCTAGGAAAGCAATCTAAACCATTATCTCCTCCGCCATTCTTTCTACTTTTCTTTAAGAAAACTATAGCAAAAGGATTTATGTTTTGAAGATGAATGCCAGATATAAGCACTTTAAAGAATGAGTAGGCATATCTTTAAAACGTTGAAGAGGCAGATATTTAGAAGAAAGCAAACCTATTCATATTGTGAACTCTGTCTTTGCTCTGTCTCTGCTGAATAATGGGATTTTTTATCCCAAAACAGTAGCAAAGGATGTTTAAATGTTGAAGATGTGATAGGAAAGTAGTTTGCTATAGGCAATTCCATTTCTATTACCTGTATTAAAAGAAAAAAGAGCATCATTCCAGAAGGGGAAGGAAAAACCTGTTTTCATCAGCAATGCTAGAATTTCACAGCTTTGCTTCACTATTCTAACTTCTCCTAAATTAGCCCTCATTCCCTATCATTACACCACAGTATAAGCTAGACTTTGTGCAAAATGTAACATACATGTATTACCCCATGCAGGATGTCCAAATTAAAGACACAGCTTTACAGTAGTGTAAGTCACGTGTCCAAGTAGGATTTCATTTATAAACAGAATTTTCTATGTCAGCTTCATAAGGTAGGAGGAAAAAAATTTTTAAACTGGTGAAAATTTTTTAAGTAAAAACTGATCAGTTGTCACTGGGACACAAGTTGCTTTGAAGTAGAAGGTTAATTTCATCAGTGGAAAAATTACAATCAGTAGAAATGGCTGTCATCAAACAGAAGTGGGTAGTGAAGACAACAAATATAGGAAAGCAGTGGAAAAGTAGATAGAACATGGAACAACTAACAAAAACATGTCATTGAGTTAGGCCAGTAGAGAGGATACATGACCAATAAATTCTGATTTGATTAAGGAGGTTAAGAAGTAACTAGGGGGCTGGGCATAATCGCAGCACTTTGGGAAGCTGAGGCTTGTGGATCATCTGAAGTCAGGAGTTCAAGACCAACCTGGCCAACATGGTAAAACCCCGTCTCTATTAAAAATACAAGAATTAGCTGAGCATGGTGGCAGGTGCCTGTAATCTCAGCTACTCGGAAGGCTGAGGCAGGAGAAGAGCTTGAACCCAGAAGGCGGAGGTTGCAGTGAGCCAAGATTGCGCCACTGCGCTCCAGCCTGGCAACAGAGCAAAACTCTGTCTAATAATTAAAAGAAAAAAAAAAAAAAGAAGAAGAAGAAGAAGAAGAAAAAGAAGTAACTAGGGGAAGAGAAAGAAGACAACTCACTACTAATTGTGGAAAGAGAGATTGTAGCCTCTTAATCTGTCAAGTGTCTGGGCTTAACAAAACAGTCTTAAACATCTCCTTTCTTTGTCTTAAATAGCAATATCCCACCCGGCTCCTGCTTTTTATAGGTCCTTCCTATACGAAGAACAATATAGTTCATTTCTGAAAGCTAAGCAGATGAAATCTGACTACAGAAAAATCCATTCTGAATGGTAAAATAAACAAGGTGTTCTTCTTTTATCAAATATGAGCCTCAGTTATTCCCTGAAATGGAATCACCACAACAATAGTCACCCTTGGAGAAGAAGCTTACTCTTTCACTGGGGCCTGACTATGTCTAGCAATGAAACTAATCACTTCCTACAGAAGGTGGGGCCGCATTTCCCAGTACAGAGGCAAGGCGGTGCCCAAGTCACGGAACAGACATTTCAAACTTCACAAGCCCCCCACCCACAGCTGCACCCTAAGAAAATGCTTGCTCCACAGGTTGATAAGTCTCTCCTGGGGTCTGTAATTCTCACCATCACATGTAATTAGCTTCGTCATATTCAGTGCTTCCCTCACTTAAAAATGAGCAGACTGATGGAGGCCATCTGAAACGGAGGTTCAAAAGGAGATAGACTATAAGGAAGTTCATATTCACTAGGGCTTATTTTTACACTTTAAATGTTTGAATTTCTAAAATTAGTAGACTCTAAGAGTTTATTTTGTTTATTTGTTCTATAGAGTAGTTTTTTTTAATATTGTTTGGTTTTTTTATGTAGATAATGCCAAGTTGAACAAATATGAATTTTTTTTTAATTTAGCATGAACTGTAAGTTTTTTTCTTATTTAACATACCAAAAGTTCCAATCGATATAAAATGATTTTTAGTATAGGTCTTAGCTATCGTCAATATCATTACTCTCTTTACAACCAAATAATTTCCTCAAGAATTCATAAGATCTATTAAATGGGAACATTATATTTCAGACTAAATCAGATGATTTCATAAGACTTGAGAAATTACTTTGATTGAATAATTTGATTATTTTACTGGTAACTCCATGAGGCCTCCAGCTTTCTGCCATGTACACAATCTCCTATAATCTCAAATTTGAACAGATCTTTCTGATTCGCCCTTTCAATTTCACCTTCAAGTAGACTGAGAAATGTCCTGCTACTGAACTACAGCAATAGTATTTTACCAGATAGGTGGACTGACGTTTCCTGCATTTACACTGATATTTTCATCAAAAATGGCATTCGGCCTCAGGGATAATTTAGGCACAGATGTTATCTTTCTACATTGCTTTTTCTGTGATTATTTGGTGTGAGCTATAAATCAGATAACTACAGATCTAAGTCAAATACTAATTTATATATCAAATGTGCTCTCTCTCATACATTTGTGTTGACCCATCTAGCTGCTTGAGGAGAAAAGAAATTTAGTGAGCGTTATTATGCTAATTCAGATCTGCTGAGAAGATGAGCTAAATGTGCAAAAGAGCTATTAGGAAATGAGCATGATGTAGGTCGGACATCTGGGGAAGGAGAAACGTAATGGAGAATAACTGGGTAGGAGAAGTTTTTAACTCCAGCAGAGTTCCAAGAAAGTTTCAGCCGGGTTGATAGGAGTCCTCCAGTAAAAGTCACCTGTAGGAGGAGTCCTGGATCTCACTGGAGGAGGCCACCTTAGTACTGTGCTCAGTCATTGACGGAGAGCAGCTCACCAGGAAGTACAGTCTAAGAACAAACGCATGGGTGACTTTATAGAGAGACAGCTACTGGGGCCATCAGTCAATTATGTTCCCCCAGCAGAAGATATGATAGGTATATTTTATTGGCCACCACAATTAGAGCATCTTTGCAACATTTCATGTGTGTAGCCAAACCACCAAGTGCTGCATGACCTGTAGAGAACAACCATATGGTTGAGTAAGGAAGGTGTACTCATCACTTACCCTACAAGCTTTGAAAACTAGACTTTCCTCCAAAATAATCACAACCAAAACGACATGACCCTATTGAAATGAAAACTAGAGCAAAGGGATCTAAGAATAACCTAAATATCATTACAGGATACAAGTTTCACAGAGAGTTAATGTTGTTTATGAATGTCTGAAGAGTAAACAGAGCTATATCAGTATATGCCCTTGGGAAATACAAAGAAACTTTTCATTCTTACAAGTACAAAACCTTACTGTCAAAGAACACTACTGGAAGCAAATACTAAGGTAAGCAGAACAGGAACACTGGGCATAGAGAGAGAGATGCTTCGTGCAGGGTAGAGACACCCAAAGAGACACCCAAAATAAGTAAATCCTGAAAAGTCGTATCAAGGCATGATGCCTTTAGAGTCTGAGCCTGAGAGGACCGCCTTGGAAGGCAAGGCCTAGGTGTCTCAGGGCTGAAGCATGCAGTTGAAAACAGGAAATCTTTCTGATCTAGACTTGGCTTTAAAAGGCAGAAAAGCAACTGCACAGAGGACATATTTTGAGTACTTCACATAACAGAAAGAAAACTCTCAATCCAAGGACTTCTCTATCTGGGAAAACCTCCCAATAACCTAAGAAAATCCACAACATTGAAATATGGAAACCCCCCAAAAAAGCAGTATGATCTAAACCATATGAAGTTATTGACAATAAAAATGATGAAAATGAACTTAATGATATTTTAATAGAGAATACACTAGGAAACTTTGACAACAAAGTAAATGACAGTGAGAAATACACTGAGAAAGCAATAGCAGCTTTGAAAATACCATAATTTTTAAAAGGAAAAACTCTGAAATTACATGGCTAGACATCAAGAGAATATAAAACCAAAAGTTCCCAAGGAAAAATTTTCAGAAATGAGAGCTAAAATAGAAGGAATACTGTTGTGGGTGGCAACTATCTGAGGCTGCTGTCATGTAGGCAGAAAAAATATTTTACCAAGACAGTTGCAGGTAAAGAAAGTCAGGCTTATTAGACAAAGTATGAAAATATGCTGCAAGGAAGCAATGGGCAGTTCAGCAAGAGAAAAACTGACTGCAAAAAGACAAAGGCTTGCTGAGGATTTTATAGGATGGTGCTTGTGCTGGAGAGGGCTACATGCAGTACTGATAATGCCAAGGTTGCAGCTAACTAATTTGCATATTTCTATCAGGCTGGTGATAGCTGGGTGCAGGAAGATTGTGAGTTATTTGCACAGGAGGGCTGTGTGTCCTGAACCATGAAGAAAGGCAGACTTAGAGCTTATCTATTTTCTCTTTTTGTTTTCCCCTGCACCTGTCAACCTGACTCCCCTTCTCTCATTAGGACTCCACATTTCCCAAGAAAAAAAATTCAGAGATAAAAGTTAAATAGAATGAATATAAGAACGAATGCATATCACAGAATGTACAAAGGCCAATGTAGAATGAAAAGAAAATGTATAAAAATTTAAACAGAAATGAATTAAGATAGCAAAAGAATTTGCAAGAAATGTAAAATCCAGGCTAAGAAGATAAAATACATAAATAATTGGAGTCACCAAAAAGCAAACTAAAGCAAAGAGATAAATCACATATTTAAAACTAGAGTCTAAGAAGATAACCCTGAAGTAAAATTTTTTAAAAATATATGTTTAAATCTACATTTTGTGGGGCGTATCATATAGAACATAAATCACAACCCAGAGTAAACCATGAGAATTCAAAGACACAGAAAAAAAATTTGGGAAAACTCATCTAAAAGTCTAAGTCAAGTATGAGAGAAGAAAATCAGACTGATAATCGATTTTTGACATAAATATTACACGATAGAAAACAATGAGCAACATTTTAAAGATAATCAGGGAAATAAAGTATGAGCCAAGGATTCTATAGTCAAACTCTCCAGTTATAAAAGTGAAAGATAAAGAATTACGGATTTTTAAAAAGAACTCAAATAATATTGTTCTCATATTATTTCCTAAAGAATATACTAAATGATAAGTTTCCAGCAAATTTAAAATGGTTGGAGAAGCTGTGATATAACTGTGGAGATAAGGTTTAATATATTTGTAGAACTTGGCTTTAAAATATAGAGGAATAAAGTTGACAAAATAATATGCATATGTTACATACTCTAATAATGTAGAAGTAATTAAAAGCAATGAAAAAGAAAAAAGAGAGGAAGAGAAGGAGGGATTAACTGAAAAGTAGGAAAAAAAATTACTGATTTTCTTGACAGATAATAGCTGGAAGTAAAAGGGATATGCTTAATGATGAAAAATCAGATAGAAATGTAAGTGTATTTTAGACCCGAATTTATCAGTGGGCCAAATTCAGCCTATTGCTTGTTTGCGTAAGCCATGTTTTATGGAAACACAGCCGTACCCATTAATTTACGTATTGTCTGTGATTGCTTTCACAATCACAGTGGCAGAATGAAGCAGTTGGCTTACAAGCCTAAAATATTTACTGTCTGGTTCTTTCTAAAAAAAATTCCTGACCATTCTTTTATAATATGAACTCTTGATAATCATGCTCTTCTCAGTCCAGATTCGCCATACATGTCCATTCACAATAACAATAGGCCAAGAAAGTAACAGGAGGCACTCAGATGGACTGCCTGGGTTCCATATACATACCATCTCACCATCATTTTGTAAGGGAGCACCTCCTCTTGTTAATTAGGGTCAATTATCCCTGACATAATCACATTTTTGTTCACGGGGTGTGCCTAGGCACTAAGAGTTCAACATGCTCAAGAAGCAGTGATAACATGTAATTTAATGGAACATTGTCTGTGTCCTCTAGCTAGACAGCATGTACTTGAGAACCAAGACCTCAAACCCTGTAGAGTCTAGAGTTGCAGGGATGGGAGGATCCAAATACCCCTAGTGGTCACTTGGAGTAAAGAAAAGTGAAGCCACTTCTTTCACCATTGGTCTCTGGGCATGGGCCTCACCATAGGCTTGCCTGGATGTGCTCACAACACAGCAGCTGCCCTCCTTCTCTGCAGGGGTGCCTCATGACACTGCCGCTGCCTCCTCCAAGTGAATGATTTGAGAGAGAGAGAGAGAACAAGAGCACATGTCCAAGCCAATGGCTGCACTCTTTTCATAACCTAATCCTAGAAGTAACATCTCGGCCGGGAGCGGTGGCTCAAGCCTGTAATCCCAGCACTTTGGGAGGCCGAGACGGGTGGATCACGAGGTCAGGAGATCGAGACCATCCTGGCTAACATGGTGAAACCCCGTCTCTACTAAGAAATACAAAAAAACTAGCCGGGCGAGGTGACGGGCGCCTGTAGTCCCAGCTACTCGGGAGGCTGAGGCCGGAGAATGGCGTGAACCCGGGAGGCGGAGCTTGCAGTGAGCTGAGTTCCGGCCACTGCACTCCAGCCCTGGCGACAGAGCGAGACTCCGTCTCAAAAAAAAAAAAAAAAAAAAAAAAAGAAGTAACATCTCAACACTCTTGCCATATTTTATTCACTAGAAATGAACCGCTTAGTTCAGCTCACATTCAAGAGGAGAATAAAGTTCCACCTCTTGAGGGGAGGACTATCAAAAATGTGTAGACACATTCCTAAAACCACCAAAAATACCAACAAGCATTTTTTTTTCTATTGGGAGACAGACAGTAAGATTTTAAAATTAATAAATAAGCAAAACATCTTACAAAAATTGAAAAATATCATGTGGTAAAAGAGCTTTTCCTACTATATATTAAATCACATTATGACGTCTCTATAATTTAAAAAATTAATATTTGTGCATGAACCAATGGAAAAGAATAGGAAATCCAAAATAGATCCAAGAACATCTGGAAATTCATTAAATGGCATTCTATCATATCAGTAGAAGAAAGGTAGACTTTTTAAAAATGGTGATTGGAAAACTGAATGTTTATTTGAAAAATAATCAGTGGAAGAAGAATTCAAAAACTATTTCTTTAAAAAAGAAGTTATCTATACAGAGAGACGGGGGACCTAGAGACAGAGTAGGAACAGAAATTTCACTAAAAATGCTCTGATATATAGTGCTAATTTTGGAAGTACATGCTTCATATATTTAACAATTAAATAGCCTGGGCACAGTGGCTCACACCTGTAATGCCAGCATTTTGGGAGGCTGAGGTGAACAGATCCCCTGAGGTCAGGAGTTCCACACTAGCCTGGCCAAAATGGTGAAATCCCGTCTTTACTAAAAATATGAAAATTAGTCAGGCATGGTGGCACACACCTGTACGTGGGAGGCTAAGACATGAGAGTCACTTGAACCCGACAGGCGGAGGTTGCAGTGAGCCAAGATTGCACCACTGCACTCCAGCCTGGGCAACAGTGAGGCTCTGTCTAAAATAAAGAAAAATAAATAAATAACAACAACAAAAAAAAGCAATCTTTAAAACTGCAAATACATTTAAACAAACAAACCTAATGACATGTCAAGTTAGTGACATAATCATATGGAGAAGATCTGGAATGTAGGACATTCTTGGGGACATCCAAACTTGTTTTTACAGTAAAACAATAAGAAGGAAAAAAGTAGGCCAGGCGTGGCGGCTCATGCCTGTAATCTCAGTACTTTGGGAGGTCAGGCGGTGGCCACGTCACTGGAGGTCAGGAATTTAAGACCAGCCTGACCAACATCACTTAGTAGAAACCCCATCTCTACTAAAAATACAAAAATGAGCCAGGCATCGTGGCCTGTGCCTATAATCCCAGCTACTCAGGAGGCTGAGGTGGGAGAATCGCTTGAACCCGGAAAACAGAGGTTGCAGTGAGTCGAGATTGTGCCACTGCCCTCCAGCCTGGGCAACAGAGCGAGACACTCTCTCTCTCTCTCTCTCTCTCTCTCTCTCTATATATATATATATATAAAGGTAACTACATTATACTAAAAGATATTTGTGACTCAAATGACAACTGAGTATAAAAATTGAACTTGTTTATATTTTGAAATAAATAAAACTTTTGACTTTTTAAAAATCAAAGGAAACAAAACATATATTTTTGCGACAATTAAGATAATTTGGTTATAATCCAAATAACAGATTAAATCGACAGTTATTATTACCATTAGGCCTGAAACAGAACAGGGAAAGAGTGGAACCCATAATCTAGAAAGACCCATGACTGAACCACAAATCTACCCTGAAAAAGTCATCATCTTAGTTACAGAAGCACAGCCAGGCAGCCCAGCAGAAAAGAGACCAGGAAACAAATATCTGAACCTCACTCTCCTGCCCCACAAACTTATTCTCCCCCAAATATGGGAGCCAAAGGGAAGGGGAGTTCAGTGATACAGTTTAGAGCAGAGTCTTCCATCACTCAGAGCAGAGTAGAGATGGGCTGAGGACACACACAGAAAGGCAAACCAGGAATAGCCAGTGCCCCAAATAAATAATGTTAAATTTATTAGGTGAGCTAATAGCATTAAGGTTATGTAAGAACAGGCTCCTATTTTGGGGAAGATGTACTGAATGTGTAGGGATAATATGACATTATGTTCAGGACATTCTTTTTAAAACTTTAACAAGGAAAAATGAAATACAGAGGCTAGATGAAGCAAATATGGTAAAATTTGATCATTGTGAATCTGGAGAATGGCTATATGGAGATTTCAGAGATGGTTCAGTTTTTTTGAATTTTTAAATTTATATGATAAAAATAGAAAGCATAAACAAAACTATAAGCATCTAATATACTATGAGAAACATTTCCAACACGTACGTAAAGTTACAAATTAAGAAAAATGCAAAAGAATCAATGGGCCAATGTATAAAGTATTCTGAAACAGAAACAAGTATCTTGAAATAAAGAGAAAATGTTCAAATTCAAAGAAACATTAAAAATAAAAAATATATATACAGGATATAGCACATTAAAGGTTTAATGTTGCTGCTGTTGCTTTCCTCAAAATTGGGGGTGAAATGGGCATTGTTTTACAGTGTTGATGAAATGGAAAATTGTGATAATCTTACTGGGAAGCTATTTGGCAATAAATACCAAGGGGTATAAAAACATTTATAGGCTATAGTACTCTATCATAAAAAATAACTAGACATTACAACAAATGTATACATAGAAACATTATTTGTTGCTGAGTATTTTAAAAAGCAAATAGTGAGAAACTAAAAAAAAAATCAATGATGGGAAACTAACATCTTATAATAGGTAGTAATTTAAAATTAAATTTACAATGAAATTAAATGACTTGGGAAAATGCTCCACAGGACTTAGGCTCTCTCCAGTCATCATGAGATGGCCCGAAAATTTCTGTTATTATGCCAATCAATTTGACTTCATCAACACAGAATATTCCACACTTGTCTGCCTCATCACGAAAATATCCATAAGGGTACCCCCAACATGATTTTCTATGCTGTTAGAATACAGATCTTCTCCACTTATTAGTTTAAAAGCTGGGACATTTTCATTTAAATAAGTAATACGTTATATTTTCTCTCTGTTAAAAATACGACACATCACAAGAAAATGGAAAAACATCTAAGAACACCAAGCATAACATGAAAGCTTCATTTACCACCACTTCCACCCTCATTCTCTATCAAAGGAGGTCACAAAGGGCATCCTTCTAGACGACTTTCCGTGAAGTCATATATATGCAAAATACATATGTTATATATGACATATCTATACACATGCATATAATCACATATACATGGCTACATATTATATATAGTTTGATTTATTTATTATATATATAAATATATATTATTTTATTTTGTGTGTGTGTGTATATATATGTACACACACACACTTATGGATATTTGTGTGTATACACAACAAACATCCAAAAATCTTCTCATCTAAAATTGCTTTCTATTTTCAAAGTCTTTACCAATTCATATCCTACCAACAGTGTTTGCTCATACCCTGGTCAATATGAGTAACTAATTACTTCATGTTTTTTAAATCTGAATGGAAGAAAAATGTCATTATAATTTTAGTCCGTATTTATGAGAGTAATTATTTTCATATGTTTATCAGTCATGTGTTAATATCCATTGACTATTTTTCTATTTGTGTGTCTTTTTCCTTCTGATTGATAGTAGCTCTTTATATTTTATACATGTTTACCCAGTTGCTGTGGACATGTTGCTGACATTTTCTCCTATTCCTTATTTTTAAATTTAGTAATATCTTATTTTTTGGATAGAAGTTTTAAATTTTTACAAAGTCAAATTCATCAGTTCTTTTTTTAAAGCTTTTGGGATTTGCATTTTTCTAATAAAGATCATTTGCCCTTGTTATTTTAAAAAATAATTGCATTATCTCTCCTTGTATTTTTATTGTTTATTTACATATTATGTCTTTAATTTCTTATATCAGGTTTCCTACAAAAATGCCCATCTTATCTGGATTTTTCTATTTGTTGTCAAATAATATATCCATTATTTTTATATAACATTTTAATCTCTTCAATATTGATAAAACCTCTCCTAATTTCTCATTTTTAGTTGTTGTATTCTATATTGAACTAGAATAGACTTGCCAAAGTTGAATCCATTTTATTGGTCATTTCAAGGAATCAGCTTTCATTTTTATGATTTAAGTCTTCTTTATTAATTTCTGCTGTTATTTTTATTAATTCCATCATCGTATTTATCTTCTTTGACTTTGTTATCTTCTTGGTATCTTAATTCACATATTTATTTCCCCTTTTCTCAGTTTTTCTTATTTTCTAACTCATGTATTCAAATGTATTTAATGTATATAATGAATTTAAAATTTACTCTTTCTTCTGAATATATTTGGAGCTGTTAAATAGCAAAATTGTCCTACCAATTACATCTGTTTTAGTATTTGCACACAGCCTGAGAGTTCCATAGAAATAGAACATTTCAAAGCATTAAATTTATTTTTATATTTGGTCTTCTGGTTTTATGCTTTCTATACTTAGTGTATTTCTTTTACATTATGTTTAATTTAATTTTTCTCTTGTGATTTTAAAAGTAAACATCCTGTTTTCATTTTGTGTTAATTTTTTAAAATACTGAACCTGTGTCTACAGTTGTATAAGAAATTTCAGAGCACATCCTGACCTCTTCTATGTAGAAAGAGAAAATTATCACACTTCTTTATTTCATTTCTACTCTTCACTGTTTCTCTTGTGGTGGTGTTGTTACAGCCTGCATTTAATCCTTAATTATTTTTTAAATGCTTGATTTTTATAATTTTGTTGTAATGATTTTGCCTTTTACCATTAGGCATTTTTCATAGCACCATTTAAAAATCCTTTGTTGAAATGTTTATTTTCTTATACCAAAGTAAACGTCAATATGACCTTAAAGTGTTTGATAGTTGTTTGTTTTCAGACTAGAACAAATGACGGCTTTTCAGTCTTTTCCTTTACAATTTCCCATGTGAACAGGAACTTGACTCGGGTTCAGGATGTTAAAATCACAGCTTTTTGCCTTAAAACCCCTTCTATCAGCGCTTTCAACCTTGTGGGCCAAGAATAGGCTACAGCTACGATGAAAAGGTGGGAAGCGCCTCAGCTGAGGGTGGCTGAGAAAACACCTGGCAGGTGGGGCCCTAGAGCTGCACCTCGGGCTGCAGAGAGCACTGAGCATTCACCATACAATATTTTTATTTTCTCTGCTTTGTCACGTTGTCACAATGTTGCGAAGTCCTCAATAGACGTTTCTCTGTTATTTTCTCTTCTTTATAATTGTGAAAAAGTATGAAACCCCGATGGTTTTTCTCTCATTGTATTTAGTCATTTTCTTTAGTCTAGATAATGGTATGTTTCTTTGTCATTTTTGAACATCCAGACTCTTATCAGATTGTATCTATATACAGTTCCTTTTCATTACATACAACTCATGAGCCATTTGAATATACAAAGTAAGTTTATCACTTAATTTGAAACATTTTCTCTCTTAATACATTTGCATATTTTTTTCTAGGTAATTATCCTTACTCTTCTTCAGAAAAAAATAATCTTTCATTTTTGGGTCTCTATTGATTGTCTTTTATATTAATCCGATTTCCATTGGTTGTTTTTACCTCTTTTCTTTTTTCACTAAATTCTAGGCAGCTTCCTAAGCTGAACTTTCATATAATTCTTGATTGTCTGCAGTTTCAGTTCTGTTCTTTACTTTGTCTTCCACTACTAGAAAAATGCTTCCCAGTTTTTAATACATTTTATAACATTTTTATTTACCACATTTATATTACTCTGTATCTGTTGTTCCATGCATGTTTTCATCTCAATCATCTTATGGCGTCTATTCTCTACGTTGTCAGCTATATCTTATTTTATAAAACTTGATTGGATCCAAACTTTTATACTGAATAAAGCTAGAAGAGAATGTGGAGGCCAAGGCCCTTGGTCCACTAGCGGTTCGCTGAAAATCACTGGCATGAGGCAGATTGATGAACAGGGGAAAAGACATGGGAATTTATTTAACATGTATACTCGAGAGTCTTCAGAATGAAGGCCCAACCCCTCAGGGAGGTACAGAAGCTTATACACCATCTTGAGGTTAGAGAAAGAATGGGGTGCAGACCAGAGCCAAAAATAGGTTATGGTGATAAATCAGGTTTTACTGGCAAGATAGGTTGTGAGAGAGAGAAAGGAAGAAGTTTGTCTAGCAAAGCAGGCCTTGTTCTGTAGTGGAAATCTCGAAAGTAGCATTCCTCAGAGAGAATAGATGGTAAATGTCTCTTTTCTGACCTTTAAAGGTGTCAGGCTCAGTTAATCTCACCTAGATCCAAGAAAGGCCTAGAAATGGAAGGCCTGGCTTCATTAATGGAGATTCTGTAGAGAGACAAATTTCCTCCACAAACGATAGCTTTGCAAGACCGTTTCAACCTGCTGGCACTGCAGCAGCCATTTCAAAACACCTCAAAGAGATACATTTGGAGGTAAAGTATTTTGATTTCCATCAACAGTATGCACTCTTGCAATGGCCCAACAAGTTCACCTTGCCTACTGCCTAGACAGAGATGGAGTCTATTTATCAAGACAGGGGAATTGCAATAGAGAAAGAGTAATTAATTCATGCAGGGCCGGCTGTGCAGGAGACCAGAGTTTGAATATTACTCAAATCAGTCTCCTCAAAAACTCTGGGATGGGAGTTTTTAAGGAGAATTTGGCGAACAGGGACAGGGGAAGTGGGGAGTGCTGATTGGTCAGGTTTGAGATGGAATCATAGGGGGCTCAAAGTGTTTTTCTTGCTGTCTTCTGTTCCTGGGTGGGATTGCAGAACTAGTTGAGCCAAATGACCAGTCTGGGTGGTTGGTCAGCTGGTATATCAGAATGCAGGGTCTGCAAAATATCTCAAGCACTGATCTTAGGTTTTATAAGAGTGACGTTATTCCCAGGAGTAATCTGGAGAGGTTCAGACTCTTAACAGCTGCAGGCTGCATGGCCCCTAAACCATAATTTCTAATTTTGTAGCTAATTTGTTAGTCCTAAAAAGGCAGACTAGTCCCCAGGCAAAAAGCATTTTATATCCGTTTGTTTGTTTATTTGTTTGTTTCCAAGAAAGGGATATTATCATTTTTGTCTCAAAGTTAAACTATCAACTAAATTCCTTCCCAAGGTTAGATTGGCCATCACCCAGGAATGAACAAGAACAGTTTAGAGGTTGAAGCAAAATGGAGATGATTAGATCTGATCTCTTTCAGTATTATAATTACCTCAGTTATAATTTTTGTAAAGGCAGTTTCACTTCCTTGGCCTCTTAGCACTTTTTTATCCTTCCCTTTTTTTTTACCAAAGCTCTTCATATGCCCTAGAGTGTTGGTTTTTCTATTTTACAGAATAATGGTAAAGTCATACAGACATCTATTCCCATCATACACGTATCTAAGTGATTTCAGAAGCCCTCTCTCTCTAATTGAACAGCGTTAATTTTCTCCTATTGGATCTGAAGTTGGATAATTAGTTGATGTGTTGTATTTTTAGTTATCTAGAAGCCTAAGGAATATAGAGAAATAATTTTGAATAGTGGAAAATCTTTGCCTTTCAATGTTCTCTTTCACTGTTTCTGTTACTAGAACAGATCCTAAACTACATGCCAGACCCAGGATCCTAAGGTTGTCATCAAATACCTCAAGAAAGAATTTTTGTGTTTCTGAAAAAAAAAAAGTCTGTCAAAACTTGCTGTCATTCACCTTCTACCTGGTAACAATCGCCTAAGCCCAGGACTTCTTGCGTATCTATTCTCAAATTCTATGTGTCTAAAGGTGTAAGGGTGTAAACTGACAAAAAATTCCTAGGCTCCTTCAGCCAATTGAAGAGATCCCCTGTTGGCCAAGGGGACCTCAGAGAAACCTGAAACACTGAATCCCCACCCATAATGGGATGAGATGTTGGACACACCTCATTATACCCCCTGCCTTTTGGAGTTTAGGTAAAATGGATATCATCATGATACAGGAGATAGAAAGAAATTATTTAGATAGATAACGAGTGCAAAAGAGCCTTCAGCAGAACTTCTCTTCTAAGAAAAAGTAGCCTTAGATATCACTTCTTTTCTAACAAGGAGCAGCGTGAAAGATTGAGCTACAAACATAGATAAGAAAGCTGGAAGCTTGCATGGGGGGATGCCGGCAGCTGCACCAATAGAAAAGGGCTACCTGGGGACCAGGTGTGCCCACCATGGGGTTCCACCTTCCCTTTTCTGTTAGTACATGTACAGTAAGAAAGAACTGCACAACACAGAGAAGCTCAGGCAGAGAACCCACCTGTATAATAAAAGATCGGGGTGGGGGCTGCCAGAGATTTGTGCCCTATGCAGATGGCACACCTAGTCCTAACATGTTTTTTGTGCCCTATGTAAATAAAACACTGCCTCCCAACTAGCATATCTATAAAACCCCCAGCATTTTGCCGTGCTTAGGCAACCCAGAATATGTAGCAGAAATATGTTCTCTTTGTTTTGTCTATTAAATTTCCACTCTTAACCTCACTCTTTGTGTGTCCACATCCTTAATCTCCATGGCTGTGAGACAACAAACCTCAGGTGTCACCCCAGACAACAAGGTTGCTTCAGTGAGACTGGCAAAACAGACTCTTTGTGGCAATAAGATGCCAAATTGTAAACAAGATCTAAGGCTTGGGAAGGCAGGATTAAGTCATGTCTTGTAAACTATAAAATCTCCTTAGATGGGTTTTCATTAACCACAAGTATAATGTGGTTTACTTTCCAACCTATAATGAGGCTTATTTTCCAAACTCTTTCCATGTGATAGAGTATTACAGTATTACAAATAGCAGATTTGAAGGAAATCAAAATATTTCATCTCAAAATGTATTTCTTTGACATATTTTGAAATAGCTTCCATAGGTCCAGCAGATTGAAATGGCCCTGCAAAGCCATCTGTTGTGTGGGAAATTTGCATCTGTACAGAATCTCTATTAATGCAACCAGGCCTTTCCTTTCTAAGCCTTTACCTATATCTAGGAGAGATTAACGGAGAGCCTGGCACGTTTAATTTCTGAAGACAGACATTTGCCATCAATTCTTTCTGAAGGCTGCTAACTATAAGGCTTCATCTACACAACAAGAACCTTGGCCTCCACAAGCCCCCTTATCTTAACTCAAGCATTTCTTTCTATTGACTTCAAGTCTTGAGACAAAGCTTAACTCTTTCAACCAATTGTCAACTAGGAAATCTTTGATTCCACCTATGAGGTATAATCCCCCCACCTCAAGATATTTCCCCTCTTTAGGCTAAACAAAAGTATACTTTCTATGTATTTTTTTTATGGGTTTGTTTTGTTTTTGTTTTTGTTTTTTGAGATGGGTCTCACTCTGTCCCCCAGGTTGGAGTACAGTGGTGCCATCTCAGCTCACTGCAACCTCCACTTCCCATGCTCAAGTGATTGATCCTCCCACATCAGTCTACCGAGCAGCTGGGACCACAGGCACACACCATCAGGCCTAGCTAATTTTCTGTATTTTGGGTAGAGACAGGTTTTGCCAGGTTTCCCGGGCAGGTCTCAAACTCATGAGCTCAGGAGAGTCACCCACCTTGACCTCCTAAAGTGCTGGAATTACAGGTGTGAGCCACCACACCAGCCTATTTATGGTTTTGCCTACAATTCTTGTCTCCCAAAAACGTATAAAACCAAACTGTAACCTTACTGCTTTGGGCAAACTTTCTCAGGATCTCTTGAGACTGTTCCCTTGGCCATGGTCACTCATATTGGCTCAGAAGAAACCTCTTTATGTATTTCAAAGAGTTTAACTTTTCCATTGACAACCGGTTACCATTAACCACACCAGAAAGGAGCCCTGATGTTTTGGGGCAGATGCTCTTTTCTTTTCCAAAATAAAAGAGCGGAAACACATAGCTACATTTATCTGGAAGCCAAGGCTAGGTTTTTTTTTTTTTTTTTCCTACAGTAGGTCACTGCCCTTAGACTCAAACAAACAGCTTTAGAACAAAGATCAAATCTGGTGTTCTTCTCCATTGTGCCTAAATATTGCTAGGCAAATGGTTGTTCATGGAATGAATAAATAGCTGCACTTCCTTCTTTACCTGCCTGTATGACAGACTGATGGATTAGAAGAGCCCCATTACTGCAAGCAGCCTTAGTCCTTTGGATCCCCATTTCAAATGAAGAGTCTTACTGCAGATCCTGGAGATTTCTAAAATTTGGAGCACAGGTGACGATATTTCAGAACACCAGTTCTTTATTTTATCTGATCAGGACAGATTTGTTATATTCCACTCTTTCTCGCTCAAAGGGATAAAAAGATAAGTGACAGATGAGGGCTCTGTGAGACTGTTGTAACATGGGGTTCAAAAGAGGAGCATGACCATCAGCTAAGATTTGAAACCAGTGCAGGGTGTAGAAAGATCTTTCATTACAGGCAACTTGGCTCAAAGAAGTCTAGTCCAATGCTGGCCAACAGAACTTTCTGCAGTAAGGAAAAGCTTCTACATCTGTACATTTGACACAGTAGCCATTAGTCATATGTAACTATTGAGCACTTGAAATATGCCAGAATTACTAAGAAACTGTATTTTTAATTTTCTTTAAATTTAATTAATTTTTATTTAAATAGCCAAATACATTGGAAAACAAAGTCCAAGTCAAATCATTGGCTTTAGTCAATATTCCTTTCCTAAAATCCAACCTCTGCCCACCAGTTATCCCCAAGAACCAGTGAGGGCTTACATCAAGGAGGGTTTAAAGCAA
The DNA here is from genome assembly GCF_000951045.1 of Mandrillus leucophaeus. Taxonomy (NCBI): domain Eukaryota; kingdom Metazoa; phylum Chordata; class Mammalia; order Primates; family Cercopithecidae; genus Mandrillus; species Mandrillus leucophaeus. The sequence goes on along the minus strand of NW_012107709.1, from coordinate 1,546,839 downwards.
ATATTATTTTTCTAAGAAACTTTTCTAATATATATCACTCTAGATCTTAAAGGATCTTTTTTGTGTTAAGGCAGGTATGGAAGACTCAAGGTAACATTTACCTTTTCCCTCTAGGATTTCTGGGTCTTGCCTTACAGGCCACATCTTACGACCAAATGTGAGTCATCTGGAGAACTTGGAAACCTTGGATGCTTGATGTCTTTTGGAAAGAAGTAGGCAATTTGATTCTCACCTTTTCTTTCCTCCTCCCTCTGGAGTCCCTTCCATCCACAGAGTTCTATGATCAGTGATCATATCAGTGAGCTCAGTGGTCCTCATATTTCGTTCTCAGGAAATGGCTAGATTTTTTTTCTCATAAAATCAAACACCCAAAGCTCATGCTGAATTTTTCAAACCTGTGAGGATCCTTACTGTCTCATTCAACTTCTAATCTCACTGTGTCTGTAAAATACCACCTTTTTACTGCATCTTATCATATTCCACTTCTAAGTTTTTTTAATTGCCTAATGACCTATTTTATACACAGCACGTGGTTAAAATTAAAGTAGTAATACTGTTCATTCCACGGACAAACTATTTTTCATCTTTGGAAAAACACTGATTACTCCCAGAGAACATTGCTGCACAGTAGTTATTACTTCACCATTTCACAGACGAAGAGTGGGAGGAGGAACTGAATAGGCTAAAGGGAGAATATCTGTGTGGCACCCTAGTTAGAAATAAAGTCGGGCTTTAGTCTGTGACTTTTCATGTCAACTTCAGACCTGTCCTCTCCCTATTATAGTGTTATAACCATGAATCATTCTCAATTAACCATGAGCATATTTTACATAGTAGATCTAAACACATACCAATAGACTCTGAAAATAAAAAGAAAGAAAAAACACACAGTAAACTGTTACTAACCACATTATGCTGTTATTTCCAACAAATGTTTGATTGACTTAACCCACGGAAAGAACTCAGAAGTAGATGTTTGTGGAACAAAAGAATTGCTACATCCTCCCCCAATCCTGATTTAGTCAGTAATATCATAAAACCAAATGGCCCCTTACGTGACTTACAAATCATCCACACACAAAAAAGTGTCTTTTTCTGTCCCTAAATCTCTATCACCCATAGAGCCTTCCTTATCACTGCAAAAATAACTATACACAATGGTATGTGGGTGGGGGGCTTTTATCTCTTTAGGGAATCTTTGGGTTCATAAGGAAAAGAGGAAGTTGTTTCTCTTTTGAGAAACATCTTTGAAGATTTTACTCCAAGGGAAAATCTCAGTTATAAATATCCTGTCTATGTGATTCTACCTGCCCCCAACATATCTCTTTTCTTCCTAAATATACTTCTCTCAGAAATCCCTTCCTTTTGTCACAATGTCTAAAATTCTGCCAAGTAGAGTTGCATTTTCGATAACAATAATTCTCTTTAAGAATTCAGATATTTTTGATAATATCGTAGATTTGTCACTTCACCAATAGCTCATCATGCTATGTTAGGGAAGTTTGATTTTTAATTTTGGGAGCTGCAGGACAGCTATTATGTTCAGTGGAGCAGGCCTCTATAGAGTGCAAAATGTCAGCTAGTGTACATAACATCAAATTCTACAATTTTTAGAAATGCAAAGCTTTTGGCTTCATCTTACAATTCTAAATCAGTGGTTTGCAATGGGTCCAAGACTCTTCATTGGAACAAATATCTGATGCATGTTGTTCAATTCCAGGACATGGTATCTCTGAGAGGTGTACACTGCACAATCTGTGCATTTTGCATGGTCTTGGACATCACCTATTTTGATAAAGGCTTAGGTGATTAGAATACATAGGGCATTAGGGCTCATGGGGAAAAGACTAAAACTGAAAAATAGATGAATATTTGAAAATGACTCAGAGCCAAAAGTATACTTTGCCATTTCAAAATTTCATCAAGGCTTGGCTTTAGATCCAGGAGGAAAGCAGCAACTCCTCCCCTTTTCTACCTTCTCTTCTTCTACAAAACCACTTGCTTTCATAGCCTGGAATCATTTTATATAGTTCAATTTCATATGGACAAAATAATCTTTCTGTGTTGTCTTGGGAATCCATCCATCATCTTTAACACTAAGTACAGCAAGAAAACTTATAAAGTGTAAATAATCCAACTAACCCTTCCCAAAGACAAGAACTTAAAATTTATAATAAAAAGGAAACCAGATAAATAAGATTCCAAGAGAAAAATAAGTCAGCTCTACATATTCAAGAACCAGCACATAAAATTATTGTGTTGTTCCTCAAAAAAAAAAAAAAGAAAAGGAAAAAGAAAGAAATCAAAATGATCAGGAAGAATATATTAGATAATTATTGGCACTTTCTAGGGTTTCTGAAATCTTTGTGGTTGTTCCTTGAATGTTTCAATTAGAGTGCTCTAAATTTTCAAGGTGTAATATAAACTCATAAATAAGTACAAAAGAATATTCTAAAAGCAGTTATCAATGAATTTTGGATGATTTTTTTGTTTGTTTGTTTGTTTTCCCATCAGAACAATCAAACTAATACCTTTATTCTTTTGCTATATAAAGGGTGGACCTCAGACTCGTAGCATCAGCCATCACCGGGGAGCTTATTTGAAATGCAGAATTAGAGGCCCCACCCCAGACTTACTGAATCCAAATCTGCTTCCCAACAAGATTTCTAAGGACATGGATTTACATCGTCTTTTGAAAAGCACTGTTTTATTTCACATCAAGACTATATCTAGGGGGAATTGGAGCCTATATACTACACCTGGGGTCCCCAACCCCTGGTGGGGGAACCAGGGGTTCCAGACTGCACAACAGGAGATGAGCTGCAGGCGAGCAGGTGAAGCTTCATCTGTATTTACAGCTTCTCCCTATCATTCACATTATCACCTTAGCTCTGCCTCCTGTGAGATCAGTGGTGGCATTAGATTCTCACAGAGGCATGAACCCTAATGTGAACTGTGCATGTGAGGGATCTAGGTTGCCAGCTCCTTATGAGAATCTAATGCCTGATGATCTGTCACTGTCTCCCATCACCCCCAGATGGGACCATCTAGTTGCATGAAAACGAGCTCAGGGCTCCCACTGATTCTACATTATGGTGACTTGTATAATTATTTCATTATATATTACAATGTAATAATAATAGAAATAAAGTACACATTAAATGTAATGCACTTGAATCATGCTGAAGCCACACCATGCCTGGTCCATGGAAACATTGTCTTCCACAAAATCCTTCTGCCAAAAAGGTTGGGCACCGCTGTACTAAATAGATACCCTCCAACACTGATGATATTCAATATCTTGAGCCCAGGTCTGAAAATATGCATAGAGACTGTAGCTCTATAACTAACTTTCGTAAATGAATCAGTTTTTCTGAATGCCAGTTTCTGTTTAAGAAATTACATTATTGCCATTAAATTCCTACTGAGGATTCTATAAAATAAAGCTAAATTCCTCAATTCAGTGGTTGACTCATGAGTAGACAATGGCAGAGTTCTTTGAATAGAGAGTAGGACCAAGAATCACATTAGCTTGGATTTTAAAAATATATATATTCAAAAATGCATAAGACTGTAAAATAAATATTTATTCCACCCTTTTTCAGATAGTAACCATTATTGGGCTATCTGATAGTTGTCATCTTTCAGTGCAGCTGCCGAAGAGGAAAACGTTAAATTGAGCATCCATGAAGCATTTTAAATTTCTTTTGTTACTAAATTCAGAAGCAAATTGTAATTTTTACTTTATGACTCTCCACTTAAAATGGCCAAACACCATCAGCAAAAGGACATCATCAAAATTGTGAAAATACACAAATGAAAAAAAAGAAATGCATAAAAGAACAGATTCATAAATAATATTATTTTTATTTTCTTTTTTTCCTTTAAATCATCTATTTTGCTTGGTTATTAGCTTTCTAGAAGGTAGGTTGCAGATGCCGCATACTGGGATTTGATTTTCAGTAACTTGATCCTTTAACTAGCTGTGATAAGCAAATGTGACTAGTTTACCAAGAGTCAAAGACAGAGTTTCTGTCCATTAGGGAATATTTCCCTTACCTCATTCTTTAACTATAGCTGCAGCCCATACCCAAGCCAATCAGCATAAAAGTATATGCAGAAATTTTTAAAAGCAACCTGCAAAAGTGTAGGTAGATAAACACAAAGCTATCAGCATAAATCAAACCATTTAAAGCACGTTCCTTTAATGAATTCATGATGTATGTGATGAGAAAGCTTATTTTTATTCACCATAAAAAAAACACTATACAATTTTGATGACCCAATTTTGGTTCATTTAAATTATTTTATCTTCAATTTACTTTAACTTGCTGATTTCTTATTGCTGATTTTGCATTATTCCAATTTATGACAGTCTCTGATTTCTTTTTATATCATTTCTACACAATTTCATCCATTTTGGCAGTCTCTTTTCTAATATTTGGATATTTCCTAATTGACTAATATGTTTGAGGTAATCCACTTCTCATGGACAGCACTTGATCCTACCATCAATATGAAAATGTTATACATTTAGCAGACAAAAGTATTATTCTAGTATTATTCTTTGAAAAATATATATCCTCATTTATATGTAAAGAATAAAGAGAAACAGATAGTTTTGATTTAGTTTATATAATTCAGAATCTTAATTACATATATTTCTTTTGACTAATTGATAGGAGGGTAAATCTAGCTTGATAAAACTTTTAAACAGAAAGAAATATAACTTGATTTTATAGGATTATGTCTGTGGCTAGGAGCTGGGAGCTTAGCAACCTTTGTAAATATACAAAGAGATATATACAACCATGCGCAGAGTATGCACGTTCCTGAATGTCTATCAAGAAGCTTAATGCTATCAAAGTACTCCACTGATAATGAAAGTCAAGGCTCAAAGGACAGTAAGCATATTATTCCGTATAATGTATTATGCATCAATAGTTTCAGGCGGGCAAATCCTACCAGGCTCTCTCAGGCCACCACAACAGAGTTAGTGAAAAGAATATTAACTGTATCAAGAAATGGAAAAAGAGAAAGAAGAAAGCCAGACCAAAGGGAATAAAAATCTAGAGCTCCCCTTTTTTTTGTTACTTTTGCCACCTTTTTCTATTTACCTTGTGTTCCAGAAATCTACTCTATAGGCTCCTTGCTCTTACACTCCATTCTTCCAATCTTCATCCGATCCTTTCTTTGCCTTCATTTCTGTCTCCTTTAAATTTTGGGGACTTTATTTGCCATCAAAGCTCAATCCAAGGTCAAAATCAAATATACACTTGTTACCATTCTGTCCCAGATATTTACTTGTCAAATTTAACCTATTTCAAATCAATTCTTCATTATGATCTCACTTCAACTTCAGCCATAATTAACATGTGCATACCACAGCTCATGACATCGATTCCATCTGAGCAATATTTTTTTTATCTCTGCATATAAAAGCTACACTGGCACCAATGGCAAATTTTTAAATCTGCTGTCATCTCTTTGCCCTATACAAGTGTCTAGTTGTCATTTCAATAAAGACAAATTGGATCTACTACCAGGAAATAGTCACTATTTCCAAATTTTTGACACCAAAACTGCTTGCTATCTTTAAATCCCTTTCTTTTGATCTCTCTTATATCACACTATATTAGACGAATGTATTTTAGGCGATGAAGATCCTTTCTCAGTATCGTGTAAGAAATGAAATAATTTCTATGTATGTTTACTAGGAGATATATGCTTCATTTTTGGGCAAGAATGGCATGCAAACTCATGAAGCATTTTACATAAAGAAATTAACATAATCTTAATATCAAGGAAATTAACAGAAATCAAACAAATTTAATGTCAGTCAAATTTACGAAATTTGCATGAGTGTTTCATAAAGGTAATACCAAAGGTGTTGAAGTAGTACAGAGGGACATTTTTTCAGCTTCATTATTTCCCAAAACCACATAGACCACCAGCTTTGCAAAATTTTCCCTGTTGAGTTTAACATATGGACTTTTAAATACAAAGGATTTGTCTCCAAGTATCAGAAACTTTCCAACTAATTTAAACTATCCCTATAACTTTGTAAAGACACATTAGCAATTTTCCTTTGGCTTTGCTAGCCCCTTCCATCAAAACTACGAATTCTGAAGGTCTCTTGCTATTTCCATGCTGCCTCTTTGACTTACAGTCTGTTCAGAATGAGCCTCCTCATCAGGTCCCTGTCACAATAAGTGTGTGCATATGTCAGCTCATCTTTTTATTGCTCCTCTTTACATAAAGACAAGAGTCTCACTTATAAAAAATAGTTGCAGGAAAGTGTCAGTAAAAAATTTTAGCAACCTCAAACTTTAAATAAAACACACATTTGGAATGTGATGGAAATTTTGCACAATAAATTTGATGGGTGGTATGGGGATGCTTGTTCTGTTTGTTCTGTTGCATTTTATTTTTTACCTTAATATTTTAGGCAAAGTGACCCAATAAAACAGCAACATTATATATATACATATATATGTATATGTGTGTATATATTTTCACTTGATGTGAGATATGTGTAAGTTATTTAAATGTGAGTAGAGAAGGAATCCAGAAGAAAACCTTTTTGCTCTTTTAGTTCCTGGGTTAGGACCTCAGCTCACATTCTAAACTTTCTGTCCTCTGATGGCAGCTCTTGCCCACTTCCTTTCGCCTTCCTCAGGGTGATACAAGAAAATGAACATTGCAACTCAATAATATGCCTCAAGTAGTTTCTATCATGCAAGTAATGTCAAAAAGATCATGGGGAAAATTTATCAAAATTGCAAACAATTAACTGCCTTTTGCCACTGCTGTAAAAAGGCATTTGCAGCAGTCTTATTGTAGTAAACAAAAAGTATTTGACCTATACCTATTTTTATCAGAAAAAGAGAGCACAATTCAATATTGTACTATTCAAGTTTTAACAAATTTTTGTAAGCTAGTACTGAAATTACACACTGAAACTAAATTGTGTTTACAATGGGTTCCTTTGTATACTTTATAACAAATGATTTCCAGATGATAGTCAAACTCAAAAATAGAGCCTAGAATTCAGAACAGTTCAGCTGAACTGTTGAATTTGTAGGCTAAGACAAAATGAAGTCCCCAAATCTGCTAAAAGCATGTATTTTTGGTCTCTTTGCTCCTTTTAAGAATGTTCATCATGGATGCTATGAAATTTCTGTCAATTCTTAAAATAACCAAATATTCCACTCTTTTAAAAACATAAATAAGAAGCACAGCTTCTTTCACATAACACAGCATAAAGCTTAAAATCATAGTTTGGCGCTAAATCTGTTAGCTGGAATAGTTAAGGGCAGATAGAGGCAATGTCTGCATTGCCTCTGTTCTCCATTCCTTTCCACTTTTTGATTTTTTTTTTTTTTTCCTGTCTTACCAGACGCATAGTCTCCTTCTGCCTTGGGAAACAGAAATATGAAAAAACTACATATGCTTTATTCTTTCACAGAATGTTCTTTTTTAAAACCAGAAAATATTATAGAATCATAAAATAATTTCAGATTCACATTTTTAGTGACAAATCTATTCCAATTTCAGCACAGTGAAGGTATGTGGCAGCTTACCAATATAGAGACAATGTAATAGAAAACAAAAAGACCAGAATTTTGGTTTGGGAAAATCAGGATTTGAAGTCCAACTTCAGTGCCTACTAAGAAGTAACAATCTTTCTGAGCCTTAATTTCTCCTCTGTTCAAATGAGAATACTATCAAGTTTTCAAGGATTTGGGGAGGATCAAGAATAATGTTATGTAAAGCCAACAACACAGTCTTTGACTCGTAATAGGTGGCCACTATAAGGCCTAGTACTGTTGCTGGTGTTAAAGACACAAATAGAATTCACCAGGTTGGACCCGGATTTATTCACCAATACTTCCAAGGATCTACACCCAAGAGCATCAGCGATACAGATGGATAGGTAGACAGATGATTGATTGATTGATTTTAATAGATAACTAGCTTGATTAAGAAGAAATTCTGTTTTAATATGATTTTATATACGAACTGGAACTTGGTCATCACAATTCTGAAATAAATGGAAATTCACTAACTGCAGTTACATGAGCCAGAAAAATCACACATGGTGCTTTTTTTTTTTAACTGTTTCTGGTACTTATTTTTAATATGCAGCATTCCTTTGACAAACCTTACTATAGTTTATGTTTAAAGAAGTACTAATAAGTTTCAGTAAATATGTACATTATGATTCAAAGTATGTTTGAATAAAACTACTCTAAACCTACTAAGAAACACATCTTTGACAAATGTGTCTCCCCTACCCTATTGTTTTCTCCGGTCTTCTTCCTTGTTCCTCTCACATCACTGGATGTCCCAATTCTACCCATTTTGTAAGTCCCAGTTTGAAGCTCACCTATTCCTTTGAAGCTCAGAGAAGCAATTCCTTCCTCCTTTATTACTGCAGTGATAATATAGTTACACAATTTTTTGCAAAAATTATCAACAAACAAGTGCAAACCTGTCAGTCATGTAGTAACACATATCAGAAACATGAGAATCAGGCTCATCTTCATCTTTAGCTGCAACTCATGTAGGCAGTCACCCAGTAGTGCCACATACTGTTTATTCACTCCTTCACTCCCTTAGTTCAGGACCCTTCAGGCCACCTTGATACGGTTTGGTTCTGTGTCCCCAGGGAAATCTCATGTTGAATTGTAAACCCCAACGTTGGGGGAGGGAACTGGTGGGAGGTGATTAGATCATGGGGGTGGATTTCTCCCTTGCTATTCTCATGATAGTGAGTTCTCAGGAGATCTGGTTGTTTGGAAGTGTGTAACACTTCCCCCTTCTCTCTCTCTCTGCTGCCATGTGAAGATGTGCTTGCTTCCCCTCCACCTTCTGCCATGATCGTAAGCTTCCTGAGGCCTCCCCAGCCATGCCTCCTATACAGCCTTTGGAATTGTGAGTCAATTAAATCTCTTTTCTTCATAAATTACCCAGTCTCAGGTAGTTCTTTGTAGCAGTAGGAAAACAGAGTAGCACACTCCCACTCTTTACCTGGTCCACAGAAAACCTTCTATATTGGTCTTGCTGCCTTTAGTCCCTTACCTCTGCAATTTTTTTCTCCACACTGTCATCAGAATGCTCTTTTAAAGCACACCTCTTATCATATCATAAACTTTGTGTATATATATATATTTTTTTTTTGAGACGGAGTCTCGCTCTGTCGCCCAGGCTGGAGTGCAGTGGCACAATCTCTGCTCACTGCAAGCTCCGCCTCCCGGGTTCCCGCCATTCTCCTGGCTTGGCCTCCCGAGTAGCTGGGACTACAGGCGCCCACAACCTCGCCTGGCTAATTTTTTTTTTATACTTTTAGTAGAGACGGGGTTTCACCGTGGTCTCGATCTCCTGACCTTGTGATCCGCCCGCCTCAGCCTCCCAAAGTGCTGGGATTACAGGCGTGAGCCACCGCGCCCGGCCAACTTTGTATATATTGTTTTCATTTGCCTACTTAATACAAGTTCAAGCCTGGGGATAATGGCATGTTGCTTTACAAGAAGGCATGTTTGGGCTTTTGCAGTTCACCCTGCTGGACTCGCAACCCAGTTTCCCCACTTTCCAGCTCCGTGACTTAGGCCCTTGCCAACTCCTTTAGTTTCAACTTTGTTTCTGTAAAGTAAGGATTGCCAAGAGCATTAAATACAATAATGAATTTCTAGTGATCAGCAAAGAGTCTCCTACATAGCAAACATTAAATGCAATAATTAATTTCTAGGCATCAGCAGAGGGTCTCTCTCATAGCAATCACTTGGCAAACAGTCATTATCATTATTCACATTATTCACAATTCTCCAACTTGCAGCTCTCCTCTTACCTTCTACATTACCTCCTCCACAACTTCACATACTAGAAGTTTCCTGACCTCTTTGCCTTAGAACACACTACTACTTCTACCTCGAAAACTCTCAATCTTTGCCCATTTTATTAATAACAGCAATCATAACGTGTAGTAGATATGACTCAATGCTTACAACTTGGGTCATGCAAGAAATAAAATTTTTTGTTTTATTAAAACTCAAATTAATTTTCTATTTTGAGCTCCATGTCGCTGGTGGGTAAAACCTATTGTCAACCCACTAAGGAATTCACCTCTTTTAACATCTTGGGCCTGGATCTGAAGCACTTACATAGGTGCAGGAAAGGGGCCTTTGTGTTTGTAAGTGCATGCTTGCATCCCCCATTCATGCTACTGTTTTTATCTAGCCCTTGGCCGTCCATCTGGCAGCGTCGATAAAATCCTTGCTATTTCCATGCCCCTTATGGGACTCAAATATTTGTTCTGCTACTTCTGCATCATCCTAAGACTGTGAGACAATCTCTGACAGTTCTGCTTAGACACCCAGATAGTGGTTTCTTCTCTGAGATCCTGCCATCTCACTGATTCCTATAGATTCCTGGTTCTTTGCAGAGGCTCTGTCCACCCTCTCCTACCACAAATGTACTGTCACTGGGGGAGGAGGTGGTGCAATGTTCCTCCTGAAGGATCCGCCAGTGGAGACTCCATCAATGCTCCTCAACTTCATTTACTCTTACCTAGAGTTCTTCCTAAGCACCCAGTCTTTTGGCATCTATTCATTTTACACCCAAAAGATTTTTTTTTTTTCTGCTATAGCTATAACAAACTTTTCAATAAAGCAGTGAAATCAACAGCCTAGCTGATCTAATTGGAAACAGTAAAGTGATAATAAGCAATATTGGAAGAAAAAATATTACTTACATTTCAAAATATTATCACAGTGTGGTATAAAAATAGCTAACATTTATTGGGTGAGCTAGACAGACACATCCTCACACAATTTACAATCTGTATCAGTCAGGGTCCCAGAAGGCAACAGATGGTGCATTCATATTAGGATGCTTTGAGTAGGGTTTATTAAAGGGACTATTTACAACTGTGTAGGCAGGGTGTAGATAAACCAAAAGACATAATGCAGCACCCTGGGGTTAGCAATGAGGTGGGGAGGTTTACCATCACTAGACCTGAAGAGACAAAAAAGGTAGCAGTAGCTTAGCTGGAAGCCAGAAGCAGAGAGTCGTGGAGATCTGCCACCTGGAGGGAATGCAGGTTAGGAGACACAGTCAACAGAAGTAGCCCTGACAGAGGGAACCCAGCCAAAGGTAACCCTGCCAGGGAGAAGCCTGTGGAGGAAATACCGCACCCTCACTCTGCATCCTCCCTCTCATCTCTGCCCAGGGCTTGCCAAGTGGAAGTGAGAGCACAGGGAGGGAGGCTGTAGGTGTCACCCATATGGGTCCATTTGTGGGACGGAGAACGAGGTAGAGAAGGATGGAGAGCAGATCCACAGGGTCAAATGGGAGATCTGCATCACAGGTCTACAAGAAAAAGTCTATGGCTTCCTCAGAGTTAAATCCCATCTTAGTCGGCTCAGGCTGCCCTAACAAAATACCACAAACTGGATGGCTTAAACAAAAGAAATTTCGTTTCTCACAGTTCTAGAGGCTAGAAGTCCAAGGTTAAGGTGTCAGCAGGTTTGGGTTCTGATGAGAACTCTTGCCAGCTTGCGGACAACCATCTCCTTGTTGTGTGCACAAACAGCCTTTCCTGGTACATGCGGAGAGACTTCTCTTCCTCTTCTTATGAGGCCACTGACTCATCATGAGGTCCCACCTTCACAACCTTATCTAACTCTAATTACCTCCCAAAGGCCCCATCTCCACATGCTACCATGTTGGGGGTTAGGAGCTCAAAATATGAATTTTGGGGAGCCAGAAACATTCAGTCCACAACCAACTCAGATACTGTTTTCTTTGAGGAGCCTTCTCCATGTAGCAGAATTGGTTTTTCCTAGATTTTACTTCATGGTCCAATGCATTGTACATACTTGTATAAGGGACATGTAAACATTGTATTGTATTACTGTTGATGTAATATATATCTCCTTCACTAGATTGAGACTGTTATTGGTGTAAAACAAAACAAAACAAAACTTTGTCTTCCTTCTTTTATTTTCTTTTTACACCAATGACAATGCCTAGAGTATAACAGATATTAATGGTTTGCTGGCTGAACAAACATATAAATGAATGAATGATATTTTTTATTGTTAAGGATCAAATTCCTTAAAGTACAATTCTTTCATAGATAAATAAGCTAATTCATGGCATCTCTCTTCTTTTCCTAGTAAAATATGTGTTTTTTAGCCATGGCATTTTGTAAATAAAACCCCAGCATTTGTCAAATACAAACTGACCTGCTCTGATATTGTGAATTTTAGGAGTAACAAGAGAAAAAGGGAAGAAGAGTTTGTGACAGGGTGATAAAATACATACTGCATATGTTTGGAGCCAGGCATATCTCCGAAGTTCCATAACTTGTCAACATAAAGCTTACACGCAGTTGAGTGCAAACGGTAAAGTGAATTCAGTGGGGAACTCATACTCACAATTTCATGTAGAAATGTAGTGCAGGCCGGGCGCGGTGGCTCAAGCCTGTAACCCCAGCACTTTGGAAGTCCGAGATGGGCAGATCACGAGGTCAGGAAATCGAGACCATCCTGGCTAAAACGGTGAAACCCCGTCACTACAAAAAATACAAAAAACTAGCCGGGCGAGGTGGCGGGCGCCTGTGCTCCCAACTACTCGGGAGGCTGACGCAGGAGAATGACGTAAACCCAGGAGGCGGAGCTTGCAGTGAGTTGAGATCCGGCCGCTGCACTCCAGCCTGGGCGACAGAGTGAGACTACGTCTCAAAAAAAAAAAAAAAGAAAAAAGAAATGTAGTGCAACTTAATGGGTTTTTTTTGCCAGGATGAAGTTTTCGGCTTTTGAATAAAGCAAATACATATAGATAAACTGGGATTAACAGTCAACTATCTATCTCACACTGAGGTACAAATATAGCTGGGCAATCTGTGCACTCTGCAAAGGCACCGGGTTAGGACTGTACAGTTCCGGACCCTGACATAGGACTGTATACACCTGGCGGAAGGGTGCTTTTTTTCTCCAGAGAAAAGTATAATTTGTCAACACAGAGGGGACATCTTTTTCAATTTACTAAGAGGTATCTATAGGTCAGTGCCAGCCAAGTCCTCAAACTCATCTCGAATTCTGTATATCCAAATAAGCCCTCTATCCTAAGCATCTTCCTGTTTTTAGGTATCATCTTTATCCTAAAGACTTGCTGAAGAACAGGGAATTATTTGGGCTCTATCATCTCCTTTAATGCCTCCACCAATCATCAATTTAAGTCCTCCTATTGAAATAAGAAAGGATTTAAATAAACACAAATATTTTGTGTATAGTTGTATGTCAGGAGTTACATTAGCACTTTAGGAAAAAAAATTAAAAGAATGCAAGAAAAAGACCATGCCCTCAAAAATCTTAGCATTTAATTTGGAAGTTAAAATATAAAGCAACGAAAAGAAAAGTAACTGAAAGGGACATTAAATAAAAAGTGTCAAATGATAAGAGCAGAAAGAGTCATCACGATCACGTGTGTCCCAGACTCCATCTTCTGTCATGCCATCCTCGTGTCTCTGCTAACTGCCAAGACGTGGATAGGGGCTGTGGAACCTCAGCTCCATCAGCCCCCTTCCCCTATTGCTACCCAATACAATAATTGGTATTTTCTAAATCTGATGAAAAATAGCAATAATGGGCATTTTTATAAAACTTTATTTTTAACAATAAAAGAGTAAAACTGTATGATAGGCAAATGCATTTTCAAGAGACGTCCCTTCAAGTATTTTTGCTCACAGACTTCCAAAAATAATTTGAAAAGTCACACACATTTTTTAGTTGACATCTAAAATTTTTCAACTATCTTGAAGTAGTTGCGTATAATTGCTGGCATATTGTAAATGTTGGCTATTTAAATAAAACTGGTACCTAGCTCATTTAAATGTATCCAGTGGAAAATTATCAGAGAAGTTTGATACCCTCCATTATCCATTTAAAAAACACATGAACAAATTGTTTTTATATCAATCTTTTTTCTCCTTGGGTTTATATTTCATTCCATTTCCCTGCAGAATTTTATTCTAATGTAACATATTTTTATTCATGAAGTCTTTTATTGGCAACCTATCCACATATTTTTATTTTTCAGGACCATAACACTTTAATATTTTAGTTAAATTAACATTTTTGTTATCATAATTCATAAAACCAACAAATACATTTGATATTTTGATAATCAGTAAACATAGAATGTAAAATATTAGCAGACTTACATATCTGGTGAGATAGATGAAACTTTTTAAATTAGTTCATATATCTGTGAATCTGTATTAATTACTGCTAAAGTAAGAGGCATCAGTTCTGTTTTTTTCTTTTATATAGTGTTTAAAGCAAACTAAATACGGCCTGAGAAGGACTCTGTACTTCTATATTTGAGTCCTTGTGGACTAATCATTTCCTAGCTTAATAGGCAGACAAAATTGAAAACCTTACTTAGTAGCATGCACCTGTAACAATAGCTGTGTGTTGGCCAATCCCAGCGGCCATACTTCAACCACTCATAGACTGCTGAGTGTTCAAACTGTGTTCAAATAAGACATACACTAAGCTGTAACCAATCTCACTGTTTCTGTATCTCACTTCCGATTCCTGAACATCATTTCCCTCTTTTTTGTTTTGTTTTGTTTTGAGACAGAGTCTCGCTCTGTCGCCCAGGCTGGAGTGCAGTGGCGCGATCTCGGCTCACTGCAAGCTCCGCCGCCCGGGTTCATGCCATTCTCCTGCCTCAGCCTCCCGAGTAGCTGGGACTATAAATCTTCTTCCACCGTGTGGCTGCCCTGGAGTCTCTGTGAATCTGCTGTGATTCTGGGACTGCCTGATTCGCGAATCATTCATTGCTCAATTAAACTCCTTTCAATTTAATTCGGCTGAAGTTTTTTTTTTTATTAATAGAATTAAACATAAATAAGTAAGTTGTTAGGAATAAAATTCTTCCTTTTTCCCCAAAGCAGTGGCACCCAGTTATTTAAAATGCCTTTACAGTTTATGTAGAAAAATTATACCTTACCTGAAATCAAAAATTAATTGTCATCCATCTGATTAGTTTCTCTTTTACATTGTATTGGAAGAAATGCATTAGAAACCACATATCTCGTAAAGGATTTATTGCCATTTCCTTTATTAGAGGCTTTCACTTTCTCAACACCAGTGACATTTTGAATTGTTTCCTTGTTTGATATGCAGGAGGATTTTCCACCCCAGAGCAATGCACCAGAAAGAGACTCTGGATTGGGGAGAGAACAACAGTGCCTTTGGAAGTGGGAGAAGGTTACGGTGAAAGAAGAGGTGGAGCTGAGAATCAGCATGACATCTCAAACCACAGAACAGTTTTAGGAAAAAGTACAAAGAAAAGTTCAGGATTTGAAATCAATTTCCCCCAGAACAATGCCCTTGAAATGTTGCCATGGAATCCCAGGATAGTCATATCCCATTTTGAAGCCTGCCGTCCTTACCCTACATCTTTCCAATCAGATTAGGTGGCTTAACTCTTCCCATTTATAATAGAGCTACAGGTATTAATCTTCCAAAAATAACACTTCACCAAGCCACTTTAGCATTCAATTAACTCCCAATGCCTCTCCAGTGTGTAAGATATGAACACATAAACCCATGAATCCATCTGAATGTGACCAGTGGCCCTTCCTAATCTGCCTTCCCACCTTGACCTCATTCCCAGGAACCTAAAATAAGCAGTCTCTGCTTTAGTCATACTGGTCCCCTTCCCATTTAATCTGCTTATTTTGCTCAACTGCAGATCATGTCTTTGCTCCTGTGGCTTTCTTAGCCTGGAATGCTTCATCTGCTATCATCACCCTATTCAAATACAATAATCTTCTTAGGTTCCTTCCCCCAGGAAATTCCCCCTTCCCACTTGCAGACGCAACTAATCTCTGCATTCTCATTAACTTACACATGCAACATGGCTATAAATATCTGGACTACTTTTTTTAAAGGGAGAGGAATTAATGAAAATCTATTAAAGATTTTCCTTCTCGTCATTTCTTTTCAACATTTTACTGGAAGTCTTAAGACAAATAAAGAACTAAATGCTAAACAAATTGAGAGGGAAGATATAAAACAGTCTTTGTTTACAGGTAACAGGATTGCCTATGTAGAAAATCCAAAAGAATCAACCAAACACTCCCAGAACTAATAATTGATTATAGCAAGACTGTAGGATACAAGGATAATATACAAAAGTCAATCACTTTCCTTTAATGCCAGCAACAACTAAGTGGAATTTGAAATTAAAAATATAATATCATTAGCACCCCCAAAATGAAACACTTAGATATAAACCTAGAAAAATACGTACATAATCTATATGAGGAAACTATAAAACTCTGATGAAAACATTCAAAAAACTAAATAAATGGAGAAATATTCCATATTTACGAATAGCAAGACTCAATACTGCAAAGATGGCAGTTCTTCCCAACTTAATTAGTAGAATGAATGCAATCACAATCAAAATTCCAGCAAGTTATTGTGGGGACCTTGGAAAAATAATTGTAAGGTCTATATCGAGTGACAAAAGACTCAACACAATATTAAAGAACAAAGTTGGAGATCTAACATGACCTGACTTCAAGACTCAGTAAGCAAGGCAACTGTGTTTTCAAGACAAGCCCCTCCAAATATTTCGCTCACCTGCTTTACTAACACCAGCATTTGGTGTTGCGCTGGTGGGAATGTGACATGGTACAGCCACTTTGGGGAAAAAATTGACAATTTCTTACAAAACTAAATATACTCTTACCATAAAACCTAGCAATGGCACTCTTTAAATCCAAAACAGTTTAAAATGCATCCACACAAAAACCTGCACACCGGTGTTTGTAGCAGCTTTATTTATAATCGCCAAAACTTGGAAGCAACCAAGAGGTCCTTCAGAGAGTGAATGGAAAGATAAAAGGGCACATCCAGACAATGGAATATTATTCAGCACTTAAAATAAATGACCTATCAACCCATGAAAAGAAATGGAGAAAATGTAAACACATATTGCTAAGTAAAAGAAGACAATCTGTAAAGACTGCATATTGTATGAGTCCAACTATGTGGCACTCTGGAAAGAGCAAAACTATGGAGACAGTATAAAGATCAATGGTTTCCAGGGGTTGAGGGAAAGGAGAGGGATGAATAGGCAGAGCACAGGATTTTTAGGGCAGTGAAACTATTTGGTCTGATACTACAATGGTGGATACATGTCATTATACATTTGTCAAAACCCATACACAACACTGAGAGAGAAACCTAATGTAAACTATGGACTTTGGGTGATAATAATGTATCAGCATAAGTTCATCAGGTGTAACAAATGTACCACTCTGGTGGGAGATGTTAACAATCTGGGAGGCAATGTAAATTTGGGGGCAGGGTCTACATGAGAAATCTCTGTGCCGTCCTCTAAATTTTTCTATGAACCTAAAATTGTCTCTTTTTTTTAAATTCAAGTCTTTTTTAAAAAATCAGTTGCATTGCCCAAACATGTGCTGTTTTATTATTTGTTATTTGTTTATATTTAGTATTTTGCATTTCCAATCTGACAGTAAGTTTCTTAAGAATGATGTTATATTTCCATGTCTCTCATACTGGCAAGTTTGATGCTCAAAATCAGAAGCATAATAAGTATTCATTGATTTAACCCAGAAACTATCAAATGTGAAATAGCCTTTTTTCTGAATTGTTTGGGGTCATCTACATGTTTTCCTAAAGAGAAATCTTCCCCCAAAAGTTTGGGCATGAAAGAACCAATGAAATCTTCCAAAGAATCTGCAACAAAGGAACTAGTTAAGGATTTGTTTGCTATAAGTTCTAGTGAATGGGAACAAAACTTTTTCAGTAGCTATAAGGTATCATTTCTCTGCTGATTCCCCAGTTGGACAGTGGAATCATCTGCATATTAATGAATTGAAACTTAGAAGTCTATCTGAAAGAAATTCTACTAGGTAAATGGATTCTTGGGTGGGGAAATTCATTTTTTTTCTGTAAAACCAAACCTTACTTGTCAGAATAACACTTTGGGTCTGTAGTCTTGGTGATGGAAAACATGCTTTATCGTTTCCTACATATGGTTTCATAACACACCGGAAAATGGCAAAACAGAGATCAAATTTAAAACATTGAAATCTAATTAAAACCTTAACACCAACATTGTTAACTCTGAGTTTATTTTATTTACTGCAGCCAACGAAAGTAATGTGAACAGACCAAGAAAAAGTTCTGTGCATTAGGAGTTTCTTTGTAAGGAATAAGTAAAGTTATGGTGCTCACTTCTGATAACAAATGACTCCCCTATCCTAGAGGCTGAAATCATCTAGTTCTAGTTTACTATTAACCTCACGACGACTCAGTTTATATTAATTTGTTATTTAAGCACTTGGAATGTATATGTTTTTCTCTCCAATTAAATTATACAGGTTACACAAATTATAAACTTTTATTTTACTCCAGGTTTGCATGGTGATAGCCACATACTCTGTGATCAATTAGTATTTCCCAAGGAATCACAAGTAGGATAAAGCACCATACCAGATACACTAACAAGATATTTTGGTCAGGCACAGTGGCTCACACCTGTAATCCCAGCAATTTGGGAGGCTGAGGCAGGCGGATCATCTGAGGTCGGGAGTTCAAGACCAGCCTGGCCAACATGGAGAAACCCCATCTCTACTAAAAATTCAAAAATTAGACGGGAGTGGTGGCGTATGCCTGTAATCCCAGCTACTCAGGAGGCTGAAACAGGAGAATCGCTTGAACCTGGGAGGCAGAGGTTGCAGTGAGCAGAGATTGTGCCACCGCACTCCAGCCTGGGAGACAGGGTGAGACTTTGCCTCAATTAAAAAAAGAAAAAAAAATCATTGCCTTAATTCATAAAAAACATTGACTTAGAATTTATTTCAAAGAATGTTCTATTAAATATTTGAGCACTTTGGGACCACCTGTGCATCCACACACAGGATGCAACAGGTGAGATGTTTATAGAAAAATTTAGACCCTAAGGACAACTTGGCTGAAATTAGATGTCAATGTACCTGTAGACGTCATATAATATGCAATAAAGAGACAAAGAGCTAAAAGTGACTGAGGCCACCCACAGAACACTCCTTCTGTTGAGCATACTCTTGTGTCAAGCAGGTTCCTGAGGGCATTGTGCACCAGAGGTTTCAGAAAAACTGGGCCCCATAGGTGACATGGTCCCCAGATGGGCATTGCCAAGTTGTGCCTGTACAAAGCTGGACAAAGCCTCCTCAGAGCCAGTTGCTGCAGCAGTGGTCAGAGTAAGAAGTGTCCAGTACCCCTCAATTCAGCTTCTCTGACTTGCATTTTAATGATCTGTTTAGGTATCTGACTCAACTACCTAAATCATACATTCCTACAAAGCAAGAAGTGAGGCTTCCTCAACTTTACCTTCAATGTTAGACATAGTGCCTAGCACATAAAAATATAGGAGGTCAAAATGCACTTCACTCTATTTCAGATCTGTCTGAGACCCCACAGGTTTAGGACAAAACAGTAAGTGACAAGCCCTGCAATATTCCAATATACAGTGTCAGGCCTTCCATGCAAACCATGCTTAGGGAATTTGACCTTGCTGCCTCATTCACGCAGCACTCCTAATATGTCAATGACCTCAGTCTCCTCTAGGAAAAAATCAGTTCCTTGCAGTGGACTGATGAAGGACTGAAGGGAAGTGGTAGAGGTGCTTTGCCTTCATCCCAAGAAAAAAGAGAAACGCTTTTAAAAAGCCACCTTAAGTCTGTGTTTTCTGGAGTTTGGGAGGACCTAAGTTTTGAAACTTAACACATGCCTGATAATTACAGTACAAATGGTGCTTTGACAGCATCACCCACATGGCCAAAGAGGAGAGAATTAGCAGGCTGCATCATTTGGAAAAAACAGCGCTTTTATAGATGGCAGGAAATAGATAAATATAAATGGTTTTTGGTCTGTTGGTTTGGTTTGGTTTCACCGACAGCTAAGTGGAACACTGCAAGGGCTTTGATACTTATACAAGAAAAACCAACTATTTTCCTCTATACACTAAATCACAATACTCAATACTTCCAGAACACTTCACTTTCGATACCAAATGTACAGGGATTTTGCCACAACCAAGCAATTCTCTAATTCTGCAGGTAACAGATGAATGTCTGAAAATTGTATTCAACTCTGACACTTAGCATCAGATCCCATCAGTTAAAGGGATCAGTCCCACATCCCTGCCTCCAATTCAGATGCCAATCAAGTCCAGGCCTCCAGTCCTTCTGACCAACCATAAATTGGGGGTTTTAAGAACTCTTCCTTTGGTTGGATAGTTTGCTAGAATGACTTACAGAACTCAGAGAAACATGATGCTCATTAGATTTCTGATTTATTACAAAGAATACAGCTCAAGAATAGCCAGATAGAAGAGATACATGGAGCCCAGTATGAGAAAAGGAAGGGCTTCGGAGCTTCATTGAAGCTAGATTCTAAACTTAGTCTGAAATTTCTAAAAAATTGCTACCTTAATTAGAATGGTGGTAAGCCTGGTAGCCAAGAAGATATCATGCTTCGGTGGAGCCAAAATTAAATGAATTAACTTCATTAATTAAGAGTGGGTGTATCTCAAAGTGTGAAGGATAGGAAACAAGGGGCCATCATGCAATTATTCTTTCTTTTTCTAGAAACATCTTTGATGTAATAAGCTCTCATTAAAAACTGATAAGGGGAGGCAAAGTGAATAGAGAAATCATTCTGAAATCTAACAATTTCTTTATGTTTTTAATTTAGAAAATATTCATGGATTGAGGTAAAGTTAGAGGAATAAGAAAACAAAATTGGACTTAAATTAAAGACAAAGAGAAGAAGGAGGAGGAAATAAATTTAGAGGAAAAGTTGTACGCAAATTATTTTGCTATATTTTACCCCACAGTCTTGATCCTGTCTTCACTGAACCTTTCCATTCCTACTGCCATATCCCCTGCGTTCATTTCATTTTATACCCCTAAAGGTCGGTAACCCATTCTCACAACTTGTTATTTTATTCTCTGTGCTTTATTCATTCAAACATCTGTTGCAGGACTTGTCATGTAACAAGAGTAAAATTATTCATATGCAAATATTCCTTGCTTTTCCTGTATCCTTACCTTTTGCCCTTCTTTCTTTTTACGTAAGAAGGATACTTTCTGACGAGTTCTTGGATTATCCTTTATAGAGCAGTATTTAAGCAGTAGGCTGAATTTCTTGAGAAACGCCGTCAGAGTTTAGAAACTTGTTATATTTTTCCATATTCCCTCCTGTGTTGGGAACACCAAATGAGGCTTCTGTGAAGGAAGCACCAGTCACATTTATTTGGTGGAAGAAAAGATGATGTGAATAGAAGATCAGAATCGCAGCACGATTCTGAACAGACTGAGAGAATTTGGACAACTGCCAAGAGAGAGCACTTCAGGGTTTTAGCAAAGAGTTAGTTGGGTTTGGGTGGGAATGTGAGAGTAAGAGGTAAACAGAAAGGCTTTGGAGCAATTGCTTGAGTCTGAGGACACTGTTGAACAGGAGAAAGGAGGAAAGTGGTTCTTAAGAAATGTTGCTCTTGGTTACAAACTTACTTCTAATAAAATATCAATAACATTATCTAAAAAGTGAACGCTGTGGCAGACACAGTGCTTTCCTCATATAAAAGCCATTACCATCTGTCTTTATCTCTGGTTTAAAAAAAAAGTGTTAAGATAGCAGGTGGAGGGAGACCTTGATCTGAGGGACAGCAACACCAGCTGCAGGAGATAAATCATGACCTGAAAATCATTCACTGCACTGGTGTCGAGCTCGGCCAGTGATTGTTTAAAATTAAACATGTGTCCCAGATCTGGCTAATGGAGGAAGTGGGAAATCTGACTGAGAGAGGAGAGGGGCCTCATTCTTGAACAAAAGTGGAAACCTAATTAAAAAAAAAAAAAAAGACCCTTTCCATTTTCTCCTTCCATCATTCTTTGCGTCTTCAAGCAGAATTGTGGATGAGAATTAAGCAGTTATTTTGGTCCTTGAAGATAAAGGCCAAGAAAATCTTGGAGACCTCAGCACTGACATTACTGAGCCACTGGACTCATGCCTGTGACCACTACTTTAGTATTTTCTATAGTGTGGGAACAATAAACTCCTGTTTTTTCAACCACTATTGTTGGGTTTTCTGATACTTCTCATTGAATGCATTCTTAGCTGATCAAGTAAAGATCCTACTTCTGATTACTAGACTATATTTCCAGGAATGGAAGGAACACTGCTTCAAGTCAGAACTGCCAGCAACCCTGGGACTTATTAGCATTATCATCACAATGCATCGTAATTAATTATGTATACACATATACCCCCCAAGTTATGAGATTCTCAATAAGAAGAACTGCATTTTGTTAATCTTCCTATCTTCTAATCTTATCACAAGTACAAGGCACACCATGGCAACTCATTAAATACTAGTTGAGTGAATGGATACAATTGAGGTTAACTCCAGGACCGATAAATAAAAGAGGAGCTATCAATTAAGATATAAACAGGTACTTCAAAGCCAGCCCAGAAAAGCTTTCATTTGATCAATACCCTTTTTCCTACCTTTAGTCATTTGAGCTATATGAATTTTGAAATAAATTAACTTTGAATTTTTTAAGTTTCTCGGTCCATCTTCCTACACACCAGCCCCACCCAACCCAGCCTCCATTTGGAGTTGCTTAGGTGACAATTCAACCCATAGGATAAATAAATCTAGCTTATATCATACTTTCTATATTCAGTGTTTTATTTTTTTCTGTGTGCCAGGATGCTTGAATCAAAATACTGATTTGCACATTCTGCATAAATTTACATATTATGTTCAAGCATCCTTAACTCCAAGCTTGTAAAATAAAACCCAATTAATTAATTAGTGCAACCTACTGCAATTGTATTTAAACCCAATATTCACAGCATGACACACAGTGTATTTTTAAACCAATTAATTTAATCACATTTCAGTTTGAAAAAGGCAGACATATAAAGACAACAAGCTGGTGATGGACATGAAAAGAGACAAAATCAGAGGAGGCTAGGGCCCCCAGTATGGATTCAAATTTAACATCAGCATTATTAGAAGTATAAAAATCAGAAATACACATTAGAAATGTGGAAGGTCCTAATGTTATCAGCAACTGTTGTTGTATGATAATGAGAGACTTAGTCTGACCAAAAGAAGAGACAATTTACTCCCAGTGACATGCTACGCAAGTTATTGCTAAAAGAAGAGACGATTTACTCTCAGTGACATGCTACACAAGTTATATTGGCAGGTATTATGGAAGAATTGGGTTCCCTCTCAAGATTACTACTATAATTATGTCTGTTACTGTAGTACATGCTAATGTCTCTTTTCTCTGAACTATTACCCTTAGAGTTACTTTCACGCAACTTAACATTTAGTTATTCTGTAATTGTTTTATGTATGCTGTTTTCTATCTTTAATTTGATTGTAATCTCTACAAGGCCGAGATCATATCCTATGCTTCTGTAATTCCTTAAGTCTGTGGCAGTGCCTTAAAGAATAGGTGTTCAATAAATAACTAGTTCAACCAGAAAGCATTTATGGAGTTTTCCAGGAAAAAACACTGAAGAGCCTGTATAGCTTCACAGAGAAAATGTAGTCCTGTTTATAAGCGACTCCGTGTGCTTGCAGGCCAGGGGACAACACCATGGCACCAGTACCCCTGGGAAAATCATATTGTAGAAGCAGATCCTCAAGTGAGCTAATACTGCAGCAAGCTGAAAAGCATTCCTTCAGAGTTCAAGAAAGTAAAGAAAATAATGGAAAAATGACGAAAAAGTATGAGGCAGCATCAGAAGTTACGAGAAAATTTTAAGTGTGCATCCCACAGCTAAAAATAAATATCTAAAAAAATAAGAACTCAAGGATAGGCCATTGGCAGTTTGGATACTGCAGAAGAGAAAATTAATAAGCTCTAAAACAAATAGGAAATAAACTAAAGCACAAAGAAAAATAATGATAATGGATGAGAGCCTATAGGACTTGCTGGGTAGAGTAAAAAATATAATATTTATGAAAATAGACAACAAGAAAAAGGTGAGGGAAGGAATGTGATAGAATTATTATAGAAATGATAGCTAAGAATTCTTAAAAACATGTAAAAACATAATACTACAGAATCACAAAGTTAAGCTTATTTATTTTATTTATCCTCTGAGTAGGATACATAAAAAGAATACCACCTAGGCTCATCTTGGTAAAACTTCTCAGCATCTAAGGTAAAGAGGAAAATCTTTAAAGCAGATAAAAACCTTCAAAGGACAGTAATAAGACTGGCCAATTACTTTCAAAGGTAATCAACTTCTCAACATGAAAAATACTTACAAAAAAAAACAATCTAATGACATCTAAGTACTGAAAAAAAACTGCTAACCTATAACTCAACTCCCACCAAAATATTCTTTTAAAAAATATTTTAAATGCTTTTTTTTAATGAAAAAAGCCATTGCCAACAGACCTTCACAAAAGGGGTTCTTCAAATG
>NW_012107709.1:1457436-1520543 GCF_000951045.1 Mandrillus leucophaeus | reverse complement strand
TGATGGACATGAAAAGAGACAAAATCAGAGGAGGCTAGGGCCCCCAGTATGGATTCAAATTTAACATCAGCATTATTAGAAGTATAAAAATCAGAAATACACATTAGAAATGTGGAAGGTCCTAATGTTATCAGCAACTGTTGTTGTATGATAATGAGAGACTTAGTCTGACCAAAAGAAGAGACAATTTACTCCCAGTGACATGCTACGCAAGTTATTGCTAAAAGAAGAGACGATTTACTCTCAGTGACATGCTACACAAGTTATATTGGCAGGTATTATGGAAGAATTGGGTTCCCTCTCAAGATTACTACTATAATTATGTCTGTTACTGTAGTACATGCTAATGTCTCTTTTCTCTGAACTATTACCCTTAGAGTTACTTTCACGCAACTTAACATTTAGTTATTCTGTAATTGTTTTATGTATGCTGTTTTCTATCTTTAATTTGATTGTAATCTCTACAAGGCCGAGATCATATCCTATGCTTCTGTAATTCCTTAAGTCTGTGGCAGTGCCTTAAAGAATAGGTGTTCAATAAATAACTAGTTCAACCAGAAAGCATTTATGGAGTTTTCCAGGAAAAAACACTGAAGAGCCTGTATAGCTTCACAGAGAAAATGTAGTCCTGTTTATAAGCGACTCCGTGTGCTTGCAGGCCAGGGGACAACACCATGGCACCAGTACCCCTGGGAAAATCATATTGTAGAAGCAGATCCTCAAGTGAGCTAATACTGCAGCAAGCTGAAAAGCATTCCTTCAGAGTTCAAGAAAGTAAAGAAAATAATGGAAAAATGACGAAAAAGTATGAGGCAGCATCAGAAGTTACAAGAAAATTTTAAGTGTGCATCCCACAGCTAAAAATAAATATCTAAAAAAATAAGAACTCAAGGATAGGCCATTGGCAGTTTGGATACTGCAGAAGAGAAAATTAATAAGCTCTAAAACAAATAGGAAATAAACTAAAGCACAAAGAAAAATAATGATAATGGATGAGAGCCTATAGGACTTGCTGGGTAGAGTAAAAAATATAATATTTATGAAAATAGACAACAAGAAAAAGGTGAGGGAAGGAATGTGATAGAATTATTATAGAAATGATAGCTAAGAATTCTTAAAAACATGTAAAAACATAATACTACAGAATCACAAAGTTAAGCTTATTTATTTTATTTATCCTCTGAGTAGGATACATAAAAAGAATACCACCTAGGCTCATCTTGGTAAAACTTCTCAGCATCTAAGGTAAAGAGGAAAATCTTTAAAGCAGATAAAAACCTTCAAAGGACAGTAATAAGACTGGCCAATTACTTTCAAAGGTAATCAACTTCTCAACATGAAAAATACTTACAAAAAAAAACAATCTAATGACATCTAAGTACTGAAAAAAAACTGCTAACCTATAACTCAACTCCCACCAAAATATTCTTTTAAAAAATATTTTAAATGCTTTTTTTTAATGAAAAAAGCCATTGCCAACAGACCTTCACAAAAGGGGTTCTTCAAATGAAGGAAAATTTTCCTACAACAACAAGCAATCAAAAAAACCCCAAACACATAAAATGGAAATGCAGGAAAGACTCAAGCACTCCAGACAAGACAAATATGTGAAGAAACGTACAAAGATATTGACTACATAAAACTATGTGTAATGGCTTATAGAATTTAAAATAGTTTAGGTGATACGTGACAAAATGATACAAACAATATGATGTGGCTAAATCTAATTAAAGAGTTCAAATGTTTTAGAAATATCTGAAAAAGTTAAAAATAAAAAATTGGTATCAGTATGTAACATGATAAGAATGCATATTGAAATCTTGACGGTAACCAGAAAACTAAAAATAAAAATAAAATAGTATCTATCTACCGAGTTAATAGAAGGAGAAAATAGAGTAATAAAAGTATTTTAAATGTTTTGATTAAATAAAATGAAACCAAGAAAGAAGGGGAACAGAATCATAAAAGAGATGGACTAAAGAGTAAAGGAATAATAATAGTAGACTCTGTCTTTCTGGAATTAAATGTATATAAGCTAAATACTCACATATACATATCATTAAGTTTAATGTTTAATTAAATAGCAAGTGCCAGATGGAATAAAAATGAACTATATGCTACTTTACAAGAGGCACATTTTAGATATTAAAGCACAAAGAGTCTAAATTCAAATGTTGGAAAATAATATACCATACAATACCTCACAAGAGCAAAAACAAAAACCTGACTTAGCTGGTTTAGATAAACTAATGTTAGACAAAATAGACCTTACTGCAAAAAAAACTGTAGTGTATTTTTAGACATTTCAAAATAATTAAAAATCAGTACAACAAGAATATATCAGAATCTTAAATCCATCTGCACCTAATAACATAGCTTCAAAATATGCAAAGCAAACATTGCAGAATTTAAAGGAGAAATAGGAAAATCCGTAGAAGACTTTAACATAGCTCTCTGACTATCTGGTAAAAAGAACCAATTAAGAAATCAGAGAACTAGAACCAATCTGAACAATATTTAATAAAATTGATCTGACACATAAAGAGTAATGCACTCAACAACCAACGAATTCATTTTTATTCAAGAATATTAGGACATCTACCAAACTGACCACATGTTGAACATAAGAAAATTATCAGCAAATATCAAAGCATTTACATCATCCAGAGTATATCCCTAGCCAGTTGAAATGAGCTAGAAATTTTTTTAAAAGATAACTGAAAAATCTCTTATTTCTAGAAATTAAAAAGTTCACTTTTAAATAAATCACAAGTCAAAGCAGAAACCAATAAAACAAAACTATTTGAAATAAATGATAATGAAGAGACAACATCAAAACTTGTAACAATCTGTTTATCTCATGATTGTAAATGCACAAATTCTAAGCAAAATATCTGCAAATGGTACAACATATTAAAAGAAAAATACATTAT
This sequence comes from Mandrillus leucophaeus, assembly GCF_000951045.1. NCBI lineage: Eukaryota > Metazoa > Chordata > Mammalia > Primates > Cercopithecidae > Mandrillus > Mandrillus leucophaeus. The sequence goes on along the minus strand of NW_012107709.1, from coordinate 1,517,610 downwards.
AATGAAATAAATTTACTTAAAAAACAAGAAAAATTATGCTATACTACTTGATTTGCAATGTTACAAATGTTACAAACTTGTAACATTTGCAAATCAAGTAGTAATAATACACCATAATAACAGAATGAAAAAGAATAACATACTATTAAATTAAAATGTGGAGAAAATTCACTTCATTGAATTCAACATTCCCATGTTCAAAACTCTTAATGAAATAGAAATAAAAAGGCCCTTCTTTAATCTGGCAAGTAGCTACCCAAAAGTTTATAGAAAAATTATATTTAACAGTGAACTATTAAATCCTTTCTCCATGAGACTGAGAGTGAGTCAAAAATTCCTAGTATTATCATTTATATTCAAAAATTCACTGAAAATGTTTGCCAGTAAAATAAAACAAGAAAAAAAATCATTAAAAAGAATATGAATTGGAAAGAAAGAAAGAGAACTTTCATTATTTGCAGAAGACATGATTTGATACCTAGAATATTCAGAAGAATCTACAAGAAAACTATTAGATGAATAATGGATTACTACAAGGTCAGTGAACATCAAAATCATTAAAACCAATATATAAAAATTTGTCATGTTTCTATGAACCAGCCATGAACAAATAGAAAATGACATTTGGAAAACTGCTACTGTTTATAATAGTATAAGAAACATCAAATCCTCAAGAATAAATTTGAAAGGTACATGTCTGCTACACAAAATATTATAAAACATTTTATATGAAATTAAAAACCTAAATATTTAAGGGGATAGACCTTATTTATGATTGAAATATTCAGTATTGCAGATATTCCAACGCTCTTCAAAATGCTCTATAGATTCCATGCAATCCAAATACAAATACAAACCTTTTTAAAAAATCTAAATAGAAATGCAGAGTCAGATTTTTGAAAAAGAAAAAGCAAAATGACTTACAATACCAAATGTAATCATAATTAATTTGGTATTGGCACAAGATAGACAAATAGAAAATTGTAAGAAGCGAACTACACATAGATGCACAACTGATTTATGACAAAGAAGTGCAGTATAGTCAAAGAAGAAAGCTTTTTTATTAAATAGGTCAGAGATGCACATTGTAAAAAGTGCCTTGACCTCTACTTAACATCATATATAAATATCAATTCCAGATGGATTATAGATCTTAACGCAAAAAGTAAAATGTTAAAGCTTTTAGAAGAAAATATATAGAAAACCAGCTTATAGCATTAGCATAAGCAAAGACTTCATAATAAAGACATAAAATCATTTTACAAGGTGCTAAATTGTACCATATTAAGATTCAGGTCTTGTGTTCAACAACAAAAAAAATCATTAAGGGATAAATAAGGCAAATCATAGAATGGAAGAACATATTTCTAATCTGTATATTAAATAGAGGACGTATACCTAAAATATCTAATAACTCCTAAAAACATTAATAAAAGACAATAAACCTGACATAAAAATGGGCAAAAGAGTTGAGTGGAAACTTTATAAAAGAGAATATGAATGGTCAATAAATTATAGGTTTCATAAATTTAAGTTGCTTAACTTTGTTAGTCTTCAGGAAATCAAATTAAAACCATAATGATACCAGGACACCCATCAGAATAATTTTTTTTTTTTTTTTCAGTCAGAGTCTCACTCTGTCACCCAGGCTAGAGTGCAGTAGCAGGATCTCCGTGCACTGTAGCTTCTGCCTCCCAGGTTCAAGTGATTCTCCTACCTCAGCCTCTCGAGTAGCTGGGATTACAGGCGCACACCACCATGTCTGGCTAATTTTTGTATTTTTAGTAGAGACAGGGTTTCACCATGTTGGCCAGGCTGGTCTTGAACTCCTGACCTAAAGTGATTCGCCTGCCTCGGCCTCCCAAAGTGCTGGGACTACAGGCGTGAGCCACCTTGCCAGGCCTAAAACTGTTAACAAAACAAAACAAAACAAAACAAAACAAAACAAAACAAAAGATGCGATCAAGCATTGGCAAGGATATGGAGTAACCACAGTTCCCATAAGCCACATGTTGGAGAATAAATAGGAAGGAAGATGTTAGAAAACGTTTGGCTGTATCTATTAAACCTATGTATATCTTACAATTTAGCAATTTCACTTCTAGAAAATACCCAAGAGAAATGTATACATTTGTGCTCCAAAAAAGAAGAGTATAAGAATATTTGTAATAGCAATACTTGCAATAGCCTGAACCACTGATCAGCAATAGAAGGGACAAATAAATTGTAAATTATTCAGCCAAAGGAACACTATACAGTAATGAAAATGAGTAAACTGCATCTACAAACAATAACATGAGTGAATCTCACAAACATAATGTGAGCAAAGGAAACCAGGCTCAAAAAGATACACATTGTTCAATTCCATTTTCGTAAAATTCGTAAGTGAGGGAATTAATCTCTGGTGTTACCTTTGGTGAGTCAGTGACTGAAAGGAAACCTGAAGGTAGATTCCGAGTCTTGGTCGTGTTCTGTTTTTTGGGCTGAGTTATGATTAAAAGGGCATGTTCACCTTATAAAAATCACTTGTGGATTTGTCCACTTTTCTGCCACGTATTTTATAAATTATAAAAAGTTCAAAATATTAGTCATTGCACACACCCAGTCTAGTATTACTTGAATTATAGTGATTTTTAACTATGAGTATATGAATAATTTATAATGATTATACTCTACCCAATACTTGTGTGTGAGACACTCATAGAACTTTATATACTTATTATATAATTTAATTCACACCAAAATTATGGAAGTTGAAAGTATTAGCCCCGTTTTTCCCAATGAGGCAATTAATGACTAAAAAGTTTAAGAAATGTGTCAAAAAAACACATCATTCATGACAAGAGCTGTGATTCAAAGTCAATGATCTTCCTGCCATGCAACTCTTCCTCCTAAAAGTCATGAAATTTTAGAACTAATTCATGTTGCAATAAGTTTTAACAACGTTATTTCAGTGTTGTCATAAGTTGGGTTCTCCAGAAGATCAAAACCTATGAAAGAAAGGAGAGGAAGTAGGATTGGACAGAGGGGAATGGTGACCTGCAGTGCAAGCCCAAGCAAGCCTCAGCCAACCTGCTGGGAAGCTGTGGAGCAAGTGCTGCCCATCATCAGGTCCTCACTGAGCCAAAATGGCTGGCCTTTTATACTACTCAGCTCCAAAGTGGGCTGCCCGGGAAGGATGTGATGTTGAATGAGGCAACTCTCTGTAGCCAAAGCAGACCCTGAAAGAGCTGATAGCTGGAATCTGTCTGCTGACCACTCTCTCCAAGCAGCAAGTTCTTCCATAAGGGAGGAACTGGGCAGCGCATCTCCAGGTCCACCATCAGAATTTCCATGACCCTGTTCTCTTTTAATCCTTACAATAACCCTTTAGAGTAGTTCAGGGCCTTTGTATGAGCTATGACCTCCATCAAGAAACCTCTTCCCTCAGAAGAGTAATTCTCTTCCTCTTAGAATGGAACTCTCTTCTGTTCAGGCTGCCATAGCAGAACACCATAAACTAGTTGGCTTATAAACAACAGAAATTTATTTTCCACAGTTCTGGGGGCTGGGACGCCCAAAATAAATCTGCTGGCAGATTTGGTGTATGCTGAGGGCCTTCCTGGTTCATATAAAATATCCTTGCAATATCCTCCCATGGTGGAAGAGGTGAACGAACTCCCGTGGGCCACTTTTATAAGGGCAATAATCCCATTCATGAGGGCTTCTCTCTGATGACCTAACCATCTCCCAAAAGGCCCCACTTCCTAATATTGTCATCTTGGAGGTTAGGGTAAACATATGAATTTTGAGTGGACACAAACATTTAGACCATAGAACTTCCCTTCTTCAAGTCTTCACTCAACTACAACCTTCTCAGAGAGGCCTAACCAATATACATTAAATTACAACCAACTCCCATCTCTCCCTCCGCACCCTTTTTACCTTATTCCACTTTCACTTTATTCCTTTGCATATGTGATCTTCTAGATATTAGCTAATTCACTTTTTTTTTTACATTATATCACTTATTACTGAGCACTTTCCACTCAAATCTCCCAGAAAGACAGAAATTTTTGTTCTGATTACATGGATGTGTTTCCAGAATAATACTTTGTTTATAATAGACCTTAATCAATATTGGTCAAATTAAATCAAATAAAAGTTTATCTTCACCCCTGAACATGTACACATTGGTGACATGTGGTTAAAATCAACATCAAGAGAAAAAGAAATCACAGATTCTAATGAGAAGAAGGAGGAGGAAGAGGATGCCTGCCTGTTAGAAAGAGGTGAATTGTTAAATAATTCCGTTGTTAATTAGTGTTGCCTTCTCTATTTTCCCTAAGAGAATCTTCACACTGTGTGTCACTGATTGGGGAAGTAGGAAGGATTTAAGGACTGCCATACCAGTAGGCATAATGTACAAGCTGTTAAAAATCTATTCCTGGACTTTTTTTTTGTTTTTTGTTTTTTGTTTTTTTAGTTTAAGATAGATAATTCCTACCTACAATCAGAGTTAAGTAACATACTAAAAGTGCAAAAATATTGGCATCATAGACAAAGGTTAAAAAATATAGTTATCTACTCTAATAAAAATTATAATAGCTAAGCATGTGTTGAGTGCTTATTGTGTATCATTTATGTATTAAGTTCTTTTCATGAATTTTATCATTAATATTCACATTTCTATGAGCTAAGTACTATCATTATCCCACTGCTATTTAATTTGTTGTCCAGACATAAGGTAAAATTATTACTTTTACTGGTTAGAAAGTCAAAGCACAGTTAAGTTAATCGAGGTCACAAAATAGTCTATGGTGAGTTCGAAATTGAATCCAGGCAACTTGATTGCAGAACTAATAACCACCCTGCTTAGACTCCCAGCTCCACCCATTGTTCCCATCACCTCCAACTGGACTTCACCAAAAGCAAAATCAACTTCTTTGTGACAAACCACCATGTCATATATTTGTGTAATGTAATTGCTGCCTTGGTATCCATTTTTAAGCCTGACATAAGTTGCTTGAAACCCAGTTGTACCCTGTAACCTATGGCCTAGTTAAAACATCCCCTGCCTGTGTGGTCGTTTGTTACGTAGTCAGCTTATTCCTCATCTGACCATAATAACCTGTTGGTCAACATCAAAGTCATATAAATAAATTCCCCACCCACTTCATGCATGTTTTCTTTAAACTAACCAATGTACAACCCCCACAGAGAAGTCTAAGAGATAACACCCCAGGACTTTAATAGAGACATATCCCACAGGTTCTCTCTCTCTCTCTCTCTCTCTCTTTCTGTCTCTGTTTCTCTCCCTCTCTCATTCTTTCCCTCTCCCTACCCACTGGTTGAGCACCCCACCACCTGTGGACTATCTGTTGGCACCCCTAACTTCTCTGGTACCTGTGAGTAGTAAATTTCCTCTGTTTCATGCATTTTGGTTTCCCCTCTCCATTGTGTCTCATCTAATGCACACACTCCAACCTAACTCCCCACTCCCTAGGTCAGGTCTCTCCTAGAGAGTGGCTATTTTGTCTTATGGCCTTTCTGAAGAGAGACACTTTAAAAATAAATTCGAAAAAAAAAAGAACATGGATATAGAAATCACAACACACTGGCATACTGGAGTGTACCTGTTTCAGCATTTAGTGTTATTCTGACTAATGCAGAGGAAAGTTAGGAGCATTTTGAATATGTATTTCTGGAGTTTTGTGTGTGACTTGCCCACACAGGAGAAATCTTGCTTGATGTTCCAAGTTGCTAAGTCCTTATGGTCCTCCGTCTGCACACCCCTGCCCCTCATCAACCCAGTCCCCAGAGGTGGTGGGAACCCAGGGAGAACAGTCACAGAAGAGAAAAAAACCTGGATTGTGTTGAACCCAGGCCAAGTTTCACAGGACATGAGCAAGAAGCCTCTGCTTTTGCTTAGACCTGAGTTTCTGGTTCCTGAAGTTTTCTTCCAAACATCAATAATGACAAGCCAAACTAGTGCAGCTACATTGGTTTTTACTGCCTCTCAATTTGGCCAGGCCTGCCATTACCTGGAGGCTCTTTTTAACCAGTAGGCTCAAAACTAAAACCTTGTACGTATAAGTTACATGCTTCCCTTCCTTGGCGTCGATGCTTTGTATGAGACACAAACTTCTTCCCAAACTCCTCCCAGACCTTCCTCAAAGGTGGAACTAACTAGACCCATTGAGACCCAGCTACTAATTACTGTGAGTCTCATTTACATAATTTTTCTCATTATCAAACCATTATAATTGAATAGGGGTCTTGTTGCTCTGAGTGAAATATTCCCAGTTGCAGGAAGGCCCCAAACATAGCTTAGTGACACCCCTGCTGTGATGCAGACTTTCCTCATTTTGATGTCAAAAGAAATCAAACCATTTCACAGTTCTAGTACTTTCTCCTCTCTCCCCATAAGGTCTGACTCACAAATTCTCTGATTTAATAATAATTGATATCTTTCTCTCTATTCTTCCTCTGATCAAGGTTTTCCATGCTCACTTCCACTTAATCCCATTGACCTGCACTTAGTCTCAATGCCACAATTTCTGTAACACCGGCTGGGAAATAGTGCCTTTGGCTGGGCACCCATGGCCCCTGTTATTACTCACTGGTGCGCTTATTAAAAGTAGAACCACTGCACAGCGTTGTATAAGATGTGTTCTGACATCAAGAAAAAAGGGGAGAAACAATTCTTGGAGGCAACTAGCAGTCTCTGCCATCCATGTATTTGCCTTTTAAAAACTTTCTACGTTTTAGAAACGTTTTTAAAAATTTTCATCATTGACTGAAGATTCTTATGAGGATTGGTAGATGGTCTAGTTAATGTTGCTGAGTTTTGTTTTTCTGAAAGCTTTTGAGCTGACATGATTTTGAAACATGGTTGGGAAGAAGAAAGGTTGGAATAAGCTTGACTGGAAAAACTGAAGAATTTGGAAGGCAGAGGGAGAAAAAGAAAAGAAAAGAGAATGAGGCAGCTGTCCTGGGCAGAAGAAAACTGGAGAAAGCAGAAATGGGTTAAGGTTGTTATTTTGTTTGTTTTTAAAGTGTCTGTACAGGCTGATATATTTTTTTTTTCTTCACCTTCTCCTGAAAACATAAGTAAAATACTAATTGCGATTTTTTTATTTATTAAAATAATCTTTTGTGTTTAGGGAGAATTTTACAAAATATGAAATAGACTTTATGGAAGGTGTGGAGTAAAATAAAGTTAAATTGTACCAGTTACGTAGGATAATTATGAAAATTTATTTAACTCAAAGAATATCCTACACCAGACTTTTGAACTTTTTTAACTATAATTAGGCAAAGGACAGGTACTGTTCTATGTACATTATTATAATATACTTACTACGCCGGCAACTCTCTGAGGCTGGCCTTGTTTTATCCTACTTTATGGATGAGAAAATGAAAGCTCTGAGATGAAACAATTAGCCCAATGTTTCACAGGCAATAAATGGCAGAGCAAGAATTTTAACCTAAAACCTGTCTAACTCCAAAGCTTATGGTCTTTATGTGACTCTTCATATATCTTCCACAAATGCAAAGTAATCAACCTAACTAATGGACATCATTTTGATGGCCCTCATTTCCATTCATAATAATCTATGAAAGGCACATATATATCTGATAAATTTCAGCAAAAAATTATTGAGTGATTGCTGCGTGCCAGCTACTGTGCTAGGTGTCAGGGAAATTAGAAATAGACATTGCCTGAGACCTTGGGAGACTCGCAATTTAGCAGGAATAAACTAAATCATATTATGTCATTTGCTATCACAACATGTGGTTGTTTTTCAAAGAGTCAATTTGGAAATGTAAGTAATGATTATACTAACTGGTCACAAAACACAAAATAAAATGTGATATGAAAAATCATTAGTTTGACAATTTTTTTCATTCTTAGGGAGTTATGCAAAATGAATGTTATATTAGGTAAGAGATTTTCAATTGCTATGTAAATTTTACTCTATTACTCTAAAAGATGATAGTTTTAACAAATGTACATACTGCAGAGGGTGAATGTATATGTATACATATATATGTATATGTATATGTACATATACAATCTTCATCAATTACTTTTCAGAAATCTATTCAATCGGCATCTAATCTATCTATAAACTTGAAAGTGATAAGTGACAAATTATCTGGAAAGCTAACAAGCTCTGAGGGGCATGAGCTCACCTGTCACATATATGAAAATTCAAAATGCGCTGAAGTCCCAGAGAACAGATAAAAGGGAAATACTTAGCTGGCTCTATTAGACTGTCTTTTTTGATTAGCTGTATCAAAATACTTCAGCCAGGTTTAATCATATGATTCTCTTTACTCTATCTAGTTCTCCTGACTTGCAACCCCTCACCTGCACATAGTATTTCCTTCTCAAATCACTTCAACACAGTCACTTGTGTGATGTTTTTCAAACACATCACGGCTGATGTAGCTGTTACCCTGGCAGAATGGAAAACTTTGTGGCACCAGCAGTAATTCCCACAGGTAGGGTACCTTTGCAGCTCAGCACTGTTCTTTCTTTGTTCTTAATTGTCATCTGCCTTAAGGATTTCATTTGGCACTGTGTTGAAGTGAACTTTGAAACTTACATAACTTCTATTCAGGAAGCTTTCTTCCTCTGCAAAACCCAGTAGTTCCTACTTGGGAATGTCAATTACTCTCCCACAAGCTAGACCGTGACTTTCAAATTACATGTAGCTGAATTCATTCTTTTTTCAAATACCATTGTTCAACAACACCCAGCATGCCATATATGAAAAGATGAACTTTTTTTCTGAAGAAGTTGTCATCTTTATTGTTTGTTGGAAAATTCATCATTGAAACCACAGGATTCTGTAGAGCAGTTTGATAATCACTGCCTTAGATATTTCCTATGTAACTTGGAAAAACATGAGATTATAGTCATATTGCAACTACCCCCTGCATGCCAATATTCTTCAATTTGTGAATCTTTTATAAGCTTGTCAATTTGGAATATGGAGTCAGATGGAACTGGACTCAATCTCTGATTCCATCACTCGCTGGTTGTGTGACCTCGAGCAGTTTCTACAGACTCTCAGGTGAGAGCTTTGTTAACAGTGAAGTGAAAAGGCAATCCTTGTGATGTATGGTAACTTTGAGGAGTAAATGAGGTCAATACAATAGATTTTGTCATTCAGCAAAGCTCTCTGGAGACACCTTGTCTCTTCTTCACTATATATGTCATAATACACACTAACATATTATTCAGATCACAAAAATAAAATGTAACTGCACTAGTGTCTTCACTTCCTACTGGTGTTCAAAAAGAAAGGTTGTAAAGGCTCTGGTTTTCTCTGAGCACATTTCCATTCAAAGTCACAGTTTCTGCCACAATTTAACTGCCTCTTCAACTTTCACAAAAATGTCATCTTACTTAAAAAGAGGCATTTGCACTGTTTAGATCATAAAACAGTTTCAAAATTACTTTTACTTAATTCCCATAAAGGAACGGATACGTATTTTCACGGCCATACATGAACCACCACAATATTATTTAATCTTTAAATATAATAAAACTTTATATTATAAAACATATTTTGTTATAGCTTTTTAAATTCTGTATATTTTCATGTAAATTTAAGGGGAACAAGTGCAGTTTTGTTACATAGATACATAGTAGTAAAATCTGGGCTTCTATTGCAACCATCACCTAACTAATGTGTACTGTAGCCATTAAGTCATTTCTCATCCCTCATCCCACTCCCATCCTCCTGTATTTCCAGGTCTTCAGTGTCTGTTATTTCACACTCCATGTCCATGTGTCCACATTATTTAAGCTCCCACTTACAATGATAATATGTGGATCTTGAATTTCTGTCTCTGCGTTGTTTCACTTAAGATAATGACATCCAATTATAGGCATGTTGCTGACAAAGGCAGAATTTCAATCTTTTTTATGGCTGAATAGTATTCTATTTGCACATATTTTCTCCCATTCTATACACTGTTAACCATGTTGATAGTTTATGTGTATACATACACACACACACACACACACACACCACGTTTTCTTCATCCAATTATCCATTGATGGGCACTTAGGTTGATTACATATCTTTACTATTGGGAATAATGGTAAAATAAGCATACAAGCGCAGGTATTTTTTAATATAATGATTTATTTCCTTTGGGTAGAGACCCAGCAGTGGAACTGCTGATTTTAATGTTAGTCCTATTTTTAGATCTTTGAGCAGTCTCTATACTGTTTTCCATAGAGGTTGTCCTAATTTACATTCCCAGAAACATTGTACAAGCATTCCCTTTTCACCACATTCTCATATAGTAGCCATTCTGACTGGTGTCAGATAGTATCTCATTGTGGTTTTCATATGTATTTTGCTGAAGATTAGTAATACCAATAATATTTTTAATTTTCATTTTAGGTTCAGGGGTACATGTGCATGTTTGTTATATAAGTAAGCTCATGTCACATGAATTTGTTGTGCAAATAATTTTTGTCATCAAGGTGTTAAGCCTAGTACCCAATAGATATTTTTTCTGATCCTCTCCCTCCTCCCATACTCTGATAGGTCCCAGTGTGTATTGTTCCCCTCTATGTGTCCATGTGTTCTAACATCTTGCTCCCACTTTTAAGTGAGGACATGCATTATTTAGTTTTCTGTTCCTGTGTTAGTTTGCTAAGGATGATAATCTCCAGCTCCATCCACGTTCCTGCAAAAAAAAAAACCTTGATCTCGTCATTTACTATAGTTGCGAAGTATTCCATGGTGTAGATATACCACATTTTCTTTGTCCAGTCTGCCATTGATGGACATTTAGGTTGATTCCATGCCTCTGCTATTGTGAATAGTGCTGCAATGAAAATATTCCTGCAGGTGTCTTTATAATAGAACAATTTTTATTCCTTTGGGTATACACCCAGTAAATGGATTTCTGGGTCAAATAGCAGTTCTGTTTTTAGGTCTTTGAGGAATCACCACACTGCTTTCCACAATGGTTGATCCAGTTTACGCTCCCACCAACAGTGCATAAGTGTTCCCTTTTCTCCAAAATCTCACCATCATCTGCTATTTTTTGACTTTTTAGTAATAGCCATTCTGACTGGTGTGAGATGGTATCCCATTGCGGTTTTAATCTGCATTTCTCTTATGATCAGTAATACTGAGTCTTTTTAATGCTTATCGCCTCATGTATGTCTTCTTTTGAGAAGTGTCTGTTCAGGCCCCTTGCCCACTTTTTGATAGGGTTGTTCATGTTTTACTTATAAGTTTGTTTAAGTACTTACAGATGCTAGATATTAGACCTTTGTCAGATGCATAATTTGCAAATATTTTCTCCCATTCTATACACCATCTGTTAATCATGTTGATAGTTTCTTTTGCTATGCAGAAGCTGTTAAGTTTAATTAGATCCCATTCATCAATTTTTGCTTCTGTTGCAATTGTTTTTGGCATCTTCATCATGAAATCTTTGCCCATGCCTATGTCCGAATCATATTGCCTCAGTTGTGTTCCAGAGTTTCTATAGTTTTGCATTGTACATATAAGTCTCTAATCCATCTTGAATTGATTTTTCTATACAATGTAAGAAACAGGTCCAATTTTAATCTTCTGCATATGGTTAGCCTATTATCTCAGCACCGTTTATAGAATAAGGAGTCCTTTCCCCATTGCTTGTTTTTGTCAGCTTTGTCAAATATCAAATAGTTGTAGGTGTGCAGCCTTATTTCTGGGCTCTCTATTGTGTTCCATTGGTCTATTTATCTGTTCCTGTACCAGTATCATGCTGTTTTGGTTACTGTAGCCCTTTAGTATAGTTTAAAATTGGGTAACATGATGACTTCAGCTTTATTCTTTTTGCTTAGGATTGCCTTGGACCTTCAGGCTGTATTTTTGGTTCCATATGAATTTGAAAATAGTTTTCCCTGGTTCTGTGAAGAATGTCATTGGTTGTTTGATAGGAATAGCATTGCATCTGTGCATTGCTTTGGGCAATATGACCGTTTTAATGACATCGATTCTTCCTATCCATGAGCATAGAATGTTTTTCCATTTGTTTGTGTCATCTCTGATATCTTTGAGCAGTGTTTTGTAATTCTCATTGTCAAGAACTTTCACCTCCTTTGTTAGCTGTGTTTCTAGGTATTTTATTATTTTTCTGGCAATTGTGAATTGGATTGTGTTCCTGATTTGGCTCCTGGCTTGTCTGTGGTTGCATAGGAATCTAGTGATTTTTGTATGTTAAATTTGCATCCCGAACCTTTGTGGAAGTTGTTTATCCACTGAAGTAGCTTTTGGGCTGAGGCTATTAGGTTTTCTAGATAAAGAATCATGTCATCTCCAAACAGGAATAGTTTGACTTCCCCTCTTCCTATTTGGATGCCCTTCATTTCTTTCTCCTACCTGATTGTTCTGGCAGGACTTCCAATACTATGTTGAATAGGAGTTGTGAGAGAGGGCATCCTTGTGTTGTTCCAGTTTTCAAGGGGAATGCTTCCAGCTTTTATCCATTCTGTATGATGTTAGCAGTGGGTTTGTCATATAGAGCTCTTACTATTTTGAGGAATATTCCTTCAATATCTAGTTTGTTGAGAGTTTTTAACATAAATGGATGTTGAATTTTGTCAAAAGCATTTTCTGCCTCTGTTGAGATGATCATATGATTTTTGTCTTTAGTTCTGTTTATGTGGTGAATCACATTTATTGATTTGCGTATGTTGAACGACCTACTTGCACTCCAGGGATAATGCCTACTTGATTGTAGTGGATTAGCTTTCTGATGTGCTGCTGAGCATATTTTTCCATATGCATTTTAGCCATTTTTATGTCCTCGTTTGAAAAAAAATCTGTTTATGTTTTTTGCTCATATTTTTATCAGATTATTTGGATTTTTGTGTTGAGTTATTTGAGTTCCTTGTAAATTCTGGTTAGCAGTCACCTGTCACATCCACAAGATGCAGCCATTGGGTAAATACAGCAATTCCAAATTGGAGAAATTGGCCAAAACAAAGGGCCTACAGTCAGGCCCCATGCAAGTCCAAAATCCAACAGGGTAGTCAAAGCTTAAAGCTCCAAGATGATCTCCTTTGAATCTATGTCATGCATCTGGGTCATGCTGATGCAAGAGGTGGATTCCCATGGTCTTGGGCAGCTCTGCCCCTGTAGCTCTGGAGGGTACAGCCTCCCTTTTGTCTACTTTCATAGGCTGGTGTTGTCTGTGGCTTTTCCAGGCACACGGTGCAAGCTGTCAGGGGATCTACCATTCTGGGGTCTGGAGGATGGTGACCCTCTTCTCACAGCTCCACTAGGCAGTGTCCCAGTAGAGACTCTGTGTGTGGGACTCCCACACCACATTTCCCTTCCCCACGTCCTAGTAGAGGTTCTCCATGAAGGCCCCGCCCCTGCAGCAAACTCAGGAGGATTTGGTGTCAGTTTTTCATATATCTGGTAGAATCTACCTGAGAATTCATCTGGTCCTGAGGTTTTTTTCCTGTTGGAAGATTTTTGATTACTAATTCAATATCACTACTCACTATTGGTCTGTTACAAAATTCTGTTTCTTCCTGGCTCAATCTTGGGAGGCTGTATGTTTCCAGGAATTCATCTGTTTCCTCCAGGTTCCCTAGTTTGTGAGTATATGGTTGTTCATAGTAATCTCTGATAATCTTTTGTATTTCTGTGGTATCAGTTGTAATGTCTCCTTTTTTCATTTTTGATTATGTTTATTTGGATCTTCTTTCTTCTTGATTAGTCCAGCTAGTGATTTATCAATTTTGTTTATCTTTTCAAAGAACCAAATTTTCATTTTGTTGATTTTTTGTATTTCTTTTGTATCAATTCCTTTTAGTTCGCCTTTGATCTTTGTTGTTTATTTTCTTCCCTTAGCTTTGGGTTTGATTTGGTTTTGGTTTTGTAGTTCCATGAGGTGCAATATTAGGTTGCTAATTTGTTATTTTTCTTTTTTTCTTGATGTAGGTATTTAATGGCACAAACTTCCTACTTAGCACTGCTTTTAATATATCCCAGATTCCTTGTACATTGCGTTTGCATTTTCACTTTTTTCCAAAACTTCTAAATTTCTGTCTTAATTTCCTTATTGACCCAAAGATCATTCAGGAGCATATTGTTCCATTTCCATGTGTTTGTATAGTTTTGAGAATTCTTCTTTGGATTAATTTCTAGTTTTATCCCACTGTGGTCTGAGAAGATACTTGTTATGATTTCATTTTTTTTTTTTTTATTTATGAAGACTTGTTTTTTGGCCTAACATATGGTCTATTATCGAGAACGTTCCATGTGTTAATGAGAAGAATTATATTCTCAGGTTGTTGGGTAAAATGATTTGTAATGTCTGTTAGGTTCATTTAGTCTAAATTCTAATTTAATTACAGTGTTTCTTTATTGATTTTCTGTTTCAATGATCTGTCTAGTGCTGTGAGTGGAGTGTTGAAGTCCCCCACTATTGTTGTATTGCTGTCTATCTCTTTCTTTAGGTAATATTCTCTAGTAATATTTGTTTTCTGAATATGGATGCTCTAATGTTGAACATACTTAGGATTGTTATATACTCTTGCTCAATTGATTTCTTATCATTATATAATGCCCTTTGCTTCTTTTCACTCTTCTTGCCTTAAAGTCTATTTTAACCTATATAAACATAGCGATTACTGCTCACTTTTGGTTTTCATTTACATAAAATATCTTTTTCCACTCCTTTATCTCCAATCTATAAGTGTCTTTAACATTAAGGTGAATTTCCAAAATAATAAGCGTCATGTATGACAAACCCATAGCCATCCTTATATTGAATGGGCAAAAGCTGGAAGCATTCCCCTTGAAAACCATTACAAAACAAAGATTCCCTTTCTCGCCACTCCTATTCAACATAGTATTGAAAGTTTTAGCCAGGGCAATCAGAGAAGAGAAAGAAATAAAGGGCATTCAAATAAGAAGAGAGGAAGTCAACCTATCCCTGTTTGTGAATGACAGGCTTCTATATGTGGAAAACCCAATTGCCTCAGACCAAAAGATTGTTAAGCTGATAAGCAATTTTAGCAAAGTCTCAGGATGCAAAATCAATGTACAAATATCACAAGCATTTTTATGCACCAACACAGTCAACCTGAGAGCCAAATCATAAACAAACTCCCATTTACAATTGCCACAAAAATAATAAATACTTAGGAATACAGCTAACAAAGGGGGCAAACGGTCTCCACAAGGATAACTACAAACCACTGCTCAAAGAAATTAGAGAATACACAAACAAATAGAAAAGCATTCCATGCTCATGAATAGGAAGAAATGATATCATTAAAATGGCAATACTACCCAAAGCCATTTGTAGATTATGCTATTATCATAAACTACCATTGACTTTCCTTGCAAAACTAGAGAAAACTATTTTAAAATTCATGTGGAACCAAAAAAGAGCACAAATAGCCAAGGAAATCTTAAGCAAAAAGAACAAAGCTAGAGGCATTATGTCAATCAACTTCAAACTATACTACAAGGCTACAGTAATCAAAACAGCATGGTACTGGTACAGGAACAGATACATAAACCAATGGAACACAGTAAAGAGCCCAGAAATAAGACTGCACACCTACAACTATTTGATCTTTGACAAAGCTGACAAAAACAAGCAATGGGGAAAGCACTCTTTATTCAATAAATGACACTGGGATAACTGGCTAGCCAATGCAGACAATTGAAACTAAACCCCTTCCTTACAACCTTTCTATACACAAGATGGATTAAAGACTTACATGTAAAACCCAAAACCATATAAAACCTGGAAGACAACCTAGTTAATACCATCCAGGATATAGGCACGGACAAAGATTTCATGACAAACACATCAAAAGCAACTGCAACAAAGCAAAAATTGACATGTGTGATCTACTTAAACTTAACAGCTTCTGCACAGTAAAAGAAACTATCAACAGAATAGACAGACAGCCTACAGAATGATAGAAAATTTTTGCAAACTATGCATCTTACAAAGATCTAATACTCAGCATCTATAAGAAAATTAAACACATTTACAAGAAAAAAAAAACTCATTAAAAAGTGGGCAAGGGGCATGAACAGACACTTCTCAAAAGAAGACATACATGCAGCCAGTAATCATTTGAAAAAAAAGCTCAATCACTGGTCACTGGGGAAATGCCAATCAAATCACGAGATACCCTCTCACACTAGTCAGAATGGCTATTGTTAACGAGTCAAAAAATAACAGATGCTGAAGAGATTGCCAAGAAAAAGGAACTCTTATATACTGTTAGTAGGGTGTAAATTAGTTCAACAATTGTGGAATAGAGTGTGGCAATTCCTCAAAGACCTAAAGACTGAAATACCATTCAACCCAGCAATCCAATTACTGGGTACATTCCCAAAGGAATATACATTTTTCTATTATAAAGACACATGCATGCATATGTTCATCACAGCACTATTCACAATAGCAAAGACATGGAATCAGTCTAAATGCCCATAAATAATAGATTGGATAAAGAAAATGTGGTATATATACACTATGGAATACTATGCAGCCATAAAAAATAATGAGACCATGTTCTTTGAAGGAACATGGATGGAGCTGGAGGCCATTATCCTTAGCAAACTAACACAGGAAAGAAAACCAAATACCGTGTGTTATCACTTAGAAGTGAGAGCTATATGATGAGAACAAATGGACACATCGAGGGAAACAACACACATGGGGGCCTATCAGTGGGTGAAGGGTGGGAGGAGTGAGAGGATCAGGAAAAATAATGTGTAACAAACTTAATACCTAGGTGATGAAATTATCTGCACAATAAACCCCCATTACACCTGTTTACGTACATAACAAACCTGAACATCTGAACATGTACCCTGAACTTAAAATAAAAGTTTAAAAAATAAATAAATACCTTTTAAAAAATTAAGGTGAGTTTCTTGTATGCAGCACATAGTTTATTTATTTACTGTTTTATCCATTCCACCAATCTGTATCTTTTAAGTGGAGGATTTAATCCATTTACATTCAAAGTTAATACTGATATGTGAAGTTTTGTTCCTATCATAATGTTGTTATCTAGTTGTTTTGTAGCTTTCTTGTTCCTTTTTTTCTCAGTCTTTTTGTCTTTGAGGTTTGGTGGAGTTTATTATTTATTCATTAGATACGGCTTTAAGTACTTATATCACACTTGCCATTTCTGAAGTCATGTGCACACTGGTTTAATAATTTTGTAAAATAAATGCCAAATCTATTTTCTCTCATCTCAGTTGAGTTCATATGTTCAAAAGCTGAAATAGTAACATAACTTTTTTCAAAAAAAGATAAAATGCAGACCAAGCATATGCAATGTTTTTGTTTCTTATTTTTTCTGTATTGCCTTTTTATTGTGGGATATCTCTTAAAGAGTACTCCATATTAGTGCTTTGAGAAATACCATCTTCTATTTTTGTTTTGTTTTGCTAATAAACTTTATTTTAGACCAATTTTAGGTTCATAGAAAATAGACTGGAAAGTACATAGCTCCCATGTCTCTCCATGTCTCTACACATGCACAGCCCTCTCCACTATCAATATTCCATACCTCAGTGGTACATTGTTTAAAATCAATGAACTCACACTGACACATAATTATTACTCCAAGTCCACTGTCTACATTAAGATTTACTCTTGATATTACATTCTATGAGATTTGACAAATGCACAATGACATGTATCCACCATAATATTAAGGTACAGAGTATTTTTACTGCCCACATAATCCTCTGTGCTCAGCCAATTCATCCCCCTCTTTTTCTTCCAACCCCAGAAACCACTGGTCTTTTTACTGTCCATATAGTTTTACCTTTTCCAGAATGCCACATAGTTGAAATCACACAGTATGTAGCCTTTTCAGATCGGCTTCTTTCACATACTAATATTCACTTAAGATTCTTCTGTTTTTAAGGCTCAATAACTCATTTAATTTTACCACTGTTAATATTTCATTGTCTGGATGTACCAAAGTTTATTTATTCCCCTCTTGAACAACAACTTGGCTGTTTCCAGTTTTAGTAATTATGAATAAAGATTCTATAAATATCAATTTTCAGGTTTTTACGTGCCCAGACGTTTTCAATTAATTTGGATAAATACAAAGGAGAATGATTTCTGAATCATATGGTAAGAGTGTATTTAGTTTTGCAATAAATTGCTAAACTGTCTTCCAAACTGACTGTACCATTTTGTATTCGCACTAGCAGTGAATGAGAGTTCTTATTGCTCCACATCCTTGACAACGTTAGGTCTTGTCAGTATTTTGGATTTTTGACATTCTAATAGGTGTGCAGTGGTATCTCACTGTTTTAATTTGCAGTTCTCTAATGACAATATGAAGTTGAACGTCATTCATATGCTAATTTTTCATATGTTTATCTTCTTTTGTGAGGTGGTTGTTCATATAGTTTGCCTATTTTTTAAATAAGGTTATGTATTTTCTCATTATTAAATTTTGAGTGTCTTTTACCTGTTGCATAAGAGTACTTTCTGTTGTATATTGTGAAAATATTTTTTC
Source organism: Mandrillus leucophaeus (assembly GCF_000951045.1). Classification (NCBI taxonomy): domain Eukaryota; kingdom Metazoa; phylum Chordata; class Mammalia; order Primates; family Cercopithecidae; genus Mandrillus; species Mandrillus leucophaeus. Next base: position 1,499,069 of record NW_012107709.1, on the reverse strand, counting down.
CAGTCTGTGGCTTGTCTTCTCATACTCTTGAAATTGTTGTTTGCAAAGCAGAAGTTTTCATTTTAATAACATCCAGTTTGTTAACTTTTTTTCATGAAGCATGCCTTTGGTGGTTTATTCTGAAAACCATCACTACAATTAATAGTATCCAGATTTTATCCTATGTTATCTTCCAGGAGTTTTATAGTTGTGTATTTTGCATTTAGGATTATAACTCTTTTTAGTTAATTTTTCTGAGGGGTGTAAAGACTAAATCTAGATAATTTTTTTTTGCATGTAGATGACTAGTTGTTCCAGCACCATATGCTGAAACACTATTGCCTTTGCTCCCTTGTCAAAAATCTGTTGGCAATATTTATGTAGGTCTATTTCTGGGCTCTCTATTCTCCTCCATTAATCTATGCAATTTGTCTGTTCTGTCCCCAACACTACACTGTCTTGATTACTATAGCTTTATAGTCAGTCTTGAATCAGGGTAATGTTAGTCTTCCACTTTTCTTATCCAATATTGACTTGCCTTTTTTGCATCTTTTATCTCTCCATATAAACTTTGGAATCATTTTGTCAATATCCACAAACTAACTGCTGAGATTTTAAATGGGATTGCACGGAATCTATAGATCAAGAGGGGCAGAACTGAAGTCTTGACAATATTGTCTTCTATCCATGAACATGGAGTATCTCTCCATTCTTAGTTATTTGATTTCTTTCATCACAGTTTTATAGTTTTCCTCATGTAGATCATGCGCATATTTTGTCATATTTGTTTTTGTTTTTATAAATTACAATTCTCTTAATTTTTATATTTCCAATTAGATGGGAATACATGGGAAATACAAAAACCAGACCTGGAAATCTCCCTAGAGAATATATGTGCTCTCAATCACAATGGGGTATATGAAATAGGCCCCAAACTTTTATACCAAAAAAGGCCTGAGTTTAAATTCTAATAATTATTCTTATTAGCCACAAGAATTTGGTCAAGCCACTGTCTCAATTTCTTCATCTCTGATGTGGGAATAATAGCATCATACCTCTTATTTGCTGTGAACACTATATATTTTTAAATATATTTTATGAAAATAGAATTGAAATATATGGTTTTAAATGAGTGAATGAACAAATGAGGCCTAAAATTCAAATGGTCAAGTACTTGAGTCCAGGAGGAAAGGGGTAGAGACTGAAGAAACACTAACACAGAGCATAGCAAAGAATTAGATAATAAGTCTGTATCCCAGTTCAAGAATTCTAGAAAATAAGTGGCAAAAATCTGGGCTGTTATGTATTTCAGAATTTTAGAGTAAGTGTAAGAAAAACTGATTTTGAGCCAAAGACTGAGATACAGTGCTCTAAACACTTTCTAATTGTGATTTAAACTAGTCAGCATTTTGGTTATATTTGGGAGCATTACAATCTAAGCTCCAATAGGGCAATAGGTTTTTGTATTTTATTCACCATTGCATTTTCAGTATATAAGAAAGCATCTGAGAGGATTTGCTGGCAAGATCGCCAAATAGGAACAGCTCCCGTCTGCAGCTCACAGAGAGATTGACAGAGAACGTGGGTGATTTCCACATTTCCAACTGAGGTACCTGGTTCATCTCACTGGGACTGGTTGGACAGAAATTGCAGCCCACAGAGGGCAAGCCAAAGAAGGGTGGGGCATCGCCTCACCCAGGTAGCACAATGAGTTGGGGGGTTTCCCTCCCCTAACTGTGAGAGACTGTACCAGGAGAAATGGTGCACTCTGGCCCAGATGCTGTGATTTTCCCACGTTCTTTGCAACCAGCAGACTGGGAGATTCCCTCAGGTGCCTACACCATCAGGGCCCTGGGTTTCAAGCACAAAACTGGGTGGCCGTTTGGGCAGACACTTAGCTAGCTGCAGAAGTTTATTTTTCATACCCCAGTGGCACCTGGAATGCCAGCAAGTCAGAACCTTTCACTCCCCTGGAAAGGGGGTTGCAGCCAGGGAGCCAAGTGGTCTGGCTGGGTGGGTCCTACCCCCACGGAGCCCAGCAAGCTAAGATTCACTGGCTTTAAATTCTCGCTGCCAGCAAATCAAGCTGAGGTAAAACGGGGATGCTTGAGCTTGGTGGCAGGAGAGGAATCCACCATTGCTGACGCTTGAGTAGGTGGTTTTACCCTCACAGTGTAAACAAAGCAGCAGAGAAGTTCAACCTGGGTGGAGCACACTGCAGTTCAGCAAGGTTGCTGCAGCCAGATTGCCTCTCTAGATTCCTCCTCTCTGGGAAGGGCATCTCTGAAAAAAGGTAACAGCCCCAGTCAGGGACTTATAGATAAAATTCCCATCTCACTGGCACAGAGCACCTGGGGGAAGGGGTGGCTATGGGCACAGCTTTAGCAGACTTAAACGGCCCTGCCTGACAGCTCTGCAGAGAGCAGATCTCCCAGCACAGGATTCAAACTCTGACAAGGGACAGACTGCCTCCTCAAGTGGGTCCCTGACCCTCGTGTATCCTGACTGGGAGACGCATCCCATTAGGGGTCGACAGACACCTCATACAGGAAAACTCTGGCTGGCATCTGGTGGGTGCCCCTCCAGGACGAAGCTTCCAGAGGAAGGAACAGACAGCAATCTTTACTGTTCTTCGGCCTCCGGGGTGATACCCAGGCAAACAGGGTCTGGAGTGGACCTCCAGCAAACTCTAGCACACCTGCAGCAGAGGGGCCTTACAGTTACAAGAAAAACTAACAAACAGAAAGGAATACTATCAACATCAACAAAAAGGACGTCCACTGACAGACCCTATCCAAAGGTCACCAACATCGAAGACAAAAGGTAGACAAATCCATGAAGATGGGAAGAAACCAGAACAAAAAGACTGAAAATTCCAAAAACCAGAACACCTCTTCTCCTCTAAAAGCTCACAACTCCTTGCCAGCAAGGGAACAAAACTGGATGGAGAACAAATTTGATGAATTGACAGAGGTAGGCTTCAGAAGGTGGATAATAAACTCCTCCGAGCTAGAGGAGCATGTTCTAACCCAATGCAAGGAAGCTAAGAATCTTGAAAAAAGGTTAGACAAATTGCTAACTAGAATAACCAGTTTAGAGAAGAACACAAATGACCTGATGGAGCTGAAAAACATAGCACGAGAACTTCGTGATGCATACACAAGTATCAATAGCCGAATTGATCAAGCAGAAGAAAGGATATCAGAGGTTGAAGATCGGCTCAGTGAAATAAAATGAGAAGACAAGATTAGAGAAAAAAGACTGAAAAGAAGCGAACAAAGCCTCCAAGAAACATGGGACTATGTGAAAAGACCAAATCTACATTTGATTGGTGTACCTAAAAGTGACGGGGAGAATGGAACCAAGTGGAAAAACACTCTTCAGGATATTATGGAGGAGAACTTTCCCCTAGCAAAACAGGCCAACATTCAAATTCAGGAAATACAGAGAACACCACGAAGATACTCCTCAAGAAGAACAACCTCAAGACACATAATTGTCAGATTAACCAAGGTTGAAATGAAGGAAAAAATGTTAAGGGCAACCAGAAAGCTCAGGTTACCTACAAAGGGAAGCCCATCAGACTAAGAGTGGATCTCTCAGCAGAAACCCCACAAGCCAAAAGAGAGTGGTGGCCAATATTCAACATGCTTAAAGAAAATAATTTTCAACCCAGAATTTCATATCCAGCCAAACTAAGCTTCATAAGTGAGGGAGAAATCAAATCCTTCACAGACAAAGCAAATGCTGAGAGTTTTTGTCATCACCAAGCCTGCCTTACAAGAGCTCCTGAAGGAAGCAGTAAACATGGAAACGAGCAACTGGTACTAACCACTGCAAAAACATACAAAATTGAAAGACCATTGACGCTATGAAGAAACTGCATCAACTAAAGGGGATAATAACCAATAATTAAAAGACACAGACTAGCAAATTGGATGAAGAGTCAAGACCCATCAGTGTACTGTATTCAGGAGACCCATCTCACCTGCAAAGACACACATAGGCTCAAAAATAAAGGGTTGGAGGAATATTCACCAAGCAAATGGAAAGCAAAAAAAACAAGGGGTTGCAATCCTAGTTTTTGATAAAACAGACTTTAAACCAACAAAGATCAAAACAGACAAAGAAGAGCATTACGTAATGGTAAAGGGATCAATGCAACAAGAAGAGCTAACTATCCTAAATATATATGCACCCAACACAGGAGCACTCAGATTCATAAAGCAAGTCCTTAGAGATCTACAAAGAGACTTAGACTGCCACACAATAATAGTGGGAGACTTTAACACCCCTCTGTCAATATTAGACAGATCAATAAGACAGAAAATTAACAAGTATATTCAGGACTTGAACTCAGCTCTGGACCAAGTGGATCTAATAGACATCTACAGACCTCTGCACCCCAAATCAACAGAATATACATTCTTGTCAGCACCACACTGCACTGATTCTAAAATTGATCACATAATTGGAAGTAAAACACTCTTCAGCAAATGCAAAAGAATGGAAATCATAACAAACAGTCTCTCAGACTACACTACAACAAATTAAAACTCAGGATTAAGAAACTCACTCAAAATCACACAACTATATGGAAACTGAACAATCTGCTCCTGAATGACTACTGGGTAAAAAAAAAAAAAAAAAAAAATTAAGGCAGAAATAAAGATGTTCTTCGAAACCAATGAGAACAAAGACACAATGTACCAAAATATCTGGGACACATTTAAAGCAGTGTGTAGAGGGAAATTTATAGCACTAAATGCCCACAAGAGAAAGCAGGGAAGATCTAAAATCAACACCCTATCACCACAATTAAAAGAACTAGAGAAGTAAGAGCAAATAAATTCAAAACTAGCAGAAAACAAGAAATAATTAAGATCAGAGCAGAAACGAAGGAGATAGAGACATGAAAAGCTCTTCAAAAAAAATCAATATATGATTTTTTGAAATCATACATGAAGTCATACATACCTGATTTTGAAATCATACATCAAAAAAACAGGAGCTTGTTTTTTTGAAAAGACCGACAAAATGGATAGACCACTAGCCAGACTAATAAAGAAGAAAAGAGAGAAGAATCAGACAGACGGAATATAAAATGATAAAGGGTGTATCACCACCAATCCCATAGAAATACAGACTACCATCAGAGAATATTATAAACACACCTATGCAAATAAACTAGAAAATCTAGAATAAATGGATAAATTTCTGGACACATACACCCTTCCAAGACTAAACCAGGAAGAAGTCAAATCCCTGAATAGACCAATAAGTTCTGAAATTGAGGCAGTAATTAATAGCCTACCAACCAAAAAAAGTCCAGGACTAGACTGATTCACAGTCAATTCTACCAGAGGTACAAAAAGGAGTTGGTACCATTTCTTCTGAAACTATTCCAAACAATAGAAAAAGAGGGAATCTTCCCTAACTCATTTTATGAGGCAAGCATCATCCTGATACCAAAACCTGGCAGAGAAAAAGAACAAAAAAAGAACATTTCCAGCCAATATCCGTAATCAACATCGATGCAAAACTCCTCAATAAAATACTGGCAAACCAAATCCGGCAGCACATCAAAAAGCTTATCCACCACAATCAAGTCAGCTTCATCCCTAGGATGGAAGGCTGGTTCAACATAATTCATCACATAAACAGAACCAATGACAAAAACCACATGATTATCTCAATAGATGCTGAGAAGGCCCTCAACAAAATTCAACAGCCCTTTATGCTAAAAACTCTCAATAAACTAGGTATTGATGGAACATATCTCAAAATAATAAGAGCTATTTATAACAAACCCACAGCCAATATCATATTGAAAGGGCAAAAACTGGAAGCATTCCCTTTGAAAACCAGCACAAGACAGGGATGCCCTCTCTCACCATTCCTATTGAACATAGTGTTGGAAGTTCTGGCTAGGGCAATCAGGCAAGAGAAAGAAATCAAGGGTATTCAGTTAGGAAAAGAAGAAGTCAAATTGTCCCTGTTTGCAGATAACATGATTGTATATTTAGAAAACCCAACGTCTCAGCCCAAAAATCTCCTTAACCTTATAAGCAACTTCAGCAAAGTCTCAGGATACAAAATCAATGTGCAAAAATCACAAACATTCCTATACACCAATAACAGACAAAGAGCCAAATCATGAGTGAACTCCCACAATTACTACAAAGAGAATAAAATACCTAGGAATCCAACTTACAAGGGATGTGAAGGACCTCTTGAAGGAGAACTACAAATCACTGCTCAAGGAAGCAAAAGAGGACACAAACAAATAGAAGAACATTCCATGCTCATGGTTAGGAAGAATCAATATCTTGAAAATGGCCATACTGCACAAAATAATTTATAGATTCAATGCTACCCCCATCAAGCTACCATTGACTTTCTTCACAGCATTGGAAAAAAACTACTTTCAATTTCATATGGAACCAATAAAGAGCCTACATAGCCAAGACAATCCTAAGCAAAAAGAACATAGCTGGAGGCATCAGGCTACCTGACTTCAAACTATACTACAAGGCTACAGTAACCAAAACAGCATGGTACTGATACCAAAACAGAGATATAGACCAATGGAACAGAACACAGGGCTCAGAAATAAATCGCACATCTACAACCAACTGGTCTTTGACAAACCTGACACAAACAAGCAATGGGGGAAGGATTCCCTATTTAATAAATGGTGTTGAGAAAACTGGCTAGCCATACGCAGAAGGCTGGAACTGGATCCCTTCCTTACACCTTATACAAAAATTAACACAAGATGGATTAAAGACTTAAATGTAAGGCCTAAAACCTAAAAACCCTAGAAGAAAACCTAGGTAATATCTTTCAGGACATAGGCATGGGCAAAGACTTGATGACTAAAACACCAAAAGCAATGGCAACAAAAGCCAAAGTTGACAAATGGGATCTAATTAAACTCAAGAGCTTCTTCTGCACAGCAAAATAATCTATCGTCAGAAAGAACAGGCAACCTACAGAATGGGAAAAAATTTTTGCAATTTTGTAATCAGACGGATAGAATCTGACAAAGGGCTAATATCCAGAATCCACAAAGAACTTAAATAAATTTACAAGAAAAAATAAACAACCCCATGAAAAAGTGGGTGAAGGAAATGAACAGACATTTCTCAAGACATTTATGCTGCCAACAAACATATGCAAAAATGCCCATCATCACTAATTTTTAGAGAAATGCAAATCAAAAACACAATGAAATACCATCTCACTCCAGTTAGAATGGTGATAATTAAAAAGTCAGGAAACAACAGATGCTGGAGAGGATGTAGAGTAATAAGAATGCTTTTACACTGTTGGTGAGAGTGTAAATTAGATCAATCATTGTGGAAGACAGTGTGGCGATTCCTCAGATCTAGAACCAGAAATACCATTTGGGTATTTGGGATCAAATGGGATTTGATCCAGCAATCCCATTCCTGGGTATATACCCAAAGGATTATACATTATTCTACTATAAAGACACATGCATACGTATGTTTATTGAGGAACTGTTCACAATACTAAAGAGTTGGAACCAACCCAAATGTCCATCAACGATAGACTGGATAAAGAAAATGTGGCACATATACACCATGGAATACTATGCAGCCATAAAAAAGGATGAGTTCATGTCCTTTGCAGGAACATGAATGAAGCTGAAACCATCATTCTTAGCAAACTAACACAAGAACAGAAAACCAAACACGGCATATTCTCACTCATAAGTGGGAATTCAACAACGGGAACACATGGACCCAGGGAGGGGAACATTACACACTGAGGCCTCTCAGAAGATGGGGGACTGGGGGAGGGATAGCATTAGGAGAAATTCCTAATGTAGTTGACAGGTTGATGGGTGCAGCAAACCACCACAGCAGGTGTATACCTATGTAACAAACCTGCATGTTCTGCCCATGTACCCAGAACTTAAAGTATAATTAAAAAAAAGAAAGTATCTGAAACGTATTAGGTCCTCAATGAGTACTTATTGAATAAATGAACACTCAAATTAATGAACAAGGTAACAACACCAAGTTACTTTCAAACGCTAATTTTTGTAAAATAAAATTTAACATAGAGTATATCATAAATAGGATGATACTTTATCACTCTGGGAACTTTGGCATGCTTTATCAGTATACTCAAGGATTGATGGCCCATAATCTACCTATACACCTATCTGCTATAATTTACAAGTACAGCAGTTTGAATGCGTCAGGTAAAATTAAAAAGCAACTAGTAAGAATGATCCTATTATTTCCCCTACATGCTTCATTCAGGTCCTAGTACATTACTTGCCTTTGGCTTTTGTTTCCTTCCATTACACACAAAACTGTCTCCTTGGCTGCAAGCTAATATCTGATTAGTTCTTGCCTTTGAATAGCAATAATGGTATTGACTCCAACTTAGGATAGTGACTTTCCTACTGTTTTTTTTCTTTAATTTTCCTTATTAAATTAAAAAATAGGCCATAGTTTTATAATCGAAAAGTAACACGATATTAAATACAAAAGGTATTACAAATCTTTCACAGAATGGCAAGCTGAACAGGGATATTTTCTAGAAATAATGTAGCAGAAAATCAAGGTTTTGTTAAAGGTACTAGACTAAAATGGTTTATTGTAGCTTAAAAACTCCTTTTTTTTTGAGACAGACTTTTGCTCTGTCACCCAGGCTGGAGTGCAATGGTGTGATCTCGGCTCACTGAAATCTCTGCCTCTCAGGTTCAAGTGATTCTCCTGCCTCAGCCTCCCAACGAACTAGGATTACAGGCATATGCCACCACCCTCAGCCAATTTTTGTATTGTTAGTAGAAACAGGGTTTCTCTATGTTGGTCAGGCTGATCTCAAACACCCGACCTCAGGTGATCCGCCCACCTCAATCTTCCAAAGTGCTTGTGCTGGGATTACAGAGGTGAGCCACCGCGCCCGGCCAAGAACTCCTTTCTGAACAATGAATCCAACATTTTACATAAAACTAATGATTTTAAGTTATAAATATTTATTGAATCCTTATGACAATTACTTAGTTTTTTACTATATGCCTATTTTCATAGCCCATCCTTATTTCTTTAGAAAGGACACTCTAATAGATTTAAAGTATTCCTAGCATCTGAGGGCAGAGGGAAGGATAAAATACTGTGCATTCAACACCATAAGACCTCCTATTATTGAACTACCAAGAAATATTTTTCATGAAAGCTTCCCCATAAGAAATCATCAAGCAAGTAAAATACTTACCTGTGTGCACACACAGATCTAAAAACCTAGAACTAAAAACTGCATGCAAAGGCTGGTCCAGATGCTTTCATTGTGTGTTGTGCTTGGTAACAGACTCAGTTTCTGATGACCCTGTGCCATTTTTCTATCACTGGGTGTATCACCAGCTATCACTTGAGTAATTTAGAAGAAGAAAATTCTTCTTGAAAGCTAAACTTGGATTCAAAAAACAGAAAATCCCAAATAAGTTAATTTAAATAGGTTGGCGGAATGCTTAAACTTTCATTATCTCTTGCAAGCCTCAACTTAGTGGCATTTAGCACATCTAATTCTCAGTCACATTATGGAAAAGTCATCATCTCTCCTGGAGTCTACTTTTAATCCTCCTTGCCCCAGTTTGGAGTCAATAATTTATATTAGAACATAATTAATGCTGATGTTAAAGACTAAGAAAGTCAAAAGTTACATAAAGAGAAAATAAGAAATGAGTTGTGTCTTCCAGGACTTCTACTATAGCATAAGAATATTAACAGGGAGAGACCTATCTGCCAGGAGTTGCAGTCCCAACCTTGCACATGGTCTTCCCCATGTCTTAGGCTCTTGCTGTTGAAACTTTGAGAATATTGAAGCTATTTCCAGAACACTCTTCAATTACTTAATATAAGTATTCTCTTCTTTCTCAGAAAACAGATTTGTATGTTGGCTGCAGTTATAATTATTGTATTCTTAACTATATTTAGCTGAACAGAAACTTTGAAGATTATAAAATGTGATTATTATATAAGCTTTTATTTTTATCAACCTACACACATGGAGAGATGACTTTATTTTTTATTTCTCTTGAGAGTGTTCTTATTATTTTTCTTTTTAAATTTGTGTTTCTTTTCTATTTTAGTTCTCCAATTTTTACATGACAAAAGAACTCACACTATTTTAAACAAAATAAAATGCATTTATTTATTTACAAATCCAGTGATAGAACAGCTATGGCAAGATTTGAGGATTTAACTCTTTTATCAGTGATCAGCTATTTCTGTCTCCTAGCTCTTCTTTGATGGTGTTATTTTACTTTACAGATGGACTCTCTCCATTTGATGGGTCCCAGTAATTTCAAGCTTATGTACTCCTTACAGTTAAGGAAAGAGCATTTCTCCTGATTGTTGCTGACTTTGCTCAAAGTCATTAATTAATTGTAGAATCTTTTGTCATCTGGAGAGGCTGAAGATTTTTTAAATCATCAAGTCCTGGTTGCTTTTGTCTTAACCTTTCTTCTTTCAATTTATCTCTTTCCTCTCACATTTGACTATACTCAGCAAAAGGAACAGGCAGCACCTTCAGCACTTTACCTGGATATCTCCTTAGTTAAATAATATTTATTACTTAGGTGTTCTCCCTTAAACATAACTAAGGGAGAAATTTTACTGAGCTTTCTGCCACTGCATAACATGGGTCTCTCTTCCACAAGTACTGCCATGTTCCCCACCTTCTTTGTCACCCTCAATGAGAGTTTTCTCAAGGTCCAGATTTCTACTAAGTCAGTGCAGGGCAACTTAATCTTTCTTCATCATAGTCCTCAAAATCCTTCAAGTCTTCCCACTTCCTTGTTCCAAAGTGACTTCCACACTCTTAGGTATTGTTGCGGTAGTAACCACTGATATTGTTTGAATCATTTCCCCTGAAAAGACATTGGAGTCCAAACCCCCAGTACCTGAAGTACGACTTTATTTAGAAATAGAGTCTTTGCAGATGGTTAAGCTAATATAAGGTCCTTATGGGGGGCCCTAATACAATATGACTATCCTCTTATAAAAAGAAGAAATTTATCCACAGAAACAGACATGCACACAGGAAGAATGCCATGAGAAAATGAAGGCAGAGATCAGGTGATACGTATATAAGCCAAGAAAGGTCAAAGATTTCCAGTAAACCACCAGAAGCTAGGAGAAAATTAGAAATTTATCCACAGAAACAGACATGCACACAGGAAGAATGCCATAAGAAAATGAAGGCAGATATCAGGTGATACATATATAAGACAAGAAAGGTCCAAGATCTCCAAAAACCACCAGAAGCGAGCATGAAACCAGCTCTCCCTCACAACCCTCAGAAGAAACCAGCATTGCCAGTACGTTGGTCTTGGACTTCCAGCCTTCAGAACTGTGAGGTGATGAATTTCTGTTGTTTAAGCCATTTAGTTTAAGATATTTTGTTACAGTAGCACTAGTAAATTAATGCACACACTTTCAGATATCAAAATCTGGATTAGTTATCTTTTACTGTGTAACATTACTATAAAAAATTTAGCCTCTTAAAATAACACTCATGCAACATCTACACTTTCTATGTTATCCAAACACACCTCACTGGGTCCTCTGCAAGTCTGCAAGCAGGATGTTTGCAAGGGCCGTGTTCTCGTTAGAAGTTCCACTGGAGAAGAATCTGATTCCAAGCTCAGGTGATTGTTGGCAGAATTTGGGTTCTTTCAAGCTGTAGGACTCTGAGCCTCCATTTCTTGATGGCCGTCAGCCGCAGGCTGCCCTATGTGCTGTGCTGATGGCACTCCCTCCATGGCAGCTCATAACATGGCAGCACCCTTCTTCAAAGCCAAGGAGGGAGAGAGAGTTTCCTAGCAAGTTGGACATTACAATCTTATGTAGAGTAACTATGTACATGTAATAACATTCATCTGGTTACCTTTGCCATAGTCCATTGGTTAGAACAAAGCCCTGGATCCTGCTGACATTCAAGGGGAAAAGATTATGCAAGGACATGACTAGAAGATGCACAAATCATGGGGACCAACTTGAAGTCTCCCAGCTACACTGTTTTTACATTTTAAACATATGACTTACAGACAGCAAATGTTTGGGTTTTGTTCTTTTTATTCATTCTAGCAACCTCTGCCTTTGATTCGAGTATTTAATGAATTACTACAAGACATAATTCCTTGTTTGAGTGGATTTGGGTATACTATTTTATTATTTGTTTTATATCGGTCTTCTCTGTTGTTTCTGTTTCTTTTTTATTGCCTTTTTTGTAAACTTGAATACCTTTTAGAATTCCATTTTAATTTTCCTATTGACTTTTTAGCTATACTGTTTCAGTATTATTTTTAAGTAATCTTTCTAAAAATTAACATATGCGTCCTTAACTCTTCACAGTCCACTTACAGTTAACATTGTTCTACTTCATGTAATACATGAAAATCTTACAAATGTGTTGTTCCATATTGCTTCACCATTCTCTACTTTATAGTATGTATTGTATGCATATATTATATATATAACCCATATGCATAATAAATCTTTTTAAAAAATTATATGCTTTATAAATAAATAAAAAGCAAAAATAAACCAATGGTCTTCTGGCTTTTATAGTTACTAGGGAGAATTTAACAATTAATTGTATCATTGTTCCTACATACGTGATGCCTCATTTTCTTTTGTTGCTTTCAGTGAAACATAGTTCTTTCCATCCAGTGTAGAGAAAGAAACAGAAGCAAAATTAAGCTCAATAAAATAGGATAAGTGATAAGATCATTGGCAGGTTTTTTGTTGTTGTGGTGGTTAGCTCAATTTTGAAGGAAAATAATTTGCATTATCATTATTTTAAAATACTTTCTATATTTTTTTTCAAGCACTGAGAAACAAATATAACGACCCTCAAAAATAGCTGTCCTAAAATAAACTGACAAATAGCTGTCCTAAAAGGACATACATGTGTATACCTATTTATGCATGAGGGTATATGAAAACAAATACAGTCACGTGCCACATAATGACATTTTAGTCAATGACAGACCGTATATATGACAGTGGTCCCATAAGATTATAATGGAACTAAAAAATTCCTGTTGCCTAGTGACATGACAGCCATTGTGTTACAATTGCCCTCAGTATTCAGTCCAATAACGTGCTGCTCAGGTTTGCAGTCTAAGATCAATAGGCCATAACATACAGCCTAGCTGCATAGAGGCTGTGCTATTTAGGTATGTGTAAGTACGCTCTATGATGTTCACACAACAGCACAATTGCCTAACAATGCATTTCTCAGAACATATCCTTGTCTTTAAGTGACACATGACTGCATATATTTGAGAACTATATTCTGCATTTTCTTACTTTTTTTCTAAAATATATTATTTTTTTCAAAACTGCAACAAAAATATATTGCTGGCACAGATGTTCAACATGAGGTGATTCATCTTTCAGAGAAATATCCCTATACCAACTTATTATTTTATCAACTACACAACAATTTACTCAGGCAATGTGAAAAAGTGAAAAGTGCTGTAGTTTGTTGACTTGTTTAAGCAGTAAACGCTACAGTCAGTATTTTATATCATGCTCTTAAACATGTCAAAATGAATTTCTTTCAAAGCCTGTGCATAAGACCAGGATAAACTAAATAAAAATAACTATCTTGAGGACTATCTTCAATCACTTTTTCTCATCCTTTTGAAAGTATTAAGCTGCTAAAATATTATTTTATCTGAGTTGTAATTTTCTGTCTTTATCTTTCTATATAACGTTCTGTATCATGAGTCCTTATTTGCCTTATTCTTAATGTAAATCCTGTGCACAGATAGACAGGTTGAGAGACAACATGCCAGGTAGCTTCCTGTAAGTATGTTTTATCAAAGAGGACTAATGGCCACTGTAAGAGATATATCAATGTTTCCTTTCATTTATTGTTACTGAATTAATTGTAGTGCATCCAATGCCTGTCCTTGCTTCCAACATTCTAAAGCAGACGAGGATCATAATGAGATACATGTATTAGCTCATTTGAGAGGCTGCCTTAAATGCCATTACTTTATTTTGCTATCCAATCTATCTACTTCTTTATTAAGTCTCATAAATGTGATATCTGTTATTTTGGCTAAGAATAGCATTTTTGTGAGGTCCTACTGATTTTTCTTATATATCAGACTGCCAGCTATTATGGATATAACTTCAAACATTTCAAATTATACTTGGGAACACCACTGTGATCTGAAATTAACTTTTAAAAATGTGAAAGGAAATAAAGCACTTTCAGAGCATGAAAATTTTAGTCTGAGTCATATTCTTTTCTGCCTAAAATAATGTTTACATTATATAAATACTTCAATACTTTAATATAAATACTTCATTTTAATTTTTTTAGCACATTGCTAACCTTTCCACACCAACATTTTTTAGCCTGATTATAAGCCAAAGAGTACAGGACGAAAGTTTATCAGGCTTAATTCAAGCTCCCAGAAAAATATCATGAACATAAAATGGTTTCTGCAAGTCATGGACTTTAGGAAGGAATAGATGGTCAAAAGGGTAAACACCCGAAGAAAGAGTCAGTAGGATGAGGCCACATGTTAACAGTACCAGAGGCCAAGACAAACAAAAGTTCAAGAATCAACAAGAGGCAAACTGGTGAATCTGTTGGCCATTCACATCCAGATCTGTCTAACGCCAACACCTTGCTGCCATTTCCATTACACTACATTGCCTGATAGAGTTAACAGATATCAAGGAACAGTATATCTTCCAACAGTATTCATTTTTTCTGAAAAAAAAATCTGATTTCAAACGATAGTGCAATATAATGCTAACTCCACTATGAGAAAAATGCTTAAAACATATTTTCAACCATAGGAAATATATTCTGTCTTTAGATGACAATAAAAGTTACTGAACTTTGATAAATGGGTATAGCCTTCTCAAACTCCTAAGCAAAATAATTTCTTACTGACAAATGGTTATGCCAGTTATCTTTTAATATACAAACTAAGGCAAGTGACATAACAGTTGACTATCTCCTAAAACAGCACACTACAAGTGAAAATAGAATGAGCCAAGTGCCATGGTTTTGCTATTTACAAAGAAACAAGAAGCTTAAGAACTTTAAATTGGTCATTTAACTTAAAGTAGTTGACTAAATATTTTTATGTTGTACCAACATGGTGGTGTAATTTTCATTTCTTCTATTATTATTATTATTATACTTTAAATTCTGGGATACATGTGCAGAATGTGTAGGTTTGCTACATAGGTATACATGCACCATGGTGGTTTGCTGTACCCATCAACCAGTCATCTACATTAGGTATTTCTCCTAATGCTATCCCTCCCCTAGCCTCCCACCCACTGACAGGCTCCAGTGTGTGATGTTCCCCTCCCTGTATCAATGTGTTCTCATTGTTCAACTCCCACTTATGAGTGAGAACATGCAGTGCTTGGTTTTCTGTTCCTGTGTTAGTTTGCAGAGAGTTGTGGCTTCAGTCTACTGATATTATAAATCAGTTACAAAACTCAGCAAACACAATGAGTTAAAACTTAGACAAACACCCATTGACCTCAACATTTGTAAATGTGATTAAACATTGGTGGTCTCTGAACTTAAATTTTTCTCTCCACTGAAATGCAGAGAACTGACAGATGTTTTTCTCCTTCGTAATATTATATATTCAAAATAAAAAATGTTTAAAATTCTAAGAACTCAATCCATATTAAGAACCTATGCAGCATTCAGTGTTTTGTGAGGTGCTGACAGAAGTAAGGAATAGCTTTCTTAGTTTTCTGGAGTTCATATGCTAAATCAACAACACATGAACAATAGAGGAAAATTTAATACTAATCTGGTTGATTCATAATTGAGACCTATATTGACTTCTAAGGTCAGAGACCTTACGGAAGGGAAGAGTCATCTTTGTAGGAAAGATGCACATTAACATGAACATATGGGTCAGATGTCAACTAGGTCAAAGGGAGAAAATTTTTAGGTAAAAAGTAATAGGTAAAAATAATGTAAAAAAATCATAAACTCATAAAATGATGGTGATAGGGGCCCAGTGCTACCATAAGAGAACCAAGTAGTAGCAGCATTTTTTGATTTCCCTCCTGGAGACCTTCGTCTCACCCTGATAAAGAAAGGTTGCATACTACGAGAAAAGAATTCAAACAATCAAGTAGAAGGTGGTGACTGGAGGTAAGAATCACTCAGCCTACTTCCATTCTCTGTGTTGGCTCTCTCATGCTCATCCTTTCTGAATTGTAATTTTTCTAAAGGATGAAAAAATCCTCAATAATGATGAGCACAAATCTGTATCTAATCAGACGAACAGCAACGTTAATTTAAAAGATAGTGTATGCCTCTCTCTTCTTGGGCAGAAACAGCAGACATACTACAGTCATGCACAGCACAACGTTTCAATCAACGATGGCACACAGATATGACAATGGTGTCTTAATATTATAATAGAGCTAAAACATTTCTGTTGCCTTGTGATATCATAGCTATTGTAATATCACAGTGCAATGCGTTGCTCACATGTTTATGGTGATGTTGATGTAAACAAACATATTGCACTTCCAATCATAAAGCACATACTATCATGTACAGTATATTATACTTGACAATGATAATAAATGACTATTTACTGGTTTATGTATTTACTATACTATGCTTTTATTGTTATTTTAGAGTATACGCCATCTACTCTTTTTTTTTTAAGTTAACTATAAAACAGTCTGAGGCAGGTCCTTCAGGAGGTATTCCAGAAGGCATTGTTATTATAGATAATAGCTCCTTGCATGTTATTGCCCCTGAAGACCTTCCACTAGGACAAGATGTTGAGGTGGAAGACAGTGATATTGATGATCCTGATCCTTTATAGGCCTAGGCTGTCGTGTGTGTTTATGACTTAGTTTTTGACACAGAAAATTAAAAAGTAAAAAAAAAAAAAGAAAAGTTGAAAAGATGGACAAGTGTTTATAGAAGATAAAGAAAATGTTTTTGTGCGGTGTGCAATGTGTTAGTGTTTTAAGCTAAGTAGTATCACAAAATTGTCAAGAGTTTTACAAATTGAAGTTTATAAAGCAGATAAGTTACAGTAAGTTAATTTATTATTGAAGAAAGCAAAATATTTTTTTATAAATTTAGTGTAACCTAACTGTACAGTGTTTATAAAGCATACAGTGGTGTACAGTAAAGCCCTAGGCCTTCGCGTTCACTCACCACTCAATCACTGACTCACCAGAACAACTTCCAGTCCTACAAGCTCCGTTTATGTTAAATGTTTGTATTATTCAAGGTTTTCTAGGGCAACACAACTAGTAGGACATATGTATATATGAAAGGGAGTTTATTAAGGAGAATTGACTCACATGATCACAAGGTGAAGTCCTACAATAGGCCGTATGAAAACTTAGATGCAAGGAAACCAGTAGTAGTTCAGTCGGAGTCTCAAAACCTCAAAAGTAAGGAAGCCAACAGTGCAGCCTTCAGTCTTTGGCCAAAAGCCTGAGAGCCTCAGGCAAATCACTGGTGTAAGTCCAAGAGTTCAAAAGCAGAAGAACTTAGAGTCTTATGTTTGAGGGCAGGAAGCATCCAGCACAGGACAAAGACGAGGTTTGAAGACTCAGCAAGTCTGCCCTTTCCATCTTCCTCTGCCTGCTTTTTCTACACATGCTGGCAGCCAATTGGATGGTGCCCACCCAGATTGAGGGTGTGTCTGCCTCTCCCAGTCCACTGACTCAAATGTCAATCTCCTCTGGCAACACCCTCAGAGACTCACCCAGAAACAATGCTTTGTATCCCTCAATCCAATCAAGTTAACACTTAATACTATCACAGAGTCCTACATAGGTATACCATTTTTTATGTTTCATAACATATTTTTACTGTACCTTTTCTATGTTTAGATATATTTAGGTACACACATACTTATGATAGTGTTACAATTGCCTACAGAATTCTCTACAGTAATATGCTGTACAGGTTTGTAGCCTGGGAGCAATAGGCCATACCATATATAGCCTACGTGTTTAGTAAGCTATACCATCTAGGTGTTTGTAAGTACATTCTATGATATTCATAAGACAACAAAATAGTCTAACGCGTTTCTCAGAATATATCCCCACCATTAAGTAATGCATGACTGTATGTCTAAATTCACTAAAAATTAAAGGAAAAAGCCAGTATGCTTTTCATCTGCAGCTTCCCAAATATAATTAGGTTGCATGAGCAAAGGAATATGAAGCTACTTAGTTTGAGGTACAAAGGAAGCTATGGTATTATTTTTATCTTTTTTGACACTTGTCATAGACAGTCAATTTCAATATGAGATCAAGTCTTTCTACAGTGAGACTACAGAACAAGTCAGAAAGCCTAGAAGATCGAGGGGCAATAGGATCAGTAAGCACTGTGACCCGCCACGCCCCTGCTCCCCACTGGAGATATTCCAAGGTAACAAGTCACAGAGTTTGCAGAATTACAGCCACCACACTGACCAATCCTTAGGTAGAATTGCCAGGAAAAGTTTTATTTCAGAATATTGCATAACAGAGCATATAAACTGAAAAATATTAGTGTGCCAATATGAAAAGAGACTGTATTTAAGATACAAGATAATAGAAAGCAATGTAATAGTGGTTGGGCAAAGGACAGACTGTAATTACATTAAATAATAATAATAATAATAATAATAATAATGATCTGTCGTACTGAATATAGGCAAATTCTGAAGTTCTTTTGCACAATCAAATCATATATTAAATATACTAGCTATACCTGTAGGAAATCTTGTGCTGGTTTTGTCCCATCTGAAGACTCTGGCACTTCTAATTTTTGTAATTATTTTCCTGCGAGTTGGATTTTTCTGCCTCTCTCTATAATATTTTTTTTCTTTCCCTTTCCCCTTTTCCCTTCTCTCTAGGGGTGTGACTCTATTGAATGCTGGGAAGGGTCTTTTGGCTTTCTTTCTAAAGCCCTATGCATTTCTTTTGCAGGTTTCATACTGGGCTGTGCGGTTTCACCTACAAACCCGTAGATGGCATTTATAGGTAAGAGCTGGCTGCAACCAGTGTGGCTGGTTTACTGGCAGAAGCTCTCTGTTACCTCTGACAATGGGTTAATTTGTGGAATGCACAGTGGTCTGAACTCCCTGCTGAGTTCCAGGTGGGGTGGGGAAGAGTGGGGAGGCACAAAGGACAGGCAGGCCAAACTGGGCACGTCCCCCTGCAAGTCCCGTGATGGCAGGCACAAGCACCAGTGCCAAGGGATAATCCAGTGAGCAGTCACTGAGTACCCAGGGGCGTGCCTAGGTACAGAGCTGAGAAAGCTCCTCAGCTCTAAGTTCTCCACACAGGGAAGGGGGGCGGTCTAAACTCTTAGATCAAGAGAGGGAGTGCTCCAGATGCCTGGAAATCTGCCTGGGTATGGAACAGAGACAGTGCCCTTGCACATTTCTCTGCACAGGAAATGTGGGGTGGCTCAGGCTGCTGAATTAGGCAAGCAGGTGCTTCAAAAGCCTGGAGATCTGCCTGGTCATGGAGCAGAGAGAACCCTGCTGCACCATGATCTATGTCCAGGAAGTGCCCTGTTGCACCATGCTCCCAGGGGTGCAGGCTGGGCACCCAGCAATGACACATGCAGATCAATTCCAAGTCGCCAAGCTGACCCCGGGTGCAAGTCTGGCCACCCAGGAGAAACTGCACCTGTGGGAGCTCTCCTTCCACCCCAGGTCTGCAATGGGGGAGAACACAATTCCAGTGCCTGCTGCTGGGTGCTTTCCACCATTCTGGCTGTGGCTGTCTCACTCCAGAGGAGGTGCTACAATCTTGAGCTGGAGATTAAAATGTCCACACAGCCACACTGCCAGATCAAAATGAATTTCATTAGGCTGGATTAAAACTGGCATCCTGCTCTCAGTCCCTGGTCTGGGAGAATGTTTGCAGGTTTTCCCAATGTCTTTCCCTCACAGTATCTCAAGCCTCTCCCCAGGTTAGCCCCAAGGCTTCAGATAAAAAAACTGCTGTCCCTTAGGCTGGGTTGCTCAGATTGCCAGTGGAAAGGTGAGTCACAGAAGGAGACTCTCTGTCTCCTTCATAGACTGGGGCTTCACTCAGTTTTATCAACCGGACATCATTGTGGGGGCTGTTTGCCAGCATCCTGTCTGGGATCAGGGGTGTCCTTTACAATTCCAGTAGATTCCCTTTTCCTTCTTGAATGAAACCTCACAGAGTTGATTTTTTGCACTATGTTGCTATTTCCAAGTGGCTGCGGCATGCTGAAAGTCTTTAATCTGCCATCTTGAAAACAAAAACAAAAACAAACTTTCTTTCTTTCTGAAAGACAAAACCTCTAATTACATAAAACACAATGGAGAGAAAATGAATTCAAGACAGACCTGCAGAAAGAATGACATTTACTAAAGCAACACTACCTTCTATTTCCTAAAGATCACAGATGTCCCTCGGCGATACATGCACAAATGAAATCAAAGATTAACTTTTACTTTAAAGATTATTACATGGTCATTTTGTTTAGAGTAGTGACCAGATTTTAAAGAAAAGCAATACGCTAAACGCCAATAATACAAAACCTCAATCTTTTCCGTGCATTAAGAAGATAACTACAAATGAGAAACACATTTAATCCTTTAGCAGCATTGTGGAACATATACATGTACACATTTGACAATACATCTTAAAACCATCTAAAATTGTTTAAGAATAGATTAACATAATGCATTATGAATATTTAAGAATAGATTAACATAATGCTTACCAGGAACAACATAAATAACAGCATAAAAGGTAGGCAATACAAGATTAACATCTTTACTTAGCGACTAAGGTAAAACAACAGCAGGTTGTGTATCAAATGAAACCCAGAGGTACATTTGGTTCCTTTATGTTTGTGTATATGAGATTTGGGACATGTTTTGCTAGGATTCTTCATGGTGTACATGACAGAAATACAACCCAACCTGTATTAAGCAAAAGGAGAATGTATTAGCTCAAATAACTGAAAAGTACAGTTGCAGATCTCTCTAAGCCTGGCTAGATCCAGGGCTCAAGCTGGGTTTTCAGGAATTAGTGTTATTCAACCTCTTGGCTCTAGTCAGACGATGTCTCAATTTAAGGCAATATCTCTCTTCTCTGTGACACCTATGTCTGCCTATAACATTAAACCTAAATTCTGTATGAGAAGATTTTGTATGTAGAAAATTATATAGACATAGCAACACATTAAGATCAGAATATGGAATGAATAAGAAATAAGATCTGCAGTGTAATAAATGCAAATTAATAATACATACACATAAAAATATCATTTATTTAAAATGGATAAAGAAATTGTAGTGTGTGCCTATATGTATTTAGTTGGCCATGAACAACATGAGTTTGAAATGCACAGGTCCTCTTATACTCAAGCTTTTTCCTGTAAGAATTAAACTGAGTATGCCTGCCTCTCCTGCCTGCCTTTCCCATCCTCCACTTCTTCCACCTCCACCACCCCTGAGTCAGGAAGACCAATCTTCCCTCTTCCTCCTCAGCCTACTCAATGTGAGATGACAAGGATGAAGACCTTTATGATGATGCACTTCGACTTAGTGAGTAGTAAATATATGTCCTCTTCCTCATGATTTTCTTCATAATATTTTCTGCTCTATAGTTTAGTTTATTGTAAGAATACAGCATGTAATACATATAGTATACAAAATATGGGTTAATCTATTGTGTGTGTCATCAAACCAGTAAGGTTTTATGTCAAACCAGTAAGGCTTCTGGTCAACAGCTGGCTATTAGTAGTTAAGTTTTTGGGAAATCAAAAGTTAGGGGTAGATTTTGAGCTGCAAACAGTGACAGTGCCCCTCCTAATCCCTGCATTGTTCAAGGATAAGCTACAACACACACACACACACACACACACACACAGAATGTATCCCATTATATAATAAAAATAGATGAAGAAAATGAAGTGTGTGTATATGTGTGTGTATACACACACATATATATCCATATGTACATATACACACACTCTTCATTTATACATATGTATGCACACACACACTATATTATATAAGATTCTATTACATAATGGAATATTACTCAGTCTTAAAAATTAAGGAAATCCTGCCATTTCTGACAACATGGAGGAACCTGGAGGACATTATGCTATATGAAATAAGCCAGGCACAGACAGACAAATACTGCACTATCTCATTTATATGTGGAAACTACAAAAATCAAATTTATAAAAGTAGAGAACTTAAGAAGTGGTAACCAGGAGCTGGAGGTTGGGGGGATGAGGAAGCGTTGGTCAAAGGCTATAAACATTCAGTTATGCAGGATGAATACTTTCTGAAGTGCTAATTACAGCATGGTGACTATAATTAATACTATATTATTATATTTTTAACATTTGCTAGGAGAGTAGATCTTAAATATTCTCACAACAAAAAGTGGTAACTATGTTAGGTGTGTTGGTCTGTTCTCACACTGCTAATAAAGACATACTCAAGACTGGGTAATTTAGAAAGGAAAAAGGTTTAATGGGCTCATAGTTTCACATGACTGGGGAGGCCTCACAATCATAGTGGAAGGCAAAGGAGAAGCAAAGGGACATCTTACGTGGTGGCAGGCCAAAGAGCTTGTGCAGGGCAACTCCCATTTATAAAACCATCAGATCTCATGAGATTTATTCACTACCAGGAGAACAGCTTGGGGGAAACCACCCCCACGATTCAATTATCTCCACCTGGCCCCGCCCTTGACACCTGGAGATATTACTCTTCAAAGTGAGACTTGGGTGGGGATACAGCCAAACCATATTAGTTAGGTGATGGATATGTTAATTATCTTCATTGTGGTAATCACTTCACAATGTATTTGTATAACAAAACACTATGTTGTAGACTTTGAACATGTACAATTTGGCCAGGTGCAGTGGCTCACACCTGTAATTCCAGCAATTTGGGAGGCTAATGCAGGCAGATCACTTGAGGCCAGGAGTTCAAGACCAGCCTGGCCAACATGGCAAATCCCCATCTCTACTAAATAATATAAAAATTAGCCAGGTGTGGTAAGGGGCACCTGTAATCCCAGCTACTTGGGAGGCTGGGGCAGGAGAATCGCTTGAACCGGGAAGTCAGAGGTTGCAGTGAGCCAAGATCGCGTCACTGCAGATCAGCCTGGGTGATAGAGCAAGATACTGTCTCCAAAAACAAAAACAAATGAACAAACAAATATGCAGTTTTATGTACCAATTATACCTTAACAAACCTTGGAAAAACGAACAGGTGCATTTATAAATACATCTACCAAATACATTAGAATGAGTATCTGTGGAAAAGAGGAAAATATAAATAGAACAGAGGTAGAAACATTAAATGAAATGAAGTAAAAGAAAGTTACACAAAAACGAATCAATAATTTTGTGCAATGAACTGAAGTCAAGGGAAAGAGAGAGGGAGGAAGTGAGGGAGAAAAGGAGGAAGGAAAGGAAGAAGAAAGGGACGACAATTAAAGTTTGTGTATGGGACGATAGCAAAAGTAGTCATCCCCATCATCATCCCTCTCTAACTCATACTCAGCCGGTTGCAAAGCACAGGCATCTGACACTCAAATTCAGACTGAAAATGCTCTCTAACAAAGTTGAGCAGTTTGGGGAAGCTGGCGTGAACATCAACACTCTGAAGTAGAGCTCTTCTCTTTCAACCAGTATGAGTTCCCACAGCAAGAGGGCCAGTGGGCTTACCCTAGCTTCAGTGTAAAGGTAGAGCCAGTCCACAAGCATGGTCTGCCCGACCCACATGGGATTCTCCTTCAGAATTCTTGCTCAAGAGAAATGTGTTGAAGAGACCATAAGGAAGTGCTAGAAAAGGCACTTCTGCCACAGCAAAGGAAACCCTCATTAGCAACCCGCTCCTTTTGAAAATGTGACCTGAAAACCAAGCATTACCAGATATATCAGGAAACCTAACTACATGAAAGAGAAATATCAAACTGCAAACTGACCCTTGAAAAGGAGAGATAATTAAGGATACTGAGAGAACGTTAAAACAACTCCAGTATGCTCAGAGTGATTATAGAAGTATTACATCCTTAAAAATAGACAGGATTCTGTGAAAAAGAAAAAAAGCACAGAACAAGAAGCTTTCCAAGATTAAAAACAGGATTTCTAAGAAAATAAACTACAGAAAGACTGAAAAATATCATTTAATAAAACTCACCGAATAAAGAGCAAAAATACAAAGTGCATTGGTTTCTTATTGCTGTGTAACAAACTATCACAAATGTATGGCTTAAAACAACATTAATTTATGATCTCACAGTTTCTGTACATTAGAAGTCCAGGCATTATACCTCCGGCTTCTCTGCTCAAGGTCGCATAAGTCTAAAATCAAAGTTTCAGCTGAGCTGTGTTCTCATCTAGGCTGTGGATATTCCTCCAAGTTCATCTGGGTTGTTGGCAGTATGTAGGTTCTTGTGGTTGTAGGACGGAGGTTCCAGTTTTCTTGTTGGCCATGGATCATTCCCAGCTACTAGAGGCCTCCAGGTCTATCTACATGGCCCTCTCAGAATGGGACAATACATTCCCTCAAAGCCAGAATCTCTCCGCATGCTGCCAGGAAGGGGTCTTACATAATGCAAATACAATCACTCAATGTGACTATGCTATCAACTTTACCCTGTAAAGTAACTTAATCAAGGGAGTTATCCCATCTATTATCCCCTCTATTCACAGGTCCCACCCACACTCGACGGGAAGGAGTCATACAGGGCTTGTAGGGAGCCAGGGTGGGAAGAATTTTGGTGGCTATCCTGGAACTTTGCCTCCCACACCAATAAAGATATTACAAGAGCCAGAGAAGACCAACCCAAGAGGCCCAGGATTGCAACCCAATAATTCCAAAGAGAAATAAAGAGAGGAAGTAGGGGAAAAGAAAAATTAAAAAAAAAAAAATAGATAAAATTCTCTCAGAACTGTAGGGTGTAAGTCTTCAGAATTAAAAAAGTACCAAACACCAGGTGCAAAAAGAAAACAGATCCACACCTAGATACAGCATGTCATCACAGAGAAAAAAGATTCTAAAGCTTGCAAAGAGGAATCAAATTTGCCAGCTAGCTAGCATCTGACTTCATATCAGCCATGTTGAATGTCAAAAAAAAAAAAAAAAAAAAAAACAATGAAATAATGCTTTCAATGGTCTAAGGGGAAAATACTCGTCAACCTAGAATTCTATAGTAAGCTCAAATATCAATTGTCTGTAAAGGCAGAATGGGACTATTTTTCTCACACACTCAAAAGAATATGTTTTATATAGAATATTTTAAAGAGCTACATGAGGGTCTACTACAACAAGTAAGGGAATAAAACAAGAGCAAGAAAGATAACAAGGGATCCACCGAGGAGATTCAGGAAAGTTCCAAGATGATACCCGTGCTGGGATTCAAGCAGGAGGCCAGACAGGGATGGCTCTGAAAGAATTATTTTTGGACAAGGAAAAGAAGCAGGCTAGATAAAATAGAGTGTATAATAAAGAACCTAAAAATATTAAGCCTGTGATAAAGGTAAAATTCATAAGAGTAACAGACATGCAAGAAAGAGTAATAACCAAAAAAAATCAATTAATGGTACAGTTATGAAGCCAAACGAAATGTGGCATGATTTCAAGCAATTTGTAGAATATAAGAAAAGAGGCTGGGTGCACTGGCTCACGCCTGTAATTCCAGCACTTTGGGAGACCGAGGCGGGCAGATCACCTGAGGTCGGGAGTTCGAGACCAGCCTGGCCAACATGGTGAAACGCTCTCTAATAAAAATACAAAAATTAACCAGGTATCGTGGTCGGTGCCTGTAATCCCAGCTACTTGGGAGGCTGAGGCAGGAGAATCGCTTGAGCCTGGGAGGTGGAGATTGCGGTGAGCTGAGACCGTGCCACTACTACAGAGCCACAGAATAAGACTGAGCAACAGAACAAGATGTCATATCAAAAAAATAGAAAAGAAAAAGGAAAGAAAATCCATTTGACATTATTGGTGAAAACATTCTCCGTCAAATGGTGCTCTACTTGTGGAGAAGGAAATATAATATTAGCAACTACCTGACACCACAGTGCAGCAATATTTTTATGTTCATTATGTGTTAATTATAGGCATTTGAAGTTTCTTGTTAGCTATGGATAAATCCCTCAGGACCAGCTTGGGGTTTTATAATGTAAATATTGACAACCTTGACAAAGTAAACTCTGACTGACAGAAATTAAGGATAGAGAAAGAGGCAGTGAGGAAGATAGAGAGAGATGTTTAAGACACAAATACACTTTGGGAAGCCAAGGCAGGAGAATTGTTGGAGCTCAGGAGTTCAAGACCAGCCTTAGTGACACAGAGAGAACTCCTCTGTATTAAAATTAAAAAAAAAAAAAAAAAATAGCCAGGCATGGTAACGCATGCCCGTAACCCCAGCTACTTGGGGGACTGATGCAGGAGGATCACTTGAGCCCAGAAGTTCAATGCAGCAGTTAGCCGTGATTGCACCACTACACTCCAGCCTGGGCAACAAAGCAAGACCCTGTCTCAAAAAAAATGGAAGTAGAAGAAGAAGAGGAAGAGGAAGAGGAAGAGGAAGGAGGAGGAGAAGAAAAACATTTTCATTTTACGAGAGGTGACCTTAATAGATACTATCAAAAGTTGATCAAGCAAGAATTAGAAATGCTCATACATTATTTAAACTTATACAAAATGACTAAAAATAATAAAGTAACTACTATGATCTTTGAAGTAGAGTGGAGAAGGAGAAGGTGTGAGAAAAATACCCATTTTTAAGATTACAGAGTCAATTGATACTATCAAAACTTTATTCAAGAAATAAACAAGTATATTATTTAGAGTTATGGAGAAAACAAAGGAAAACAATGTACAGCTAAAGGATTCGTTTTTAAAGAATGGCACTCATTGGAATTTGAATGGGTAGAAGGCAATGGCATTTTATCACAAACTTTTCTTTAATGTTTGATTGTGTCACTATATACATGTATTGACTTGTTTTAAAAATAATAAAGATCATTTTTGAATAACATTGTCTCTGTCCAAAAAAATACAGCACTTGAAAAATATTGTAGGTATCTGTATCGAAATTCCGTGAACAATTTAATGGACTCAAACATTAAAGTTAACAATTCAGTTCACTGGCCAGGCATAGTGGCTCACAACTATAATCCTAGCACTTTGGGAGGCCGAGGTGGGTGGATCACCTGAGGTCAGGAGTTCGAAACCAGCCTGGCCAACATGGTGAAACCAAATTAACTGGTCGTGATGGGGGGCGCCTACAATTCCAGCTACTCAGGAGGGTGAGGCAGGAGAATTGCTTGAACCCAAGTGGGTAGAGGTTGCAGTGAGCCGAGATTGCGCCATTTCATTCCAACCTGGGTGAAAGAGCAAAACTCTGTCTCAAAAATTAATAAATAAAATAAAAAATAAAAACTATTCAGTTCATTAAACTTTTTTATTAGTTGTGTAACAATACTGCAAAAAGGTAACAAGTAAGTTTCATATTTATCACTATTGTATCTTTTATTTACCATAACCACACACGGCTTTATCTTTTTCCGACTTTATTGAGGTATACTTGACAAATGAAAGTTGTATACATTTAAGGTGTTGAATGTGATGTTTGCTATATGCAAACATTGTAAATAATTACCATAATCAAGATAATTAATATATGCATCACTTCACATACTTACAATGTTTTATAATTAGAACTTTAAGATCTACTATCTTAGCAAATTTCAGGTATGCAAAATGATATTATTAACTATAGTCAGCATGCTGTACTTTAGATCTCCAGAACTTATTCATCCTGAATAACTAAATCTTTGTACCTGTTGACGAGCATCTCCTCATTTCTCCACCTTCTAGCCCCTGGCAAACATTATGCTACTCTCAGCTTTCAACTTCTTTTGATTCCACATATAAGTGAGATCATGCGGTATTTGTCTTTCTGTGCCTGGTTTATTTTACTTAGCATGATGTCCTCCAAGTCATCTATGTTGTCACCAATGGCAAGACTTTCTTATTTTCGAAGTCTGTTGTAATCAGGGTGTGCGTGTGTGTGTATCACAATTTCTTTATTCATCTGTCAACAGACACAGAATATTTTCATCCATTGACTATTATGAATAGTGCTGCAATAATTATGGAGTACAGATATGTCTTCAAGATACTGATATCAGCAACTTTGGATGTATACCCAGAAGTGGGTTTGCTGGATCATATGCTAGTTCTATTTTTAATTTTTTAATTATATATCTTATTTATTTATTTATTTATTTATTTGGAGACAGAGTCTCCCTCTGTTGCCCAGGCTGGAGTGCAGTGGCACGATCTCAGCTCACTGAAACCTCCACCTCCTGGGTTCAAGCGATTCTCTGGACTCAGTTCAAGCAATACAGATACCTACAACATTTTCCTCAGGTAACTGGGACCACAGGCGCACACCATCATGCCTGGCTAATTTTTTTTATTTTTGGCAAAGGTGGCATTTCACTGTGTTGCCCAGGCTGTTCTAGAACTCCTGGCCTCAAGAGACCTGCCCACCTCCACCTCCCAAAGTGCTGGGTACAGGCTTGAGGAACAGTGACCAGCCATATTTTTAATTTTTTGAGGAACCTTCATGTTGTTCTCCATAATGGCTGTACAAATTTACATTCCCACCAACAATGTACAATGTACAAGAGTTCTCTTTTCTCCAAATCTTAACAAGACAACGCTTGTTATCCTTTATCTTTTTGATGATGGTCACAGATGACCACAGGTGTGAAGTGATATCTCATTATGGTTTTGATTAGCATTTCCCCAGTGGTTAGTGATGCTGAGCACCGTTTTATATACATACTAGCCACTTGTGTGTCTTCTTTTGAGAAATGTCTATTCAGGTCCTTAGCCCACTTTTAATCAGTTCGTTGTTGTTTATGGGGCTTTTTTTTTTTTTTTTTTGCTTTTGAGTTGCTTGAGTTTCTTGTATACTTGGATATTAACCCCTTATGAGACAAATGATTGGCAGATATGTTCTTTCATTCTGTATATTCCTTTTCAGTCTATTTTCTTCACATTTTAGCAGGTTTAACTTAGTAATTTTCAGCATCAACAGTATTTTTACATTTTTTATCGTATACACCAAATTAAAAGGGTAAAAATAAAAGACAGTAAGAAACACTTCTAAACTCATTTTATGAAGCCAGCATCACTCTCATACCAAAGTAAGACAAATAAATCACAAGAAAAGACAACTACAAGCCATTATCCCTCATGAACACAGATGCAAAAATCTTCAATAAAATACTAGCAAGCAAAATTCAACTGCACATGTAAAAGAGTATACACCATGACCAGCTAGGATTTATCCCTGGGAGGCAAGCACATTTCAACATATGCGTATCAATGTGATACACCACATTAACGTGATACACCACATTAACAAAATAAAACAAGAGGGATAAAAGACCACACATTGGGTACCGTATACACTGCTCAGGTGATGGGTGCACTAAAATCTCAGAAATTACCACTAAATAACTTATTCACATAACCAAAAACCACTTCTTCCCCAAAAACTATTGAAATAAAAAAAAAAAATAACATCTCAACAGACGTAGAAAGTCTTTGGCATAGTTCAGTGTTCAATATCCATGTGTGACTCAAACTCTCAACAAAATCAGTATACAAGAAACTTACCTCAACATAATAAAGGTCATATATGAAAAGTCCATGGCTAACAAAATAATTAATGGGGAAAACCCAAAGCTTTCCCTCTAAGAACCAATATACAACTTTTATTCAATATAGTCCTGGAAGAGCCATTAGACAAGAAAAAGAAATAGAAGTTATCCAAATTGGAAAGGAAGAAGTAAAATTGTCTTTGTTTGCAAAAGACATGATCATATATGTGGAAAACCCAAAAGACAACAATAACAACAACAAAAACTATTAGAACGTATAAATGGATTCAGTAAAGTTGCAGGATACAAAATCAACATATGAGAACGAGTTACATTTCTATATACAAACAACAAACTATCCAAAAAGGAAATTAAGAAAGCAATTCCATTCACAATAGCAAATAAAAAGCACAAAATTATTATGAATACACTTAACCAAGGAGATAAAAGACATTAGACATTGATGAAGGAAATGAAAGAAGACACAGATAAATAGAATGACATCCCTTTTGAATTGGAAGAATTAAATTGTTAAAATGTTTATACTACCCAAAGAGATCTAGAGAGTCAATGCAATCCCTACCTAAATCCCAACGGCATTCTTTACACAACTAGAAAAAACAGTCCTAAAATTCATATTGAACCACAAATGATCCTAAATAGCCAAAGCAATCTTGAGCAAAAAGATCAAAATGGGAAGCATCATTCCCTGATTTGGAAACATATTTCAAAGTTACAGTAATAAAAAATAGCATGGTACTCACGTAAAAATAGACATAAAGACAAATAGAATACAATAGAGAGCCCTTTCACATGGATGCCAAGAACATACAATGGAAAAAGAATAATCTATTCAATAAACGGTGTTTGGAAAAAGGAATATTCACATACAAAGCAATGAAATTGGACCTTTATCTGGTACCATATACAATAAAAACCCTCAAAATGTAATAAAGATGTAAATATAAGACCTGAACCCAAAGAATTACTGGGGGAAAACAGAGGGAAACCTCCATGACTTTGGTCTAGTCAAGACACCAAAAGCACAAGCCACAAAAGCAAAAAAAAAAAAAAAAAAGATTATATCAAATTATAGAACTAACTATACAGGAAATGAAACAATCAGTAAACCTTTATTTAATTGTATCATTGAATTAAAATGGCATTTGTCACAGTCTATCCAAATGGTAAATAATAGACTTTGTAGAAACTTCCAGAAAAATGGTAGCCCAGGAAGTCTTGTCTTCAATGCAGCTCTACTGTTCCATTGCACTCCATACTTAGATTGGAAGGAAAGGACTCACTTGTTTAAAGTCTGGAAGGGAACAAAGGCAAGAAATTTAACCTAATTCTAACTTACTTTTTTCTTGCAAATATAGGGTATACATTGCCACAGAATGTATTAGCATCCATGCTATCTTTCCAGCTGGAGTCTAATAGCATTTTTTTTTCTAAAAGGACACACAGTTTGGGGAAATTAGAAATGCCCATCAAATGTGGCTGACAGCTAAGGAAGGAGAATCAGGGTAGTTCTTATAATTTTCAATTCAAGAGTAAGAGGAGCGCTAAACAAATTGTAGAGGTTCATTCACATGTTATCCTGCTGACTACAAGTTGAAATTAGTTATAGTAGCAAAGAAAAGTGAAGTAACACTTCTATCAACAAAAGTAAAATTCCATTTAAGAACACACACATGTGCACACTCATAACCAGCTCTGATGGCTTATCTTTTAGAACAATGCTTCTCAAATTTTAACATGAACGCCAATCACCTGGAAATCTGTTATGGGATTGAGATTTTGCATTTCTAACAAGTTCCCAGTTGGTGCATAAGCGCTGATCCATGAATCACATTTTGAGTCGTAGGGATAGCTTCCAAATCTGTGTTTTGTTTCTATGATAAATGAAGTGAAAACTTAATCTAATAAGAAGAGAATGACTAACAAGGAACTATAGAAGTTTGAAACCAGAAAAGACTATCTAAGGGACTTGCTTTGAATTTACATACCAACATTTATCTGTTGCAATTTGAGAATATCTCAGCTGCTTAAAATGCATGAATTACATCAAGTCTAAATAATTATAATAAAGGATTAAAAGTTTATTCAAGTCAAAAGTGGGGTCTTTATTTTTGAAGCATATCTATTTTCTGTTGCACATTTCTTTAGATGGTGTCAAATTCAATAAATAAAAAGTGGGTGATTTAGAATTATTTCTGTCCATTCTAAATGTCATGAATTACCGATCAGCAAAGGGAAACTTGTAAGACTAAATATTATAATACAGATAAAGAAGGGGAATTATTATATCCTGGAAAAGAAAGGCTTTATTTATCTCCAACGGGATGGAATCTAGAAAAAAAAATTGTAAATCACTGAGGAATGATGAACTCTGAGCATTCTTCCCTTGAAATAGGAACACAGCTGAAAGGACAGGCAGGCTTAAAATAATTAACTACTAAATAAATTGCATGTCTTAAATCTTAGATATAATGCCAATTATAAACCTGTTTCTCAGACCTTGGCTCTTCTTTTCCTGAAAAAATGTATAATTTTTTAACACCATGCAAATACCTGTAGATTAAAGAAAAGCAGGCATCTAAAACACATGTATCTGCTCTTTTATTTACTGATAAAAATCTTACAACTAAAGAAAGGATACTGTCTTAATGAATCAAAATAAAAACCTGTTTCCAAAGTCTGAGTCTATTTCCAAAGTGTAGCCCAAACTGGAATAAATCTTAAATAGAGTTTAGCCTTACAAAGCCAAAAAAGAAAGAAATACAAAGCTGTTGAATACATTTCTACCTTGTTTAAAATATTTAAATTAGCAAAAATATTGCTTTTGTTTCCGGAAAGACTATTGAACTGAGAAACTTCTAGGCTTTAAGATTATTAAAAAGATTGTCCAATATGTGACTGCTATGATCCCACAAAAATTCAATTTTTATTTGCCAAGTTAAATCTTCCAGCAAATTGTTGGCAGTGTGATGTTGGATACTCATATCACAATAATCCTGCCCAAATAGTCATGTTTGATTACTCCGTGTTCAGTGCTGAGAGGGAAAAGTCCAATAAATTCTCACTACTACTTTTCAAACTGTACATCAGTCACTGTAAACACCAAAGAATAAGACGAAATGAGGACCAGCATGAGCACACCTTTTGTCCTAAATGTTAGATTCTTAAAAAGGGGAAATAAATGAATGTGAAGGAAAAGTCTAAGTATAATGTGAATTTTCGATAAGCTGTATAGTAGGGACATATCAGGAAGACCCCTTACTTTTTCACTTCATATAAAAAGACACAAATATATATATATGTATTTTTTAAATTAATGCAAATGAAAAAAATACTCTACATGTTTGTTAATACCAAAGTCTATTTCCCAACTGGGGAAGTTCCCAGAATGGAGAGGTTATATAACCACTGTGGAAAAATAAGCCTGTAAGTATAAGACATCATAACAATTTATTCATTAAAAATATTGCTGTTGTTATCAGTTCAGTTTTGATATGGGTTTAGCTGCTATAAATGAGAGATACAAAATGATATTCTTTAAAAGAGAAAATTTGTTTCCCTCACACATAAGATCTGAGCTGATATGGTGATGGTTCTGCTCCATGAAGTTGGGTGAGGCTAAGTGTCTCTCCACCTTGCTGCTCTGACATCCCCAGGATTCTATCGGTATCCAACAGTCCAGACTCAACACCATTACACATTCCAGTCGTCAAAAAAGAGGAAAGAGGCAGGGAAGAAGGCATCCTTTTGTTATAAACAAATTACTAAGAAACTGAACCTGGCATGTCTATTTTCTTTCCATTGGCCAGAACTTTAGTCACGTGAACTACATTTAGTTGTAAGGAAACCTGGGAAACAGCCCTTAATCGCCAGCCACACGCAAAGATGACAATTTTATTTGTAACTCTGCCACTGTTACTTTTGGATATCAGATTAGTTTTTTCCACCATCAAGCAAGACTCTAATAACTGCTTCATCTCCTTTGTAATAAGTATTAAATAAAATAATATACATGAAATAGTATGTAAACTGTAAAGCAATGTATACATGGAAGGTATAAATTATACTTTACACTGATATTTTACAGAACAAATGGGAAAAGATAAGAGAAAGAAGATGAAGCCGAGAAGATAGGAAATTACTTATTGATACTGTTTTCAAAGAAACATAAAGAACACTCTTTTTTAGACACAGTATGAAGGTCAATTTAGTTATTTGTGATGTGTTAGACTCTAAGTATGAGTTTGGAGTGTGAATGTTATTGCCATAATTTGAAATGCCATCTATTTGCATCAAAATATTTCAGATGGCATGTCAGTCTTCATGATTCGCTCCACAGGAACTGCTGCCACATGGACTGATATGAATCCAAGACTGTATACCAGGAACCGTGCTCAGCACAAGAGATGAAGGAAAAAGAATTGTATGCGCAGGTTTAAACAGGTAAATTTCAAAACAATGTCATACGTAAAATTATACAGATTTTTAAAAATGAAGTATGAGTGAGCAACATATAAAGGAAAGAAATGTATATTATCAAGCACAGTATTTTGATATCATGCCAATGATGCTTTAAAATTTCCACATATCGGTGACATGATTACCTAAAGTTAAAATATTGACTAGAAACGCATTGCAGTTTTAGGAAATAATAAGTATTACTCAAAATATCTCCTATCCTGCTAAAGTCCCTGAATCCCCAGCTTAAATAAACAGAAATATAAAAACCAAATAAATCACTAAATTATCACAGATAATAAAAATGGACCTACTAAATTCATTTAACATAAGAAAATGTAAGATGAACAAACCTATATGTGAATTTATTACTTAATTACTTATTGTTTATTACATTGTTTTGCTTATATAAAATATAAATATAAGGCTATTTCTTATATAACCATCTTTGATTAGTTTCTTTGAAGGAAGAAAATATATGAAATAAAAGAAGTTTGTAGTAACATTAATTTTTTTCTTTAAATAATTTTATCTTTGAAAACTGAACAAAACAAAGCAATCCATCAAAATATAAAATTACTTCCACTGTGAGAAATTTAAGGGTATTACTTTTAAAGGTTTTATAACTATCTCTCTATGTGTTTTCCTAGATGAATGTTTAAAGCTAGAGTGATAAAATGCTAATATTATTAGACACTAAATACTTCAGCACTACTGAGTTTGTTATTACATTTTATGTTATTATTACGTCAAAAAGCATCCAGGATGTAATTTTGTTTGGGATGCACTGCTAGCTTTGACAGTAAAATTGGAACTCTGAGGCCAACTAGAATGTCATCTTGAGGTATTGGTTTATAGTTTGATGGATGCCTTAGCATAAAACATTTGCATATTCAAGTTAATTTTGTTTGACTGTGATATATGCAACCTGAATACCTGTAAACTTTTCTATATATATAATTAAAAAGTAATCTAAAACATTTGCTGGAATTAAAAATTTTTAGCAGAATATCTTATCATGCACTTTGTATTCTTTGGGTATTATTCTCTAGGTCATTCCTTTATAAGTAGATTCTCATAGTTATTTAGCTACTTAATGAAAATTAATTTTTTAAGTTCTTTGATTATAATTCCAGTGTTGCCTCAACTTATACAATTAAATAACTTTGAAAAATAGAGTTCTGCCATTCTTTAGATTATAAATATTTGTGTTATTAATTGAGGAGACTCAAGATCTTGGTGACCAAAAATATTTGTCCCTGCTAAAGCCTCTGAATTCCTAGCTTGAAGGCCCAGTTGTTTTTATCACAGTATAAATACAGACACCTTTAGCTTCTCTTTGTCAATGCCCACCTATTTGCTAATTATCAGTGTCATGATCAGCAGGAACTTGATATCTCAGTGCTAGCTGATAGGTAGGCTGCAATGGAATGCTGTAAAAGCACACTGCAATGATGGGGAAAGGGCATTTATGGCCACATCATGTACCTCAGTGGGAAGAATTACAAAGAAAGGATATCAGAGGGTGACTCTAGACATTCTAGAGCAAGAAGAACATGTGATGTCAAGAAAAAATAAGCTTGTAGAAAGCGAGATGCTTAAGGAAGATGGAGAAAAGCATTTTAAAGCCTGGTGAGAACATACCAAAGACAAATATGACCAATTTCACAATTTTACCAAGGACTTGGATCCCAGATACCTTCAGAGAAAATAAAGAGCTTAGAGAATAAAGTGCTTTTTAAAATATTTTCCAAGCAATGAATGCATGGAGGGGTCATCTCAGCACTCTGGCAGATTATGGGTAATCATAAAGTATCAAAGTGACTAGAAGTTGATTAGGTGGATGTTAATCCAGCAGTGTTCAAAGTGTATCATTTACTTTGGTGGTCTGATAAGATGTTCTTTTAAAAAATTGACAAATGGGGTCTAATTAAACTAAATAGCTTCTGCACAGCAAAAGAAACTATCAGAACAAAAAGGCAACCTACAGAGTGGGAGAAAAATTTTGCAATCTATCCATCTGACAGAGGTCTAATGTCCAAAATCTATGAGGAACGTAAACAAATTTACAAGAGGAAAACAAACAACTCCATTAAAAAGCGGGCAAAGGATATGAACAGGCAGTTCTTAAAAGAAGACATTCATGGAGCCAGCAAACAAATGAAAAAAAGCTCAACATCACTGATCATTAGAGAAACGCAAATCAAAACCACAATGAGATACCATCTCACACCAGTTAGAATGGCGATCATTAAAAAGTCAAGAAACAACAGATGCTGGTGAGGTTGCAGAGAAATAGGACTGTTTTACACTGTTGGTGAGAATGTAAATTAGTTCAACCACTATGGAAGACAATATAGTGATTCCTCAAAGGTATAGCACCAGAAATACCATTTGACCCAGCAATCCCTTTATTGGGTGTATACCCAAAGGAATATAAAAAATTTTACTACAAAAATACATGCACCCATATATTCATTGCACCACTATTCACAATAGCAAAGATATACAATGAACCCAAATGCCTATCAATGATAGACTGGATAAAGAAAATGTACATATACACCATGGAACACTATGCAGCCATAAACAGGAATAGGATCATGTCATTTGCAGGGACATGGATGGAGCTGGAAGTCATTACCCTCAGCAAACTAATGCAGGGGCAGAAAACCAAACACCACATGTTCTCACTTATAAGTGGGAGCTGAATGATGAGAACACATAGACACAGAGGGGGGAACAACACACACTGGGGCCTGTTGGGTTGCGGTTGGGGGAGGGAGAGCAGTAGGAAAAGTAGCTAATGCATGTGGGGCTTAATACCTAGGTGATGGGTTGACAGGTGCAGCAAACCACCATGGCACACATTTACCTATGTAACAAACCTGCTCATCCTGCACATGTATCCCAGAAAGTAAAATAAAAATTAAAATATAAAGAAAAAAACCTCTGCAGTGAAACAGTTTGGGAAACTCAGCATCCTTTAATTCCCTTTTAGAGACCCAAAACTTCTATTAGCATATTATAAGCTTTGAAAAGTTTTTGAGTTGAGAAACCTTTCTGAAAACTGGCATTTCCCAGAGTTATTTGACCTCATAAGCATGTTTTTAGTAATACCTATAAATATTTTGCTGAAAATGTTGAAATGATTATAAACCCCTTCTATGCATGGCAGAGTACATTTGCTCTTGGTTACAAACTATGATCGAGGGAAGACAACTGATATATATTGTACCTAGTAATGACGGCCATAAAATTATGATTTATTAAAATACACATCTTTGTCATCAGCATGACTTTTAATGAAAATATAATGTGAGAGTGTCAAAAGGCCATGATAAAAATTCATATCTTCTATATACCTTAAAAATACTGTATAAGTAATAATAAACCAAGCTTTCCCAACAGTGAGTTGATGACTGAATTAAAAATCGAGTGTAGATTTGACTGATTTAATCATCACTGCTCCACTGGGACCTTCTGGATGGTTGTTAATTGTGGTGCCATTTGCAAAGATATGGCTACCTACCTATCAGAAAATGGACTACATGATCCACAATTGACATGGGATACAGAACCAATTATTAAGAGAGTTTTATAATTACTAATCCAAGCCAAATTTTAACAAATAATAGAACAAAATCTGCATCCTATATCTAATCTCTTCTAACTTCCCTATATCCATATCCAAAATGAGGCAACACTTCAAATATACATACAGAGTATAGAATAAGAAGATGCAAAGATAAATTATCTTGGTACTATTTCAGTGCCTAAAGTAATTTCTTCAGCATTGCCCCAAAACTCTGGACTTCTCTGTTAACCCAAGCTTCTGGTTTAAGCGGGAGCAAATAAAGCTTCTTTCTAAATATTAGAATTTGAAGATTTGTATATAACATCACTCATTTCTTTTCCAACCTGTAGCCCAGTCTGCTTTCCCCTTTATCAGAACTTTTGAAATTATTGTTTTGGGTTACATCGAAAATGTTATCTGGTTGTCCCACTAACATATTTTCTTGGATATATTGAAATGTATCTCTCCAAATCATAAGATAACGCAATTTTGGGAACTTGAATAGGCTAGTGAGTAAATAACTTCAATTTCTGGTTTTACATAAATCAGGCCTGGAACTATGAGCATTTGGACAACGAGCTGGTAAAGAAAAACAAGGGTGGAAAAAAAAGTGAGGAGATACAAAAAGAAGAATAAGACAGAAGATCAACATTTAATACTTCACAATTTTGGCCCTCTTTTGCTGCCAAGTTTGTATGAAAGTAGATACCAGAAAGCTTCTATTTTGTCATCTATGATGTTGAACTCCTCTCTTATATATATGTCATTTAGTATATAAATGTAATGTGATGTAGTGAAAGAGTACAGGCTTGGAATAGGATAGATCTGTATTCAAATCTCATGCTCTTATTTTCTGACACCAAAGCCTTAGGCAACCCTCTCCTTGACATATCCTGGACAGCTAACTTGTCATCACAAATCACCACCCAGCTCTGAAGCATTAAATTCAGGCAGCCCACTCTGTAATCACCACTTCTCCCACCTTTGGACTCACCCAACTATTCCAAATATACATCTCCAAGCATTTTACTTTGTTTTGCTTTCTATTTGTTCATTTTTTTACTGATATTTGAACTTCCTTATGCATTGCATGAAAAAACTTCTTTTCTGTAGGAGGGTAGGAATTATTCTTCTCTCACTGACAATGCTAGGATAATAGACTTTTAATAAACATGATATACTGTTGAAGATTATTTAACATCTCAGATCCTCTTTTTTTACCTGTAAATGAAGACCAGAAGTAATAGAATTTTTTCAAACATTAAAAATGAGATAACTAATATATATAACTATCTTACACATACTAAGTAATCAAAAAAGGTTAATTCCATCAACCATGTCACTTTCTCTAAGATGCAGAGCCATGGAAAAGACAAGGATTGGCAGGGGAAGTAAGAGACTGGAAGTCTCTTACTGCATTATGGCCATTATTAGTGATTTCATCTAAATATTATGTAGAAAAATTTGTCACATCTTCAGCTTACTTTATTTTCTTTCTTCCAACAAACTGAAGTCAATTCATTTTCAAAAATAGATTGTACCTATTTATGCATTATTGTTTTCATATGTTCATGTGGGGTTATTCATAAATGAAGATCATCAAGAAAGGATTGTTCTCATGCAATTGACACCACACTACAGAAATTAAGGAGTGATATTTACAACCTACAAGGCAGAGAATGGGAAGAGAAAAGGAATAGTTAAGAGAGTTAAACAGGATACAGCAAGAAGTCCTTATTTCTGACTATAAGGAAATTATTTTCAGCTCAGACTCCTCTCAGAATATTAAACTTCCTGCAAAACCATATGTAAGATAAAACCCTTTCTCCTCTGAGCAATCGAGGGCCCAGGAGCAAAACCCAAAGAGCTAGAAACTCACATTAGCAGAAAAAGAAACCACTTAAAGATAAGCAATTAGGGCTGGTGTTTTACAGGGCATAATTGAAAGATGACACCTCCTGAAAAGTCCCCATTGATTAAAACTCAGTATTTAAAGTGAGCGTGGTGAACCCACATAAGCAAAGAATCACAATTTTCTGGAAATGCTGAATATGGCCCTAAATTTAAAAATGGAGATCCTACCACGAACCCTTGTGGAAAATGTACATTAAGTGATGGAAGAGAAAATAGGCAGAATTTGCCAGAAGAAGTAAAAGTGTTGAGCAAACATTCTTCTTTTAGCCATACCTGTCCAGGTGATAGCATGAGAAGGAATTTGAAATTTATATCAGAAATATATAGTATAACAATTATATTATAAATAAATATGCTGAGATTTACTATATTATAAAGTATCCATGATTCTCAACTCTCGAGTGTCAGTTTATTCTCACCTATTCTTTTATCATATTAATAAAATTCTGAGACAAACCCCATTTATGTATTATTATTGATACAAAATATTTCGCATATTTGTGGAGTGCATGTGATAGTCTGTTACATGCATAGAATGTGTAATGACCAAATCAAGGTACTTGGGGTATCCATCACCTTGAGTATTTATCATTTCTATGTGTTGGGAAACTTCAAGTCCTCTCTTCCAGCTACTTTGAAATATACAATACATTGTTGCTAACTATAGTCTCCCTACTCTACTGTGAAAAATTAGAATGTATACCTTCTATCTAACTGATATACCCATTAACCAATCTCTCTTCATCTCCCCCTCCTACCCAAATACCATTCCTAGTCTTTGGTAGCTATCATTCTACTCTCTACCTCCATGAGATCAACTTTTTCAGCTCCCACATAGGAATGAAAACATATATTTTTCTTTCTATCTCTGATTTATTTCACTTAATATAATGACCTCCAGTTCCATCTATGCTACTGCAAATGACATCATTTCACTGATTTCTTTTTTTTTCTTGAATTTTTTATTGCTGTTTTTGCAATTTTTTTATTATACTTTAAGTTCTGGGATACATGTGCAGAACATACAGGTTTGTTACATAGGTATACACGTGCCGTGGTGGTTTGCTGCACTCATCAACCTGTCATCTACATTAGGTTTTTCTCCTAAGGCTATCCCTCCCCTAAACCCCCATCCCCTGACAGGCCCTGGTGTGTGATGTTCCTCTCCCTGTGTCCATGTGTTCTCATTTCACTTCTTTCTAAGGATGAATAATATTTAGTTGTGTATATATACAACATTTTCTGTATCCAATCATCTGTTGATGGACACTTGTGTTGATTGCATATCTTTGCTATTGTGAGTAGTGCTGCAACAAGCATGGGAGTGCACATATCTTTTGACATATGGATGCCTTTTCCTTTGGATATCTCTCACGTGGTGGGACTGCTGGATCTTATAATAGTACTGTTTTTCGTTTTTTGAGAGATCGCCCTACTGTTTTCCATTTACATTCTTACCAATCATGTATAAGAATTCCCTTTTCCATGCATCTTTACCAACATCTGTTATTTTTTCTCTTTGTAGTAATAACCATTCTAACTGGGATGAGATCATATCTCATTGTGGTTTTAGTTTACATTTCCCTGATGATTAGTAATGTTCAGCATTTTATTTGCCTAATGGCCATTTTTATGTCTTCTTTTTGAGAAATGTCTATTTGTGTTTTTGTGCACTTTTTAATGGGATTATTATTATTTTTTTGTTTACTAAGTTGAGTCCCTTATATATTCTGGAAATTAGTCCCTTGTCAGATGAATAGTTTAGAAATATTTTTTTTCATTCAACAGCTTGTCTCTGCACTCTATTGATCATTTCCCTGGATGTGCAGAAGGTTTTAGGTTTAAAACAGTCCCATTTGTCTATTTTTTAAAATTATACTTTAAGTTCTAGGGTACATTTGTACAACGTGCAGGTTTGTTGCATATGTATACTTGTGCCATGTTGGTGTGCTGCACCCAT
>NW_012107709.1:1456557-1457386 GCF_000951045.1 Mandrillus leucophaeus | reverse complement strand
TTTTCCAGGTGTTGTGTGTCTCAGTTTCCCTTGGCTAGGAAAAGGGATTCCCTTCCCCCTTGTGCTTCCCAGGTGAGGTGATGCCTCGCCCTGCTTCAACTGTCACTGGTCGGGCTGCAGCAGCTGACCAGCACCAATTGTCTGGCACTCCCCAGTGAGATGAACCTGGTACCTTAGTTGAAAATGCAGAAATCACCCATCTTCTGTGTCACTCACGCTGGGAGCTAGAGGCTGGAGCTGTTCCTATCCGGCCATCATGTTCTGGGGGCCCCATTTGTCTATTTTGTTGTTGTTGTTGTTGTATATGCTTTTGAGGTCTTAAACATAAAATCTTTTCCTAGACCAATGTCCCGAAGTATTTTGTGATGTTTCTTCCTAATAGTTTTGTAGTTTCAGGTCTTATGTTTAAGTATTAATCTACCTTGAGTTGATTTTTGTATATAATGAGAGATAGTCCAGATTCATTCTTCTCTATGTAGGTATCCAATTTTTCCAGCACCATTACTGAAGAGAACATCCTTTCTCCAATGCACATACTTGACACTTTTGTTGAAAATCAGTTGGCTGTAAGTATGTGAGTTTATTTCTGGATTCTCTATTTTGTTCCATTGGTCTATGTGTCTATTTTTATACCGATACCATGCTGTTTGGGTTACTATAGCTTTGTAATATAATTCAAAGTCAGGTATTGTGATGTCTCCAGCTTTGTTCTTTTTGCCCAGTGTTGCATTGGCTATTCAGGCTCTTTTTTCACTTCCATACAAATTTTAGGATTGTTATTTTTGTTTCTGTGAACTATGACACTGATGTATTCAGGCTCTTTTTTCAC
>NW_012107709.1:1449367-1450897 GCF_000951045.1 Mandrillus leucophaeus | reverse complement strand
TGGAGAGATCTGCTGTTAGTCTGATGGGCTTCCTTTTGCGGGTAACCCAACCTTTCTCTCTGGCTGCCCTTAACATTTTTTCCTTCATTTCAACTTTGGTGAATCTGACAATTATGTGTCTTGGAGTTGCCCTTCTCGAGGAGTATCTTTGTGGCATTCTTTGTATTTCCTGAATTTGAATGTTGGTCTGCCTTACTAGATTGGGGAAGTTCTCCTGGATGATATCCTGAAGAGTTTTCCAACTCGGTTCCATTTTCCCCCTCACTTTCAGGCACACCAATCAGATGTAGATTTGGTCTTTTCACATAATCCCATATTTCTTGGAGGCTTTGTTCATTTCTTTTTCCTCTTTTTTCTCTAGACTTCTCGCTTCATTTCATTCATTTGATCTTCAATCATTGATATTCTTTGTTCCAGTTGATCGAGTTGGTTACTGAAGCTTGTGCATTTGTCACGTATTTCTCATGTCATGGTTTTTATCTCTGTCAGTTCATTTATGGCCTTCTCTGCATCGATTATTCTAGTTATCCATTCTTCCATTCTTTTTTCAAGATTTTTAGTTTCTTTGTGCTGGGTACGTAGTTCTTCCTTTAGCTCTGAGAAGTTTGATGGACTGAAGCCTTCTTCTCTCAACTCGTCAAAGTCATTCTTCATCCAGCTTTGACCCATTGCTGGCAATGAGCTGCTTTCCTTTGGAGGGGGAGATGTGCTCTGATTTTTTGAATTTCCAGCTTTTCTGACCTGCTTGTTTCCCATCTTTGTGGTTTTATCTGCCTTTGGTCTTTGATGCTGGTGATGTACTGATG
This sequence comes from Mandrillus leucophaeus, assembly GCF_000951045.1. Taxonomy (NCBI): domain Eukaryota; kingdom Metazoa; phylum Chordata; class Mammalia; order Primates; family Cercopithecidae; genus Mandrillus; species Mandrillus leucophaeus. The sequence continues at coordinate 1,450,091 of NW_012107709.1, read as the reverse complement.
GGGTTTTGGTGTGGGTGTCTTTCCTGTTTGTTAGTTTTCCTTCTAACAGTCAGGACCCTCAGCTGTAGGTCTGTTGGAGATTGCTTGAGGACCACTCCAGACCCTGTTTGCCTGGGTATCAGCAGCAGAGGCTGCAGAAGATAGAATATTGCTGAACAGCGAGTGCTGCTATCTGATTCTTGTTCTGGAAGCTTCGTCTCAGGGGTGTACCCTGCCGTGTGAGGTGTGAGGTGTCGGTCTGCACCTAGTGGGGGTTGTCTCCCAGTTAGGCTACTCAGGGGTCAGGGACCCACTTGAGCAGGCAGTCTGTCCACTCTCAGATCTCAACCTCCGTGCTGGGAGATCCACTGCTCTCTTCAAAGCTGTCAGACAGGGTCATTAACATCTGCAGAGGTTTCTGCTGCTTTTTGTTTAGGTATGCCCTGTCCCCAGAGGTGGAGTCTACAGAGACAGGCAGGCCTCTTTGAGCTGTGGTGGGCTCCACCCATTTCGAGCTTCCCGGAGGCTTTGTTTACTTACTTAAGTCTCAGCAATGGTGGGCGCCCCTCCCCCAGCCTCGCTGCTGCCTTGCAGTTAGATCTCAGACTGCTGTGCTAGCAATGAGGGAGGCTCCGTGGGTGTGGGACCCTCCAGGCCAGGTGTGGGATATAATCTCCTGGTGTGCCATTTGCTAAGACCCTTGGTAAAGTGCAGTATTAGGGTGGGAGTTACCCGATTTTCCAGG
>NW_012107709.1:1444328-1448712 GCF_000951045.1 Mandrillus leucophaeus | reverse complement strand
TACAAATTTTAGGATTGTTATTTTTGTTTCTGTGAACTATGACACTGATGTATTCAGGCTCTTTTTTCACTTCCATACAAATTTTAGGATTGTTACTTTTATTTCTGTGAGATATGATGTTGGTGTTTTGATACAGATGGCACTGAATCTGTAGATTGCTTTTAGCAGGATGGTCATTTTAATGATATTCTCTTGATGCATGAAATGTTTTTCCACTCTCTTGATGCATGAATTGTCCTTCCATTTGTTTGTGCCCTCTTCAATTTCTTTTATCACTGTTTTGTAGTTTTCCTTGTAGAGGTCTTTTGCCTCCTTGGTTAAATTTATTCCTAGGTATTTTTTACAGCTATTATAAGGGGGATTGTCTTTTTTTATTTTTTTCTCAGCTAGTTCATTATTGTTTATAGAAATGCTACTGTTTTTTTTTTTTTTGTTGATTCTATATCCTGTGAGTTTTCTGAATTTATTTACCAGATATAAGAGGTTTTTGGTGAAATCTTTAGTTTTTTCTACATATAAAATCATGTGGCTGGGCACAGTAGCTCATGCCTGTAATCCCAGCACTTTGGGAGGCTGAGGTGGGCAGATCACGAGGTCAGGAGTTCGAGACCAGCCTGGCCAATATGGTGAAACTCCATCTCTACTAAAAAGACAAAAATTGGCCAGGCATGGTGGCGCGTGGCTGTAGTCCCAGCTACGTGGGAGGCTGAGGCAGAAGAATTGCTTGAACCCAGAAGGCAAAGGTTGCAGTAAGCCAAGATTATACCACTGCACTCCAGCCTGGGCAATAGAGTAAGTCTCCGTCTCAAAAAAAAAAAAAGAAAAGAAAAGAAAAGAAAAATATGCCATCTGAAAAGAGGGACAATTTGACCTCCTTCTTTTCATTTTGCCTTCTTTTTCAATTTGAATGCTTTTAGTTTCTTGCTCCTATCTGGGTTGCTCTGGCTAGGACTTCCAGTAACATGTTAAATAGGACTGATAAAAGTGGGCATCTTTGTCTTGTGGTAGTTATTAGAAGAAAGACTTTCAGTTTTTCCCCATTCAGTATTATATTAGCTATGGGTTTTTCATATATGGCCTTTATTGTGTTGAGGTTTGTTTTTTCTGTGCCTAGTTTTTTGAGAGTTTTTATCATGAAGGATGTTTAATTTTATCAAATGCTTTTTCTGTGTCTATCGAGATGATTACATGGTTTTTGGTCTTAATTCCATTGATGCAATGTATCACATTTATTCATTTGCATGTATTGAACCATCCTTGCATCCATGGGATAAAGCTCACTTGATCATGATGTATTATTTTTTGACACACTGTTGGATGTGAGTTGCTAGTATTTTGTTGAGAATTTTTGCATCTATATATAGCAGAGATTTTGGCCTGTAGTTTTCCTTTTTATTGTATCCTTACCTGGTTTTGTTATCAGAGTAATGCTGGCCTCATAGAGTAAGTTAAGGAGAATTCTGTCTTCTTTAATTTTTTTTTGAATGGTTTGAGGAGAGCTAGTGTTAGTTCTTTGTAAGTTTGGTAGAATTTGGAGGTAAAGCCATCCAGTCCTAGACTTTTCTTTTTTGGAAGACTTTTTAGTACAGATTCAATCTCATTGCTCACTGTTGATCTGTTCAGGTTTTCTACTTCTTCCTAATTCAATCTTGGTAGGTCATATGTATCCACGAATTTATCCATTTCCTCTAGGTATTCCAGTTTGTTAGTGTATAGTTGTTCATAATTGTCTTTGAAGACCTTTTGTATTTCTGTGGTATCAGTTATAATGAATTTTTTGTTTCTGATTTTGTGTATTTGTGTCTTCTCTCTTGTGTTTTATGGATCTTTTGTGTTATTTTCTTTCGTCTTAATTTCATTTAGTTCCACTCTGATCTTTATTTCTCTCCTTCTCCTCATTTTGAGTTTGGTTTCTTCTTACTTTTCAAGTTCTGTGCATCACTAAATTATTAATTTGAAATTGTTCTACTTTTTTTTGAGGCAGGGTATCACTCTGTTGCCTAGGCTGGAGTGCTGTAGTGAGATCACAGCTCACTGCAACCTCAACTTCCTAGGCTCAAGCGATCCTCCCACCTCAGCCTCCCAAGTAGCTGGGACCATAGGTATATGCCACCATGCCAAGCTAATTTTTAGATTATTTTTGGTATAGATAGAGTCTTACTATGTTGCCCAGGCTGGTCTCTAACTCCTGGGGCACAGACAGTCCTCCTACCTCAGCCTTCTAAAATACTGGGATATAGGAGTGAGCCACTGTGCCCATCCCATTCTACATTTTTTAATGCAAGAATTTATTGCTATAAACTTTCCTCTAAGCACTGTTTGACTGTAGCCCATAGGTTTTGCTATGTTGTATTTTGAACTTCATTTGTGTTTAGAAGTTTTTTTTTATTTTCTTCTTTATCCTATTGTCATTCAGGGGCATGTTTAATTTCCATGTGTTTGTACAATTTCCAAAGTTCCTGTTGGTATTGATTTCCAGTTTTATTTTACTGTGGTCTGAAAAGATACTTGATTTGACTTTAATTTTTTAAAATTTGTTGAGACTTGTTTTGTGTCCTAACATGTGGTCTATCTTAGAGAATGTTCTGTATGCTCATGAGAAAAATGCATATTCTGCAGCTTTTCAATGAAGGGTTGTGTAAATGTTAGGTCCATTTGGTCTGATGTGTACTTTAAATCCAATATTTCTTTGTTAATTTTCTTTATAGATTATCTGTCTAATATTGAAAGTGGGATATTGAACTTCCCAAACTATCAGTGTATCAGAGTCTATTTCTCCCTTTAGATCTAATAATAATTCCTTTATATATTTGGGTGCTTCAGTGTTGGGTGCATATTTGTTTAGAATTGTTATATCGTCTTCCTGAATCAATTCATCATTATTTAATGACTTTGTATCAATTTTTACTTAAGGTTTGTTTTATCGAATATAAGTGCAGCTACTCCTACTTACTTTTGGTTTCTGTTTTCATGAATCTTTTTTCATCCTTTTACTTTCTAGTCTATATGTGTCTTGATGGTGAGGTGAATATCTTGTATACAGCATACACTTGGGTCATGTCTTTTTTTAACCCATTCAGCTGGTCTATATAAGTGAAAAGTTTAATCCATGTACATTCAAGGTTATTATTGATATGTAAGAGCTAATTCTTATAAATTGATTTCTGATTGTTTTGTGTATGCTTTTTCCTTTCTCTCTTATTTTGTATCATTTTGGTTTGGTGATTTTCTTTAATGGTAACATTTGAGTCTTTTTCATTTTTGTGTGTTTGTTCTACCAATGGTTTCTATATTTTCATGTGCTTTCATTATGGTAGATATTGTCCTTTTGCTTCCAAATTTAGGACTCCCTTAAGCATTCTTGGAGGACTGGTCTAGTGGTGATAGATTCCCTCAGTTTTTGTTTGTCTGGGAAAGACTTTATTTCTCTTTCATTTATAAAGGATAATTCTACTGGGGATAGTATCCTTAGCTGCCATTTTTTCTTTTTGTACTTTAAATATATCTCTTCTTGCTTCTAAGGTTTCTGCTGAGAAATCCACTTAGTCTGATAGGGATTCTTTTATAGGTGGCTAGGTGCTTTTTCTCTGGCTATTTTTAGAATTCTCTTTTTTCTTTGACTTTTAACAGTTTGACTATAATGTGCCATGAAAAAGATCTTTTTGACTTGTATCTATTTCGAATCTCTGTGCCTTCTGTATCTGGATGTCTATATATCTTGCTAAACTTGGAAAGGTTTTGCCTGTGATTTTGTTAAATAGGCTTTTTAACCCTTTTATTTTCTCACCTTCTGGGACACCAAAAATTTGAATATTTTGTCACTTTATGGTGTTCCATATGTCACATAAGTTTTGCTCATTTTTCTTATTCTTTTTGCTTTATTTTTATCTGACTGGATTACTTCAAAAGACTTATCTGTAAGTTCTGAGATATTTTTCTTCTGCTTGGTCTAGTCTATTGTTGAAGCTTTTGAATGTCATTTGTATTTCATGCAATGAATTCTTCAGTTCTGGAATTTATTTTGTACTTTTTTTTAGAGGTGAGATAGAGGTGGAGTCTCACTCTGTCACCCAGACTAGAGTACAGTGGCACAGTCATAGCTGACTCTTGCCTCGGATTCCTGAGCTCAAGCAATCTTCCTGCCTTACCCTCCTAAGTAGCTGGGAGTACAAGCATGTGCTACCATGCCTGGATAATTTATTTTTAAGAAACAAGGTCTTGTTATGTTGGCTGGTGTTTGGTTCTTTTTAATGATACTTTTCTCTTTTCTAAATTTCTCATTCATATCCTGAATCGATTTTCTGATATTTTTGTATTGTTTTTCAGAATTTTTTTTTTTTTTTGAGACAGGGTCTTGTTCTGTCACCCAGGCTGGAGTGCAGTG
>NW_012107709.1:1443890-1444278 GCF_000951045.1 Mandrillus leucophaeus | reverse complement strand
TCCCTCTTTTTCTATTGATTGGAATAGTTTCAGAAGGAATGGTACCAGCTCCTCCTTGTACTTCTGGTAGAATTCAGCTGTGAATCCATCTGGTCTTGGACTTTTTTTGGTTGGTAGGCTATTAATTATTGCCTCAATTTCAGAGCCTGCTGTTGGTCTATTCCGGGATTCAGCTTCTTCCTGGTTTAGTCTTGAGAGAGTGTAAGTGTCCAGGAAATTATCCATTTCTTCTAGATTTTCTAGTTTATTTGTGTAGAGGTGTTTATAATATTCTCTGATAGTAGTTTGTATTTCTGTGGGGTCGGTGGTGATACCCCCTTTATCATTTTTTATTGCATCTCTTTGATTCTTCTCTCTTTTCTTCTTTATTAGTCTTGCTAGCGGTCTA
>NW_012107709.1:1375511-1443840 GCF_000951045.1 Mandrillus leucophaeus | reverse complement strand
TTGAGACAGGGTCTTGTTCTGTCACCCAGGCTGGAGTGCAGTGGCATGATCTTGGCTCACTGCAACCTCTGCCTTCCCAGTTCAAGTGATTCTCCCACCTCAGCCTCCTAAGTAGCTGGGACTACAGGCACGCATCATCACACCCAGCTGATTTATCATAATTCTCTTGTATCTCACTGAGGTTATTTAACATCAATGTTTTAAATTCTTTTTCTGGAATTTCCTAAATTTACTTTTATTGGGATCTGTTGCTGCTGAATTATTGTGTTCACTTGAAGGTGTCATATTTCCTTGCTTTTTCATGTTTCTTGTGTACTCATGTTGATATCCGCACATTTGGTATAACTTGCTTTTTTCAATTTTTCAAGTTTGTTTTTGAAGGAAAGACATTTTCCTTAAGATGTATCTGTGCTATTGGTTGGGAGTGATGGCTCATGCCTGTAATCCCAGCACTTTGGGAGGCCGAAGAGGGCAGAGTTCAAGGCCAGCCTGGCCAATATGGTAAAACCCCATCTCTACTGAAAATACAAAATTAGTCAGGTGTGGTGGCGCATGCCTGTAATCTCAGCTACTTGGAGGCTGAAGCAGGGGAATTGCTTGAACCTGGGAGGCAGAGGTTGCAGTGAGCCAAGCTGTGCCACTGCACTGCAGCCTGGGTGACAGAGCAAAACTCTGTCTTAAAAAAAAAAAAAAAAAGATGTATCTATGCTATTTATTTACTAGGTCATTTTGGTTTTTATTCTGGGCCATACAGTAGTTGTAGTCTGTGTATTCCTCGGCTAAAAACAGCATCAGAATTATTTGTGATTTCCTCAGTGGCTTAGGGTGTGGTTGTTGGTGGAGGCTGTGGTGAAGTTTTGCTTGGGACTAGGATGCCAAGTGGGCCAGTGGCCAGTCTTCAAGCCCGAGTGGTGGCAATAGTGGGTTGACCATGATTGTTCTTGGGACCTATGATGGCATACACTGGCACCAGTGTTAGCAAGTCCTGGCAGACCAATTCTTGGGCCTCCAAGTGGCTGACTTAGAGTGCCAAGAATGGCAGCAATGATGTGGGTAGGTGGGCAGGTTTCCAGGCCTTGGGCAACAGATGTAACATTGGGCAATAGCAGTAGAAGTGATAGGACAACCCTCTGGGATCTAAGTGGTCCACACTGATATTGGCAGTGGCTGCAATAGGCCAAGTGCGCTAGTCCCGAGATTCTCAGGTATTATGTGCAGGTGAGTGTCAGCTGTGGCAGTAAGGACAAGTTGGGTGGGCCCAACCTCAGACCCCAGGAGGAATGCTCAGGTGCCAAGAGTGGTAGACTGGACTGGGCAATCTCTAGGACCACGGATACGTGCTGGCGCTAGTACTGGGTGTGGGCAGAGCTGGGCTGGGCAGATTTGTCCTCAGGCCCCCAAAAGGTGCATGCAGCCACTGGCTGTGGTAAGCAGGGGTGGAGTGATTCCCAGGCCACCTGTGGAATGCTCAGATGGGGGCAATATCCATTGTGTTGTGGCCCTGCAGCTAGGCGAGGTTGCTTTCAATGGGAACAGCCATGGGCAGGCTGCTGGTGGGGGTGAGAGGGGATGCATTTCGCTGGAGCTTCAGCCCCACAGAAGCCCACAGTGGCAGCAGCTTCAGACAGTGGAATTTGTCCTCAGGATTCAGGAAAATTTGAAGCCATCCCTTTGCTCACTGCCAGTGGTTCCTACCCTGCCCTCATCAGCAACTTCTGTGGGCAGGGAATATGGATGAGGCTCCAGGAATATGAGATGCAGGGACTGTTAAAAACCCCAGAGCAGGAATGAGTCTGCTGGGGGCTGGGCTTTCCAAATGGCACTGTGCTACAGCTGTTTAGGACTTGGCGGTTTGTGGGACTCAGCATGAGCTCCCACTCTGGAGGAATGTTACTGTACAGTCTCCAGGCGGCTTCCTATGTTAGTGTCAGGGTCTGTGATGACCAAGGGGCTCTCCCATAGCTAGGAATGCAGAATTTCATGGTGGGAATGTAGACTGCTGGAGATGTTTTATCTTTATGGTTTCCCTGCATGAGGAAACCTCTCCAGACTCCCAGCCAATCCCAGCAGAACAACCTGACTCAGTTCCCTCCCTTTACTTGCTTTTGGTGTTTCCTATCACTTCTGTATTGAACTCTAGTGTTTTTTTTTTAGATGATCTTTTCAAAGTATGATTATTTACTCACCATTTAGTTCTTCTTTGTGGCAAGTATCAAATGCATCTAACAAGCCATCTTAAAACCTTTCCTTGTTTTATTTTGCAAATGGATAGCCTGTACATGATCATTGCAGTCAGAATTTAAGAATCCAGGTGAGGGAAGCAGCAGGGGTTGACAGGGAGTGGAGAATAAAATCTGGTAAATAATAACATCAGTAACTTGATGTTATGTAATACAATTTACTTCTTTCTGGGCATATGTCTGATTAGATCTACATAAAAAGTTATAGAAAAAGATATGAAACAATTACAGTTCCTGGATAGTCCTATGTCTAGGTTCTTTCCTACCCTTCCTTTAATTTATCCTGCATATTATTGACAGATTCAATTTCATTAAATACATATTTCCTTAATAAATGTATACTAGGCAGCATACTGTGCACTGTGGCTATAATAATGAATGAGACCAATACAATTCCTGAGTCCACTGGGGAAACAAAAAGGAAACAAGAGACTATCTTTTAAGTAATAAACATGATGAGAGAAGGTTAAGATACTGTGGGAAGTCCAAAAAGAGCCACCTAAAACAGATTATTGTATGTAGAGAGGGCCTGCCAGGGCAAGTGATGCTCAAGATGAAACAAATGACGGTTGACCAGACGAATGGAGTGAAACAGGCACCCTAGAGGGTCACTGGAGATTTAAAAGATAAAACAAGAGAAATAAACATGAGTAAAATAGTGAATGACTTTGCAGTCTGTGTTAGGAACAGAGGGGAGACATCACCTTTCTTAAAAATACAATGAAACTTCAAAGTTAAATGTGTTTTCCATGTGCCACTTTGTGTCCATATTTCCTGCTGATGGGATGTCCCTGCCCTGCGAAAGGACCCTACAACCAGAGAATGGATTGGAGAAGAGGATATTTTGATAAAACTGGAAGCACAAAGGTCATCACTGTTGTGACAGTAATCAAGGAAAAAGATGATATTAGACAGAACTAGGCTACTGACAGTGAATCAAGAGAAAAATAGAGTGTAAAGATATTTAGGAGATAGAAACAGAAGAACCTAGTTATTGATTAAATGTGGTTTAATGTAGAAGGCAGAGGATTCAAATATAATGCAGATTTATAGCTTGAGCAACTAAATGCATGGCATTGCCAGTCTTTGAGTTAGGGAACAAGAGTTGGTTTGTAGCAAGGGAAGAAGATCAAGAACTGAATGTTTTACATGTTGAAATCTATGCATTTTGTGATAGCCAAGTATAAATCTCCTGAGACAGTTGGACATACAGGCCTATACCTCAAGAAAGAGATATGTGGGAAAGGTCTAAATTTGAGGTTCACAAAGCTTTACATAATCTACACATTTGTAAGAGTTTATAAGACTCTGTATCATTTATCTTTCCCATGCCTATTTATATACTTGCCTTTGTGCTAGGATCCCATTGCCTTCTACCTGTTCTGGAATCTCATCCTATCAATCATCCATTACTCCATATCTCAATGCTCCTCCTCCCTACTGACTCCTTTTCATCATCATGTATATATGCCAAGGCTTCTCTGATAATAAATAGCAAGCAAGCCAGCATCAAAGCCCTTGTTTCCTAGCCACCATCCTATATCTCTCTCTAACCAGAATTGCTTACTCTTCCTCTTTTTGCTGGCTTCTATTCTTTCCTCCCATCTCCATCGCCATTATTCCATCAAAATTACTCTGTACCTTTTCCACCAAAATTGTACTGCTCACTTTTCTGTGAAATTAAACAACTCTTCACAGTCCTCATCTTCAGAGGCTTCTGAGCACTACCTGACACTATTTACCACGTGCTCCTTCTAAAAGCCCTTACTAGACTTTGTGACCATCTATTCTCCTTGTTACTGCCCCTGGGTCTCCTCTACAAGGTCCTCTCCTGTTCCTCGAAAGCTGACTTGCTTCCCTTACTCTACACGTATCCTTATATGATGTAATCTATTCCTGTTGATTATTATTTTGCAGTAGTGATTCCCGAGTCTATATTTTTGGCACAGAATTCTCACTAAAAAGAGTGTATGGTAACAAGATGAAATTCTGTCTCCTTAGCTAGGCATCCTGGTTTGCCAGTCCTTTGTAATGCTGCCAATCTAAGTTGTTTACTGAGTATTCCATGGCACACCACAATTGAGGGCCACTGTGTTCTTCCTTTGTACTTGTTCCCTAGATTCCCTATTCCCTTATTCTATTAACTTATGTTTTATCACTCTTTTAAGGACATCTCAAAACTTACATCTCTACTAGACATTTCTGTATTGGATTTATATATTGCTGTACCACTCCCTTGGCACAGGAATGCTTATAGGTTCCATGTTGAATACAAATGCTGATTCACAGGTAAAGTCTACCTAGAGTTCAAGGCCATAAAAGATTCACTCTTTTCCATGTCCACACACAGCAGGAAAACAGCCATTGAATATCAATGTCTACCATGAACACTATAGGGACAGACGGGCCAGCCTCAGGCCACATACTTGCCATCTATGGCACAGCTCTTAAGATATGCTACTTTGAATTGTCATTTGCCTTGATTATAAATGCTATGTCCCTAAAACCACATTTTAAATCACAAGTTAAGGACTGGATCTTATTCTTCTTCATATTCCCTTGCAACAAAAAATTAATGATCAATAAATGTTTGATGATGAGGAGGAGGAGGTGCCAGTAGAATAAATTTTAAAACTGGAAACCAATGTGGTATACAGAAAAAGTAAGCTTTCTAAAAGAAGAAATTGATGACTTATTACCTATTCTCTAAAGATACAGTCTAAAATTAAATCACCTTACTCTTTATGAACCCAGATGGGATAATAATATTTTTAGAAAACACGTTTTCCTTTTGAATCTTATGTAATCTCCTTTTAAAATTCTATCAGTTTGTAAGTATTTTCTGTAGTCGAAATGCCTTCTTCAATACTATGCATGGCCTTTGTTAAATCCAAAGTCAAGCTCCACTGTTAAATATTCTTCTTTATTTTCCATTTTAGAAAGACAATAGCTTAAGATGCAGGATGAATTCATATCTCTAAACATATTTTAGAAGAATATGTTTTAGAAGAAATGAGATATGTAGATGATGTTATACTAAAACAGTGCTACAAAAATGAAAAATGACATGGGCAAAAAATATCTAAAAAAGGAATTTTCTCTCCCACCATTCCTATTCTGTCATCTCCCATTACTCATCCCGTTGCACATACTTTTAGAAAATGCCCTCATAGTTATGACAACATATAAAATATATGCTTCATAGAATAAGTCAAGGAGAGCTCTAGACATGTTGAAAAACTGAATTTGTGAGTCAGATATTTAAATATTTCAGATTTAATTGTTTCCTAGTTCAAATTCATTTTTGTCCTTAATGTCTTTGGTATGGTTTTATCTTATTAATGGTTGATGCACTAAAATCACTTTATAGTTTTAAACTGAAAATTCATAATATCTATAATTTCCAATTTAGCTTTTTAATTTACTCCTGTTTTGTTACCTGACATACTACTTTGCTGTAGATGAGAAAATACGTTGCCACACTGGAAAAGAAGCATTGTCTTCTGTAGACGTGATTCTGAATTAATAGCATGAAAACTAATATCGAAAATACTATGCCTGCTTGACAGAACAGTGGAGAAAATATAGCTTTTAGAATCAGGCAGGCCAGATTTTCAATCACTCTCCATTACTTACTTCGTTATCTCGCGCAAGTTGTTTTACCTCCATGTGACTTTGAGCAAGTGTCTCATCTGCAAAATGGGAATATCAATACCTATCACGTAGCAATAGAACATAGTCAAATAGAGTATTGTTTAAAGAACACAATACCTATAACATAAAAACCAACAAACAGATGCTTGATATGAATATTGGTTTCCTTTCAATTGATTAAAAATAAAATTACAAGCTGAAAATCTGGATTCAAATGCATTTATTATTGATTTTCTTTATAGCATTCATGAAAGTATTTGTTTGACTAAAATGGGAAAAGGCAACACCAAATTTTAAATATAAACAAATTTCTCTAGTAGAAGTGGAAGTATTAAAGTATATGATCTGTCACCTTGGCTGGGTTGGTATAGTTTTCTTCCCTTTTCTTGCTGCTTTATAGTTAACAAGTAAATAAACTAGTAGCTCCTAACATAATCTGCCACACACTATTATAAGTAATATGTGTGTCAATAATTTAATGGTACAACAGATAGTATTTAAGAGTATTACTTATGGAAAAAATGCCATTTATTTTCAAAACATGTTCATAAAGAGAATAACAATGCTTAAAACTTTATTCTATCTTCATGAGTTTTGACGCATTTCTGAAGTCTCTTTTGTCTTCTGCTCACAAATTAGGAAGTAGGAAGAGCATATTGATACAGAGTGGATCTATCTTGCAGCTTTGTCTAAAAGAGAAAGACCTTTGTACTTCTATAAGAGGTTCTAATAGTCTCCTCATTTGTGCTGCCACTAACAGGAGATCTTGATACCAAGAGCTGTAAATAGCCTGAGAAACAACGAAAAATATGTGGAAACCACTGAGGCAATCTGGCACACTGTGGCATTCTTTGTGCCACTTGTCTCTTTGAGAACAAGAGGGAGATTTTACAGAGTTTTGTTGTTGTTGTTGTTATCTTGATACCAGTTTTGGCAAGATTCATTACGTAATGAAGATCTGAAGACTCCCACGACACAGTAAAGGCTTAAGAGTGGAAAAGTTAATTTACATTCCCACCAACAGTGTAAAAGCGTTCCTATTCTTCCACAGTCCTGCTAGCATCTATTGTTTCTTGACTTTCTAATAATCTCCATTCTGACTGGCGTGAGATGGCATCTCACTGCGGTTTTGATTTGCATTTCTTTAACGATTAGTGATGTTGAGCTTTTTTTCATATGTTTATTGGTGCATAAATGTCTTCTTTTGAGAAATGTGTTTATATCTTTTGCCCACTTTTTGATGGGGTTGTTTGTTTCTTTCTCGTAAATGTGTGTAAGTTCCTTGTAGATTCTGGATATTAGGCCTCTGTTAGATGGGTAAATTGCAAAAATTTTCTCCCATTCTGTAGGTTGCCTGTTCACTCTGATGATGGTTTTTTTTTTTTTTTTTCTGTGCAGAAGCTCTTTAGTTTCATTAGATCCCATTTGTCAATTCTGGCTTTTGTTGCAATTGCTTTTGGCATTTTCATCATGAAGTCTTTGCCCATGCCTATGTCTGAATGGTACTGCCTAGGTTTTCCTCCAGGGTTTTTATGGCTTTGGGTTTTACATTTAAGTCTTTAACCCATGTTGGGCTAATTTTTATATGAGGTGTAATGAAGGGGACAGTGTGGCGATTCCTCAAGGATCTAAAACCAGAAATACCATTTACCCAACAATCCTATAACTGGGTATATACCCAAAGGAATATAAATAATTCTACTATAAAGACACATGCACACGTATGTTTATTGCAGCACTGTTTACAACAGCAAAGACATGGAACCAACCCAAATGTCCATCAGTGATAGACCGGATGAAGGAAATATGGTACACAAACACCACTGAATACTATACCGCCATAAAAAGGAATAAGGTCATGTCCTTTGCGGGGACATGGATGAAGCTGGAAGCCATCATCCTCAGCAAACTAACACAGGAACATAAAACCAGAGATTGCATGTTCTCACTCACAAGTGGGAGTTGAACAATGAGAACACATGGACACAAGGAGGGGAACAACACATTCCACGGCCTGTTGCAAGGTAGTGGGGAGGGGAGGGAAGCTAGGTGACGGGTCAATAGGCATAGCAAGTTGCAATGGCACATGAATACCTATGTAACAAACCTGTAATCTGCACATGTATCCCAGAACTTAAAGTAAAAGAAAAAATAGAGTAGGAAAGCAAGAGGCAGACAGTATTGTCTCAAAAAATCTCAATAAGAGATTTTTGCACCCCAGTGGGTGCAGTGTCTCATGCCTGTAATCGCAGCACTTTGGGAAGCCAAGGAAGATGGATTGCTTGAGCCCAGGAGTTGAGACCAGCCTGGGAAACCTGGCAAAACTCTGTCACCACAAAAAATACAAAAGTTAGCCAGCTGTAGTGATGTGCACCTGTAGTCCCACCTACTCGAGAGGCTGAGGTGGGAGGATTTCTGAAGCCTGGGAAGTCAAGGCTGTGGTGAGCCAAGGTCCCACCATTGCACTCCAGCCTGGACAACAGAGTGAGACCCTCTATATTAGTCTGTTCTTGCATTGCTATAAATAATTGCCTGAGACTGGGCAATTTATGAAGAAAAGAGACTTAATTGGTTCATGGTTCTAGAGACTGCACAAGAGGCATGGCTGGGGAGGCCTCAAGAAACTTCTAATCATGGAGAAAGGCAAAGGGGAGGCAGGCATGTCTTACATGGCAGGAGCAGGAGAAAGAGAGTGAAATGGGAGGTGCTACATGCTTTTAAACAACCAGATCTCATGAGAATTAATTCACTATCACAAGAATTGCAAGGGAGAAATCTGTCCCCGTGATCTAATCACCTCCCACCTGGCTCCTCCTCCAAAACTGGGGATTCAATTTGATATGAGATTTGGCCAGGGACGCAAATGCAAACCATATCACCCTGCCAAAAAAAAAAAAAAAAAAAAAAAAAAAAAAAAAAACACAGTCAATAAAATGGAAGCCGAAAAGATAGAATAAATAAAAGAAAAGGCAAAGCAAGGATTAGAGTTCTTAAAAACTTATAATTCCATAATCTATACATAAGATAAATTTTGGAGATTCAGAATGTGTATTTGAGAAGCTTTCTATATCCCTTTGGGGGCTCAGAAACAATAACCTCATATTATTATTAGCAGTTCAGAGACAAATAATTTTCTTTGTTTTAATGTGCTCCAGAGTAAGTCATATCTTTGATATTATTGGTTAACTTTACTGTTGCCTGGCCCATGTAAGAAAAATCGCCATGTTCTAGGTGGTAGAATAATAGCTTGGGAGGATAAAGTGTTGCAATAAATAACTGATCATCAGCCCCCATAGAATTTGGTCATTTACTGAGCATTAATTCTCAAGCAAATCACAAGCATTAAGTTCATTCCGTTAAGTGACAATAGTGATCGTGATCTCAAAATACTATTATAGGAATTAATGTAGCAGCACACTGCAAACCTCTCAAATGATAGGTTTTATGTAAGACCAAAAATAGTAATAATACGTTAAACACCTGAAAACTGCTCTTGGAGGTAAAAGACAGAATTTTCTGTATAAAAATAATACCGTATTATACTTTCTGAAGCTGCAAGTTGGGAGGGTGAAATTTTATTTTCTCAGATGTTCCAATGACACATAATTCTATGAAAAAAAAACCAGATCTAGATATGAAATAGAGGACACCTGGAGACAGATGAATTGGAAAGCTAAATTCAAAATGAATCATTGAGCTAATGCATAAAAAGTATGGGTTTAAATATTTTACTCATGCTTCCTTTGCTAATTGTATTTGCTTCCTGCTGCTGCTCTTATTGTCACGACGTTTTTAATGCTAAATTTGTGTATGAAGAATGAGGCCTGTTACCTTTCATGATGAGAGCTCTTGGAGAACTGTGGCCTATATTTAGTTCAATGGTGAAAAGACGTATGACTGGATGGTGCTTATGTACCTATCACTTGCTAAGCCACTTTTTATCAATCTGAGGAAAAACTGACAGGCTTGATCAGAGAATTAAGATGTCCTTTCCTCTTCCCCCTATAAGATCTTCTAACGTAGACAAGTAGTCTTAACATCTAAACTATATTTGTAATTAAGGTCTATGTATTCATCATCAACTCTAAGTGTCAATGGTATGTCATCCAATTCTGAGGTTACATGAAGGAAAACAAAAATCATATTGTCATTAATAGCTATTTGAAAAATCTGTGCTATAATGTGTAACATTTGTATTATCCCACAGTAGCATTAATTCTTAGAAACAAAATAATTGGGAAACTGAATATTTGAGGTAATTAAACTTACTGTCTAACTAGTCAACTAGTATAATCAGTGTGACCAATGTCCTATGTTCTTTACATGGAAGATAGAACTGAATTGCACTGGTGTTAAATCTACTGGAATTTTTTAAAATAAATGTTTGGCTTAATCTCCATTTTTATCTCCTTTTCCTCAAAAATATTCAAAATAAGACATAAACAAAAATGTCTATCCAGAGTAAATGTTTCCAAAAATTGAATTTTAGTTTGCATCTTCCTGCAATAAAAAATCAAACAAGAGTCTTCAAGTGTATTTGTTATTTTCAATTAGAAGAAATATTATGATGATCAAGTCAAGAGTTTAATATATCTCCTCGCAGTTCCTGCAATTTAATTCAGTACAGCTATAATTAACATGCTATTTCAATGTCCTGAAAGAGGTCAATCTACTCTCACAAGGGACCCAGACACCTCTCAAATGCTTGAATAATGGAAATCTAATATCCTGAGCAATCTATAAATTGATAGTTATTTTTATTATTTTTATCTTTGTCTTTATCTCCTCTTATACACCATTCTATACTAAATGCATGTTTCCTTACACAAGTTTCACAGTTCTATTATATAGGTTGTGAATCCCACACTTTATGATTTATCATAAGCATGAAATAATCTAAAACTGTGAACCAGAAGTTTAATATATCTTTCTTTCACACATGAAAAAATATGAAATGATGCTTTTAGGAACTATAAGCCCATTATTTTGCATATAGTAAATGTTCCATATGTGCCTGTTGGTGATAAAAGCTTCTAAAGTATTAATTGGCATCTATCTTAAATAATACATCTAAGAGCCTGAGAATATGTAAAACCCATGTGCTATTAATAATATTAACATGATTAATATATTAATATTAATATTTATTATTACTAATATAATATTAAATTAAATACTATGAAAAATTTGACCTTGTTATATTCCTATCCTATTGATGCTTAACACATAATAGGACTCAACTGTTTCTTAACAAGCAAGTAAACAAATGAGTTAATTGTTCACAGAATGTTAAAAGTGAAATACATTCACATATTCAGCAAAACATTTTTGTTGCAAACTCCATTTACTGGTTTTTTAAATGTTTGAATGAAAGATATTTTATCTGTCAGAGTCCCAGCAGAAAACAGGCGATGCCCTCATGTAGGACAATTGCTTCATTTTTAAAAGGGATTTTTATAGTAGTGTAGTTAGAGTAGTTAGCATCAACACAGCCAACAGGAAATGATGCAGAACTTGGACTAGCAATAGTGGAGAACCATGATTCCCGAGATCTGAAGACAAAAGGGAGCCAGTGGTTCCTGGAACCCAGAAAGAAAATGTACGGGCATCCCAACAGAAACTGTGTATCCTTCAAAATAGGGACACAGCCACTTCGTGACAGGGAAAGAGCTAGGGAATACACCCCCTGCCTGAACTCACCCTCCTCTCACTTTTCAGAGCTTCTGTTGGTACCTACCAATGGCTCAACCCTACCAGCAGCCAGACAACAAGGGGACCTGTGACGCAGGCCATAGAGGGCCATCTCATGGTGCACAGAGCAGTATGTAGGGGTGTAGAAGATATCTCTAGAAGGGCAAACCAAAAACTGCCTGGATAGCTAAGATGAAAGCCACTTTAAATACCACAGAATAAGGAAGAGATTTGCTTAGCCAATTAACCATAAAAATAAGATGTAAACAAGATAATTAAAAACACTTAACGAGAATTGATCACTTAAAGCATCTTTCTCCTTAGGAAACTATTATTTAGGGGAAAAAATCCGAATTCTAAATCATTATTCAAAATATAACGATTCTCTCATGAAACCTAGTAAGACCACACATTTTTTTGTGTAATTATTATCACAAATACAGAAGAGAAATAAAACTGCTTTTTTAAATACATGTTTTACAATCCATAAATTTAGTTAGTATAGATTCGTTTCTCACTCAATTTACCTGAAGTAGTGAGGGTTTAAGATACATCAAAAATATATAAAAGTAACCAATGTGGCCGGGCGCGGTGGCTCACCTCTGTAATCCCAGCACTTTAGGAGGCCGAGGCGGGCGGATCATGAGGTCAGGAGATCAAGACCATCCTGGCTAACACGGTGAAACCCCGTTTCTACCAAAAATGCAAAAAATTAGCCGGGCGAGATGGCGGGCGCCTGTAGTCCCATCTACTCAGGAGGCTGAGGCAGGAGAATGGCGGGAACCCGGGAGGCGGAGCTTGCGGTGAGCCGAGATCACGCCACTGCACTCCAGCCTGGGCAACAGAGCGAGGCTCCGTCTCAAAAAAAAAAAAAAAAAAAAGGTAACCAATGTTAACTTGAACCCTTAAGTCCCCTCACCAACCAAACAGATTCCTCCTTGGCTAAAGTAACACCCCCTACAAAAAAAAAAAAAAAAAAAAAAACCAAAACTGAATTTTCAGCTATGATAGGATGGGAGGTTAGACACGCCTTGTTATACCTTCTCCCTTTGTGGTTTAGACATAACCAGTGACCAACATTAATGATAAAATCAAGATCATAAGATTGACAAAACAGACTGTTGGTGGCAATCAGACCAATTTATAAACAGGACCTAAGGCCATGCCAGGTGAGAGATAGGTCACACACAGCGGCACTTAAAGAATCAACTATGTTGTAACTGCTACACGGGTTTTCTTTTTCTCTAGCAGCTAAACAAGCAATGGCCTCAAAATAAGTAATATTTGAAATAATTTGCAGCTCCGCCAAGCACTAACCGACCTCCCAGCCCCTGTTCCACCAGCCATAACTACAGCTTTGATTGGACAAGAGAGTGATTTCAGCAACTTTCTCCTGATAAGCAGACCATGGACTGTGGTTCCGGCTGGTTTAGAAACTGCACACTCTCAAGCCTTCATGTCCTGAAAAGTCCTTTTCACATATAGGGTCTAATAGTAATACATTTAATTGTTAAGTCTCTACCCCAAAGTGAACATGGGTCAAGTGTCAGGATCACCTCATGAATATTCATACCTCCTCCTGTAATCTGTTGAATATGCATGTTTGGCCAACCCTTTCAGCATAAAGCTCCTACCCAAATCCCTCCTCCTTCCAATTACCTATCTCTGGGCTTCAGCCAGAGACTGTGCTTCCCAGGCTGCAGGATGACCGTCTTGCAGGCTGTAACCCTTTATAAAAAAGAAAGTCTCCTTTTCTCTTGTTCTAAGTTTGTATGTTGTAATTTTTTAAAGTTAGCGTATCATATCAAAATTTTTCAAAGAAAAAAATTTTTTTGAGACAGGGTCTCACTCCGTCACCCAGGCTGGAGTACAGTGGCAATCATAGCTCACTGAATCGTCCACCTTTCTGGCTCAAGCAATCCTCCTACCTCAGCCCCCAGGGAGCTGGGACTACAGGTTTATGTCACCACATCTGAGTAATTTTTATGTTTTATATTTTTTCAGAGACGGAAGTCTCACTATGTTGCCCAGACTGGCCTCAAACTCCTGGTCTTAAGCAATCCTGCCTCCTTGGCCTCCCAAAGTGCTGAGATTTACAGGCATGAGCTACGGAGCCCAGCCTTTCCAGATTTTTTATCTGATTTCACAGTACGCTATCCTGATTATCTAGTAGTCTGCAGCATGAACTCTTGGCTATAGAAAAACTTTATCATTTATATTTTTTCTCTGCTACCATACACCTGTTAATTCATTTGCCTGGAATGATATTTCTGGAATTTTCCTCTACCTTACATCATTTTCCTATTTTAAAGCTCATCATTCTCATTCTCTTTATTTCAACCTACACAGGTTCTTTTCTTACAGGTACTCTTATAATAGTCCACAACTTCTCATATGTTCTCTACTGTATTGTTTTCCAATTTTTATTGTTTCATATATTATTAAATCTTCAGTCAGACAAGATATTGCTTTAAGTGAAAAGAGCTACATTTTTTGTAAACATTCCACAACACCCCATTAATATTAAATTTACATATATCTCATTTGGAACATTGCATTAATGAGGAAGTCATGTCTATTTTATCTATTCTTTCATGATGACGTGTATGTTTAAGTAGCTTAATGAAAACTTGTTTCAAAAAGTCGTCTAAGAAATATAACACTAAAATATCTTAAATTCTTCAAATTAGTAATTTAAATAAAGTTTTGCAGGCTGGGCAGGCCAGCTCACACTTGTAATTTCAACACTTTGGGAGGCCGAAGAGGCAGGATCGCTTGAGGCCAAGGGTTCAAAACCAGCCTGGTCAACATAGTGAGACTCCCCTATCTCTATAAAAGAAAAATTTAAAAATTAGTCAGTGTGGTGGCATGTCCTGTCGTTCCATCTACTGGGGAGGCTGAGGCAGGAGGATCACTTGAGCCCAGGAGTTTAAGACCGCAGTGAGCCATGGTTGGGCCACTGTACCCCAGCCTGGGCAATAAATAAATACATAAACGAATAATGCATTTAACCTTAGTGAAGACTGAGAATGTCTATAGTAAAAAAAAAAAAAAAAAAAAAATCTGTTTAACTGTCTTAAAAAATAAATAAATAAATAAATAATCGTTCTCCAGAAGAACTGTGATACAGTGTGGGGAGTTATAAGATTCTCTGCAAGATAGGATTTTTTTTTATCTTAATGTGTTTTAGGGACTTCCAGGAGAAATCATTTTAGCACCTAAACCCTCAAATCAAATACCATTCTCCCACTTCCCTTCTCTGGTGAACAAACTGTTCTCTAAATTACCTGAAGTATATAGGTTTTAAATATTAAACAACTGCTGCAACTTATCTCTAATAGCGTAATTTGGATTTAGGTACAAATGTTGTGTTTGAAATGTTAAGAGCAGGATGTCTTTTAACAGCGCGTTTTAAAAGGTCTGTAGCCATGTTTGTGTCTTGCCACTGCAGAAAGGCACAGCTCAGCCCAGGTGGCCCCGTAGATGAAAAGGTTCAAATGGCCAGTTCCCTGGCCATGCTGTTGCTCCAGCAGAGACTCGCTGAGAGCAGAGTTGACTCTTGAGACAGGTGAAAAAGGTCTGTGCAAACCAGATGACGGGTAAGAACAATCTCACCCCGCCCCACTATCTGCTGTTAGGCCAACACTTCTTTACTGGGTATTTCACAAGTCTTCCTTTAAATCAGATTTTAAACAACTCTATTTGTTTGTGTGTCTTGAGAAATGCTGATGTCAATAAATATAAAAAATAAAAAGAGGAAACATCCCACAACCATATAAATTACGTGAGAGAGTGTGTGTGTGTGTGTGTTTCTGTATAATGCATTTACCTTAGTGAAGACTGAGAATTTCTATAGTTAAAAAAAAAAACTCTATTTAACTTAGATTAACTTAGGGATTTCCCAACTAATTTGAGGTTGGTATTTTTTTTTTTCTCAGAATATCTGTGAACATTTCTTAGTATCTTAGTGTTTCATAAGACACATTTAAGAAGAACTGATGGCCGGGCACGGTGGCTTATGCCTGTAATCCCAGCACTTTGGGAGGCTGAGGCAGGCAAATCACAAGGTCAGGAGTTCGAGACCAGCCTGGCCAACATTGTGAAACCTCGTCTCTACTAAAAATACAAAAATTAGCCGGGCATGGTGGCATGCACCTGTAGTACCAGCTACTCGGGAGGCTGAAGCAGGAGAATCGCTTGAACCCAGGAGGCAGAGGTTGCAGCAAACCGAGATCACGCCACTGCACACCAGCCTGGGCAACAGTATAAGACTTCATCTCAAAAAAAAAAAAACAAAAAAGCATTGATAAGGCATAACAAGATTTAACTACTTTGTATCATATTGGAAATATGACCCAGGTCTAATAATATTTATCAAAGCATTTACCTATATCCCTTTTTCTAATTAAATATTTTAGTAGCTTCCCTTCATATATTCATATTCTTTATAAATTGTCTTCATTAAGTTGAAGGGTGATAGATAAGAATTACTCTTTACTTTTATTAAAGAATAATTTTAAAAGGCACAACATATGATACAACAAACCTAAGTGTACCTCATGGGGCACAGCAGGATGGCATAAGTGGGTTTGGGTTGTTGTGAAAGATCTGAATGTATGGCTGTCCTAAGAACAAAATCAACATATCAAGATAGTAACAGCTAAAGTTAAATCAACAAAAGTCTGCAATTTGTCTGTATCAAGACCGCTGATAATAGCAGTCTTAGCTTCCAAATGAAGTCTTCTAGAAAGTAAGAAATCTAGAAAGATTACTCATCCCTTATTACTCCTTATCCACATTTAAAAGATCAGCCTTGACAGCCAATCAATCACTGAGAGCAATTTTATTTAATTTGTAGTAATAAAGAGCATTAACTGATGAAGACACTAAACAATTGATCTGATAGGAATATATGATTTTAACAACTAAAATTAAATTTGCATAACATATTTTATTACTGTATAAAATGAAGTCTCATTGTATTAAATGATAACAACCTGACTGAAAGCAATTAATGACAGCAGTAGGAATAATACCTATATTTGTTTGGTCACTGTTATGGGCCGAGCACTGTAGTACCTAGGCTACCTGATTTATTTCTTAAAGTAGCCCTACTCTTATGAGGAAAACAATGCTCAAGGAAGTTAAACAACTTTTCCAAATTCACATGTCTGTTAAATGATGACTGAAAGAGATGAATGCATATAAAATTGGGACAGTTCTGCAGAAACTGGGATATGGTGGTTGTCCTAGGAAAAAGGCCACATAACACATTTTCTTTCCAAGGGATAGTGTAAGAAATCAAATTATACCAACTTAGGCCCTTTGGCTTTTTATAATCAATAAGATTTTAAGAAGACAAAAGATATTAAAATGATAGGTTTTTTTGCTCAACGAAGTCATTATATATGATCACTATAAGTGTAACGCTTTAATTGGCTTACAATGATACAGAACATTCTTTCTTAAAAGACCACAAAACCTTCAATGACTGCTACAGTGTCTGGGTCCATTCCCTTCCCAAACACCTGCAACAGCTGCAGCCCACAACATCCACCCACCATTGTCCCCACTTCTCCTTCATCAACTTCCACCTATAGGCATGTCTGATAGCCTTTTCTCACCAACAAGAAAATGAATAACTAAAGAAAAAATAGAACTCATAGCATGTTATGTCACCAGAGCCCCCAAATAGTAAATCATTAAAAATAAGTTTTAAAGAGCAACCAAAAGAAAAAGTAATGCAAAGAGAAAGAAGTAAGATGGGAAGAAGATTGAGAAGGAAAGAAAGAAAAAAGAAAGGAAAAAAGGCAAGCACTACATTTTCCATTAAAAATAAAAATGCATCTTAAATTGTTAAAACAGCTCTTTAAAATAACTTTTCTATGCATATTTCTAAGGACAAATATCAATAAAATCAATTCATATCTAAAGTTAATAAGTAAAAACACTGATTTTTTTAACATCTACTTTATATTATAAAGATTTATATTATAAAGATTTTATTCAAAATCTAAAGAAATGTAAAGATTTAATGCAGAATGCATAATGACATCAAATCTAATGGGAGATACTATAATATTTGTAAAAGTTAAAAAAAAAAATTGTTTTTTTTTTTTTTTTGTTTTTTTTTTTTTTTTTTTTTTTTTTTTTTTTTTTTTTTTAGACAGAATCTTGCTCTGTAGCCCAGGCTGGAGTGCAGCGGCGTGATCTTGGCTCACTGCTACCTCCACCTCCCAGGTCCTGGTTCAAGTAATTCTTCTGCCTCAACCTCCCAAGTAGCTGGGATTACAGGCACATGCCACCATGCCTAGCTTATTTTTTTTTTTTTCAGTAGAGACAGGGTTTCACCATATTGGCCAGGCTGCTCTTGAACTCCTGACCACGTGATCCACCCACCTCAGCTTCCCAAAGGGCTGGGATTATAGGCGTGAGCCACCATGCCTGGCCTTGTTTTGTAATTTTAAACTGATTTGTGTGACCTTGGCAGCTTTGACTAAATACATTATCATTTGAATTAATAATTGTCTTTTAATGATATGTGGAACTTTTCGTAGTATTAAAAAATTCTTTAAAAGTGAGTCTTTGTGTATCTGGTTTTAGCTTGATAGCATGCAAAACATGAAATGCAATGATCAATCTTTATAACAAGGAGTTACAAAGAGAAAACTCTTCTTAATTACTATGTAAAATTTAATTAAATTTAAATTAAAATTTAATGTTTAAATTATACACAGCCATTCTGCTTAGATTATGAATTATAAGAACTTAATAAAGACACTATTACATTATGTTGGTGCAAACATAATGCAGTTTTTGCATTGTTGAAATTTGCCGTTTGATATTGGAACACATTCTTAAATAAATGTGGTTATATTATACATCATTTTAATACATATTTCTCACTTTATGGCTTTTTTGATAATGACTCGTTATTTGCTCTTTATTTTGTATTTATTTTAGACTATGGAAATAATGTTAGACAGAAAGCAAATTCGAGTGATTGGTGTTCAAAATGGGTCATAAAGCAGCAGAGACAACTCGCAACATCAACAACGCATTTGGCCCAGGAACTGCTAACGAAAGTACAGTGCAGAGATCATTCAAGAAGTTTTGCAAAGGAGACAAGAGCCTTGAAGATGAGGAGCATAGTGGCCAGCCATCGGAAGTTGACAATGACCAGTTGAGAGCAATCATCGAAGCTGATCCTCTTACAACTACATGAGCAGTTGCCGAAGAAGTTAATATTGACCGTTCCACAGTAGTTCGCCATTTCAAGCAAATTGGAAGGGTGAAAAAGCTCAATAAGTGGTTGCCTTATGAGTGGGCAAAAATTTAAAACATCTTCTTTTTGAAGTGTTGTTTTCTCTTATTCTATGCAACAACAACGAACCATTTCTTGATCGGATTGTTACATGCCATGAAAAGTGGATTTTGTATGACAACCAGCCACAACCATCTCAGTGATTAGATCAAGAAGAAGCTCCAAAGCCCTTCCCAAAGTCAAACTTGCATCAAAAAAAAAAGTCATGGTCACTTTTTGGTGGTCTGCTGCTAGTCTCATCCACTACAGCTTTCTGAATCCTGGTGAAACTATTACATCTGAGAAGTATGCTCAGCAAATCAATGAGATGCACCAAAAACTGCAATGCCTGCAGCTAGCATTGGTCAACAGAAAGGGCCCAATTCTTCACAATGCCCGACCACACGTCACACAACCAATGCTTCAAAAGTTGAATGAATTGGGCTACGAAGTTTTGCCTCATTTGCCATATTCACCTAACCTCTTGCCAACTAACTACCACTTCTTCAGGCATCACGACAACTTTTTGCCGGGCAAACACTTCCACAACCAGCAGCATGCAGAAAATGCTTTCTAAGTATTTGTCGAATCTTGAAGCACAGATTTTTACCCTACTGGGATACACAAACTTATTTCTTGTTGGCAAAAATGTGTTGATTGTAATGGCTCCTATTGTGATTAATGAAGATGTGTTTGAGCCTAGTTATAATGATTTAAAATTCACAGTCCAAAACTGCAATTACTTTTGCACCAACCTAAAATGTTTAATTTTAAGTTTTATCATAGAATAATAAACACCATAAAAGACTACATGTCTAAAGTAGACAATTTAATAAGCTTTGACCTATGTATACAGCCATAAAATCATCACCATAATCAAATAAACGAATATATCTGTCATACCCTGAAGTGTCCTCATATTCCTTGAAATCCCTCCTTCCCATCCCTCCTCTTTATCCCCTCATTATCATCGATCTGCTATCATCATAGATTTTTTTGCATTTTCTAGAATGTTATATAAATGAAATCATACAGTAAGGGCTTTTTTTCTAGCATTTTTCATTCAGCTTAATCAATGTGAAGTGTGTCCATGTTATTGCACATCAATAGTCCACCTTTCAAATTGCTAAATATTATTTCATTGTATGGATATGCCACAATTTGCTTATCCATCCACTTGTTGATAAACATTTTGTTTCTAATTTTAGCATAATAAAAGTAAAGCTGCTATGAGTGTCCTTGTACAAATCCTTGTGTTCATATGTGTTTTTTAAAAACTTTGGTTACTACATAGCAAAGGCATGGCGAAAACCTATGAAAGGTGTATGATTAGCTTCTTAAGAAACTGCAAAGCCTTTTTCCAAAATGCTTGTACCATTGTATACTCCCACCAGCAGTGTATGAGAGATCCAGTTGCTCTAACATGCTCACTAACATTTGGTATGGCCAATCCTTAGAGATTCTAACAGGGATGTAATGTCATCTCATTGTGGTTTTTGTTTGCAATCCCCTAATGGCTAATGAGCATCTCTTTATGTCATCCCTTTATGTGTTTGTCTGCCACCCATTGTCTTCTTTGGTGACAGAAAGTGTCTGAATAAAGTTCTACCCATCTTTCCTTATTAGTAAGTTTTAAGAGTTATTTATATATTCTGTATAGAAACCCTTTATCAGTTATATGTCTTGCAAATATTTTCTGCCAATCTGTGGCTTTTCTTTTTATCTTATGTGTCTTTAAAGCACAAACATTTTTAGTTTTACTGAAGCCCAATTTATCAATTTTGTTTTCTGTCATGGCTTGCACTTTTGGTGTGATAGCTAGAAATCTCTTTCTACCCCAAGATCACAAAGATTTTTCTCCTATGTTTACTTTTAAAGATTTTATGTTTTAGATTTTACATTTAGGTGGATAATTCATTTTTAGTTTATTTTATAATAAAAAAATCAAAGTTCATTTTTTGCATTCTTTCAACATCATTTGTTGATATCTTTAATATATTTCATATTACAGATTATTATGATGAGTGTAGGTTAATAATGAAAACCTCTAGCAGTTTTTTAAATTAAATACACACACACACACACACACATAGGTACAGAATAGCATTTACCTGGTATTTTTTCTCTTATTCCATACATTCTTCCCTGAAAGTTCATCTGAAAATAGACAGTAATAAAGTAATAAAGTTAGATTAATGTTTTATGTAAATATATCCCAAAATATTTAAATAATTATATAGCTCGTTCTTTTATGGCCCAGATTTAATTATTAAAAGAAATGTATTTAGTCCAGAATGTACAAATTAGAAAAGTTAAGAATCAATTGTTGATTTTTTAATAGTGCAAACCAACTTGGCCAACTTCCAGAGCATATTTCTATTTCAAAGCTGCTCTTTCCTTTCCCCTTTCTGATGGCAAACAGAGAAATGGAAACCACATTCAGGGATGGGTTCCTGGGTGATCTTGAAAGTCAGAGCTCCCCACCTGCTTTTATACCCTCCTGTGTATGAACCAGTACATAAGAGAACTACTTGTCCCATCTCATTTGAGACTCTTGGTCTCTGTTAGAGCATCTTGGTCTATTCTCTATCACAAAAATTGATACCGGATACTTGGCACTTCCCTAAATAAAACTTAAAATATATGGCAACAGTGTAATAATGTGGGCAGGAAGCTGGTGACTTCATTGTGGTCATGCCATAATGAAAATTTGCAACACTATTACATTGATAACTTAGAAGATAGGCCTGATACACTAAGACCATGGTCCTAGCAACATAGTTTAAAAATGTCCGGGTATTGGTGCATGCTGTTCACTGTCTATGCCATGTAACAAGTACTAAAAAAGAAAGAAGTAGATATTAACAGCTTCACATTTCCAAAGCAGAGAACCAAAGAGAGGAACTTTGGCTAGGGGGAGTTCTCTGTCAATTTGCTGAGTAGTTTCAAATGTGAGCCAGTCAGGGGCAAAAGCAGTTTAAGAGTTGTCTTCTCACCAATGCCCATAGTTTCAAATGTCCTCAAAGTAGCAAGGGTTAAATTAAGGAAAACAGGGATGGTCAAGAACAGCAACTGATGAATAAATGAGAGTCTATACACCACAAAACCAAGATAGGAAGATATCTTTGACCATGTTATTCTCAAATTAAACTAACTGGAAGCACTTGGCTAAAAGTCTACATGCTAGAGATAAGTCAGTACTAAAGAGCATGGCTTCCTGGGCCCAAGTCACTTTCACAGCCTACTTCCCTAGTGGGAAGGCTAAAAGCCCTGGTGAATGACTTAAGGGTCAATAAATCACCCCCTAAAGCTTAGACCACCCAGGCTTGTGGCTTCTCTTCTTTAGCAACTAAAGTACTTCAAAATATTGGTAAGAAATATCTCCCAAAAGACAAACCTGTGAGTCAAAGAGAATAATAAACAGGGCAATTCCTCAGAGAGTGGATCCAGAGTAAGAACAAGGAATTTTCTACATGGTCACAACAAAATCTTTACAACGTCTGACCTACAGAATTTCTCTATTGCAATAGACCCGTGTATTAATCCATTCTCACACTGCTATAAAGAACTGCCCAAGACTGGGTAATTTATAAATAAAATAGGTTTATTCATCCCACATGGATGAGGAGGTCTCAGAAAACTTACAATCATGGTGGAAGGGGAACAGGCACATCCTATATGGCAGCAGTTGAGAGAGAGTGTGTGTGAAGGAGGAGCAATCAGACATTTATAAAACCATCATATCTCATGAGAACTCACTTAGTATTACGAGAACAGCATGGGGGACACCGCCTTCGTGATCTCATCACCTCCTGCCAGTCTCCCTCAACAAGTGGGGATTATGGGGATTACAATTCAAGATGAGATTTGGTTGGGAACAAAGCCTAACAATATCAACCAGTGACTTCTGTGTTTTTCCCCATCTTCCATTTACCAAATAAAAAATTTTATTGAGACTATTTTGATCATATTACCCCATTCTTTATTGGATGTGACCTGAGAGGTCAAAAATGATTTTCTTATAGATCACAGACCATCAAGGAGTCACTTGTGAACATGGCAGAATGCACAGCCCACAGATCCTGAACTTTGGGTTGGATACAGTAACTGCATGGGACTTTGGTCCTTCTTGCTTGGGGTTCAGGTTAGTGTGTCCTCTGTGAGAAGAAGGATGCACAACACAGATTGGGCCACAGCTGTGGACTGGGGCAACAGCAGTTGTCTGTTAAATGCTATTCTTCTTTTCTTCCTTTAACAGAACTATCCATTGAGTTGTAGCTGGGCATGTGGCTGGATATTCCAGCCTAACTTATATCGATTTCCTTTATTCCTATAAATGTCAGGTTTATTTATTGCACTTAAATAAACATTAAGATGCCATTCTCAAAGCACCACCAAAGCAGAAATCGTTGATATATGAAGCTGTTTTCAGGCACAGTAGAATGAAAAGTATAAAAATTATTTGGGTCAGACTGAAATAACAACATGTAAAAAAAGACAACTCTTTATTTGACAGTATTCAACAAATAATTATCCATTTAATTTCTCTTTGAAACAATCACCTTATTAATATTGCATTGGCCTCAATAAGTGTGAGCACTGGTCATATTTGTGGAAATAATGGTCACTTAGAGATCAGAAAAATATGTGGCTTTCTCAGCATATCTAAATTTATGTTAGATCTGGCTTAATGTGTACCCATGTATGCATATATATATTAGAGTTATGTACGTTACATGTGTATATGTATACTAGAGTTGGAATTATTGTTTGAAAGCTAGCAAAATTTTAACTAGAAAAAGATAGTTAATATCTAATCATAGTTGACATGTCAACTAAAATAAGTAGCTATTATGAAGAGGAAAAAGGTGATTTCAAGTTGATTATAAGAACTCGCCCAGCAACTAAGATTGTATGCTTTCCTTTTTAAAAAAAACACTGAGGTTCCAAGATGGCCGAAAAGAAATAGCTCCAGCTTACAGCTCCCAGCATGATCGATGCAGAAGACAGGTGATTTCTGCATTTCCAACTGAGGTACCTGGTTCATCTCATTGGGACTGATTGGACATTGGGTGCAGCCCATGGAGGGTGAGCAGAAGCAGGGTGGGGCATTGCCTCACCCGGGAAGTGCAAGAGGTCAGGGGATTTCCCTTTCCTAGCCAAGGTGAGCTGTGACAGACAGTGCCTGGAAAAACGGGACATTCCCACCCAAATACTGCGCTTTTCCAATGGTCTTAGCAAACAGCACACCAGGAGATTATATCCCACACCTGGCTCAGTGGGTCCCATGCCCAGGGAGCCTTGCTCACTGCTAGCACAGCAGTCCGAGATGGACTTGCAAGGCAGCAGCCTGGCAGGGGGAGGGGCATCCAACATTGCTGAGGCTTGAGTAGGTAAACAAAGCAACTGGGAAAGCTCAAACTGGGCAAAGCCCACTGCAGCTCAGCAAGGCCTGCTGCCTTTGTAGATTCCACCTCTGGGGGCAGGGCATAGCTGAACAAAAGACAGCAGAAACTTCTGCAGACTTAAATGTCCCTGTCTGACAGCTCTGAAAAGAGCAGTGGTTCTCCCATGACGGTGTTTGAGCTCAGAGAACGGACAGACTGTCTCCTCAAGTAGGTCCCTGACCCCCATGTATCCTAACTGGGAGAAATCTCCCAGTAGGGGCCAACTGACATCTCATACAGGTGGGTGCCCCTATGGGATGAAGCTTCCAGAGGGAGGATGAGGCAGCAATATTTGCTGTTCTGCAATGTTTGCTATTCTGCAGCCTCCGCTAGTGATTCCCAGGCAAAGAGCGAATGGACCTCCAGCAGTGGAGCTCCAGCAAACTCCAACAGACCTGCAGCTGAGGGACCTGACTGTTAGAAGGAAAGCTAAAAAACAGAAAGGAATAGCATCAACATTGTTGATCTGCAATATTGGCTGTTCTGCAGCCTCTACTAAAAACCTTCAAAAAGATTAGACCTTTTGTCTAACTAGAATAAACATTGTAGATAAGACCTTAAATGACCTGATGGAGCTGAAAACCATGGCATGAGAACTAGGTGATGCATGCACAAGCTTCAAGAGCCGTTTCCATCAAGTGGAAGAAAGGGTATCAGTGATTGACGTTCAAATTAATGAAATAAAGCGAAAAGACAAGTTTAGAGAAAAAAGAGTAAAAAGAAACAAACAAAGCCTCCAAGAAACATGGGACTATGTGAAAAGACAAAATCTAGGTTTGATTAGGGTACCTGAAAGTAACACGGAGATGGGAACAAAGTTGGAAAACACTCTTCAGGATATTATCCAGGAGAACTTCCCCAATCTAGCAAGTCAGGCCAACATTCAAATTCAGGAAATACAGAGAATGCCACAAAGATACTCCTCGAGAAAAACAACCTCAAGACACATAATTGTCAGATTCACCAAGGTTGAAGTGAAGGAAAATATGTTAAAGGCAGCCAGAGAGAAAGGTCAGGTTACCCACAAAAGAAAGCCCATCAGACTAACAGCAGATATCTCAGCAGAAACTCTACCAGCCAGAAGAGAGGGGGGCCAATATTTAACATTCTTAAAGAAAAGAATTTTCAACCCAGAATTTCATATCCAGCCAAACTAAGTTTCTTAAGTGAAGGAGAAATAAAATCCTTTACAAACAAATACTGAGAGATTTTGTCACCACCAGGCCTACCTTACAAGAGCTCCGGAGGGAAGCACCAAACACGGAAAGGAAGAGCCAGTACCAGCCACTGCAAAACATGCCAAATTGTAAAGACCATCAATGCTAAGGAAGAAACTGCATCAACTAATGGGCAAAATAACCAGCTAACATCATAATGACAGAATCAAATTCACACATAACAATATTAACCTTAAATGTAAACGGGCTAAATGCCCCAATTAAAAGACACAGACTGGGTAAAGAGTCAAGATCCATCAGTGTGCTGTATTTAGGAGACCCGTCTCATGTGCAGAGACACACATAGGCTCAAAATAAAGGGATGGAGGAAGATCTACCAAGCAAATGGAAAGCAAAAAAAAGAAGGGGTTGCAATACTAGTCTCTGACAAAACAGACTTTAAAGCAACAAAGATCAAAAGAGACAAAGAAGGCCATTACATAGTGGTAAAGGGATCAATTCAACAAGAAGAGCTAACTATCCTGAAGATATATGCACCCAATACAGGAGCACTCAGATTCATAAAACAAGTCCTTAGAGACCTACAAAGAGATGTAGACTCACACACAATAATAATGGGAGACTTTAACACTCCACTGTCAATATTAAATAGATCAATGAGACAGAAGGTTAACAAGTATATCCAGGACTTGAACTCAGCTCTGCACCAAGCAGACCTAATAGACATCTACAGAATTTTCCACCCCAAATCAACAGCATATATATTTGTCTCAGCACCACTTTGCAATTATTGCAAAATTGACCACACAGTTGGAAGTAAAGCATTCCTCAGCAAATGTAAAAGAATAGAAATTACAACAAATTGTCTCTCAGACCACAGTGCAATCAAATTAGAACTCAGGATTAAGAAACTTACCCAAAACCACACAACCACATGGAAACTGAACTTGCTCCTGAGTGACTACTGGGTAAATAATGAAATTAAGGCAGAAATAAAGATGTTCTTTGAAACCAATGAGAACAAAGACACAACGTACCAGAATCTCTGGGACACATTTAAAGCAGTGTGTAGAGGGAAATTTATAGCACTAAATGCCCACAAGAGAAAGCAGGAAAGATCTAAAATCGACACCCTAACATCACAATTAAAAGAACTAGAGAAGCAAGAGCAAACAAATTCAAAAGTTAGCAGAAGACAAGAAATAACTAAAATCAGAGCAGAACGGAAGGAGATAGAGACACAAAAAAAAACCTTCAAAAAAAATCAATGAATCCAGGAGCTGGTTTTTTGAAAAGATCAACAAAATAAACTGCTAGCAAGACTAATAAAGAAGAAAAGAGAGAAGAATCAACTAGATGCAATAAAAAATGATAAAGGGGATATGACCCCCAATCCCACAGAAATGCAAACTACCATCAGATAATACTATAAACACCTCTATGCAAAAAAACTAGAAAATCTAGAAGAAATGGATAAATTCCTGGACACATATACCCTCCCAAGACTAAAGCAGGAAGAACTTGAATATCTGAACAGACCAATAACATGCTCTGAAATTCAGACAATAATTAATAGCCTACCAACCAAAAAAAGTCCAGGACCAGATGTATTCACAGCTGAATTCTATCAGAGGTACAAAGAGGAGCTGGTATCATTCCTTCTGAAACTATTCCAATAGATAGCAAAAGAGGGAGTCCTCCCTAACTCATTTTATAAGGCCAGCATCATCCTGATACCAAAAAACAACAAAAAAAGAGCCACAACAAAAAAAGAGAATTTTAGACCAATATCCCTGATGAACATCAATGTGAAAATCCTCAGTAAAGTACTGGCAAACCAAATCCGGCAGCACATCAAAAAGCTTATCCACCATGATCAAGTTGGCTTCATCCCTGGGATGCAAGGCTGGTTCAACATATGCAAATCAATAAACGTAATTCAGCATATAAACAGAACCAAAGACAAAAACCACATGATTATCTCAATAGATGCAGAAAAGTCCTTTGAGAAAATTCAACAGCCCTTCATGCTAAAAACTCTCGATAAACTAGGTATTGATGGAACATATCTCAAAATAATAAGAGCTATTTATGACAAACCCACAGCCAATAATATACTGAATGGGCAAAAAATGGAAGCATTCCCTTTGAAAACTGGCACAAGACAGGGATGCCCTCTCTCACTATTCCTATTCAACATAGTGTTGGAAGTTCTGGCCAGGGTAATCAGGCAAGAGAAAGAAATAAAGGGTATTCAATTAGTAAAAAAGGAAGTCAAATTGTCCCTGTTTGCAGATAACATGATTGTATATTTAGAAAACCCAACGTCTCAGCCCAAAAAATCTCCTTAACCTGATAAGCAACTTCAGCAAAGTCTCAAGATACAAAATCAATGTGCAAAAATCACAACCATTCCTATACTCCAATAGTAGACAAACAGAGAGCCAAATCATGAATGAACTCCCATTCACAATCACTTCAAAGAGAATAAAAGACCTAGGAATCCAACTTAAAAGGGATGTGAAGGACCTCTTCAAGGAGAACTACAAACTACTGCTCAATGAAATACAAGAGGACACAAACAAATGGAAAAAACATTCCATGCTCATGGATAGGAAGAATCAATATCACGAAAATGGCCATACTGTTCAAGGTAATTTATAGATTCAATGCCATCCCCATCAAGCTACCAATGACTTTCTTCAAAGAATTGGAAAAAACTACTTTAAAGTTCATATGGAACCAAAAAAGAGCCCACATTGCCAAGACAATCCTAAGCCAAAAGTACAAAGCTAGAGGCATCATGCTACCTGACTTCAAACTATACTACAAGGCTGCAGTAATCAAAACAGCATGGTACTGGTGCCAAAACAGAGATATAGACAAATGGAACAGAACACAGCCTTCAGAAATAACACCACACATCTACAACCATCTGATCTTTGACAAACCTGACAAAAACAAGAAATAGGGAAAGGATTCCCTATTTAATAAATGGTGCTGGGAAAACTGGCTAGACATATGTAGAAAGCTGAAACTGGATCCCTTCCTGACACCTTATACAAAAATTAATTCAAGATGGATTAAAACTTAAATGTTAGATATAAAACCATAAATACCCTAGAAGATAACCTAGGCAATACCATTCAGGACATAGGCATGGCAAGGACTTCATGACTAAAACACCAAAAGCAATGGCAACAAAAGCCAAAATAGACAAATAGGATCGAATTAAGCTAAAAAGCTTATGCACAGCAAAAGAAACTACAATCAGAGTGAAAAGGCTACCTACAGAATGGGAGAAAATTTTTACAATCTATCCATCTGACAAAGGGCTAATACCCAGAATCTACCAAGAACTTACAAATTTACAAGAAATAAACAAACAACCCCATCAAAAAGTGGGCAAAGGATATGAACAGACACTTCTTAAAAGAAGACATTTATGCAGCCAACAGACATGAAAAAAGCTCACCATCACTGGTCATCAGAGAAATGCAAATCAAAACTACCATGAGATACGATCTCACACCTGTTAAAATGGTGATCATTAAAAAGTCAGGAAACAACAGATGCTGGAGAGGATATGGAGAAATAGAAATGCATTTACACTATTGGTGGGAGTGTAAACTAGTTCAACCATTGTGGAAGAGAGTGTGGCAATTCCTCAAGAATCTAGAACTAGAAATACCATTTGACCCAGCCATCCCATTACTGGGTATATTCCCAAAGGATTATAAATCATGCTACTACAAAGACACATGCACGTGTATGTTTATTGCGGCACTATTCACAGTAGCAAAGACTTGGAACCAACCCAAATGTCCATCAATGATAGACTGGATTAAGAAAATGTGGCATATATATACCCTGGAATACTATGCAGCCATAAAAATGGATGAGTTCATGTCCTTTGCAGGGACATGGATGCAGCTGGAAACTATCATTCTGAGCAAACTATCACAAGGACAGAAAACCAAACACTGCATGTTCTCACTCATAGGTGGGAACTGAACAACGAGAACACTGGAACACAGGGCAGGGAACATCACACCCCGGGGCCTGTCATGGGTTGGGGGGCAGGGGGAGGGATAGCATTAGGAGAAATACCTAATGGAAATGATGAGTTAATGGGTGCAGTAAACCATCATGGCACATGTATACCTGTGTAACAAACCTGCATGTTGTGCACATGTACCCTAGAACTTAAAGTATAATAAAAAAAAATTGAGTGGATATGTGTCATGTCACAATGAAACACAGAAATTAAAACTAACAATTGATGTTACCATTAAAGCAACATTAAATAGTTTGGGGGAAGAATAAAGAAGTCAAGAAGATGGCATCTGCACAGTTAAGATGCTCATGTAATTTTATATATTTGAAGTGCAGAGCAGCCTGAGACCCATGCCTGCACAATGCTGAAAGAGCTAATCAGTGTTATATATTCAGTCTTAGATGAAATTGTGCATTTCTTAAAACACTAGTGTGCATTGTTTTAAAAATGTATAAAGTAACAGTTAAGAATTAAAGAACCATAAGAACGCAGCTAAATAGGAAAAAGATTTGCAATGCCATAACTTTTATGATGAAACAAATACATTTTTATCATATTTTATGCATAATATGTACTAATACCTTTTGAATTCAATGAAATGTAGAAGTGTTTTGCGATTCTGATCTTACTAAAGCAATTGTTTCATAAACAAAGAAAACAATTCAGGACTGCAGAGATGGTAAACGATTAAAAAGATCTGTCATTTAAAATTTCCTTTTGTTAAATATCGCATTATATTTATTTCTTCCCAGAAATTCAAGATAGGGTATGAGGGCCATTTCTAAAACTGATTGGGTATTAAATAATTCAACACCCGAGAGTTGTGATCAAACAGATCTGTAGGCATATATAAGTACCACTGAGGTGAAAGTGCCAACCAAAGCAATTAGATTGAAAATTAATGTCTGGAGGTAATCAATGGAAGAAGTGGCTGTGGACCTTCCCATCTGCATCATCTTTGTTTATTGCTGTAGCTGGGTATCACAGAAAAACCAACTCGTTTCTCAAAGACAGACAAAGGATGCTTCCTTCAATGCAGGCATTTCTAAATTAAATTGGAATCTATAGGAAGTGATTCTATTCTCAGATCTTAAGCTGATTTTTATTAATGTTGCTGGTCAGTAATGAAGATAAATAGTAGGCACATTCCACTGAAGCCAGGAACTGCAAATACAAAGTTGGGAGACTTGGGAGTGATTAATTATAGTCTTTCTGCAAGGGATCAAGGGGATCTGGGGTTACCTTTCTCTCTAATGATGTCCCTTACTCTGACATTAGCATCACTGATGTAGGATTTGGATATTTGACACTCTTTTTTTTTTTTTTTTTTTGAAATGGAGTCTTGCTTTGATGCCCAGGCTGGAGTGCAGTGGCGAGATCTTGGCTCACTGCAACCTCTGCCTTCTGGGTTCAAGCAATTTTCCTGCCTTAGCCTCCTGAGTAGCTGGAATTACAGGTGCATGCCACAATGTCTGGCTAAATTTTTTGTATTTTTAGTAGAGACGGGGTTTCCCCATGTTGGCCAGGCTGGTCTTGAACTCCTGACCTCAGGTGATCTGTATTCTCTTAAGTGTCCAATTGTGACTTAGAGGCATCATAATAAATGCTTCAAGGTGAGCCCATCTTGGGCACGTTCTTTACATTTTACAATGCGTGTTATACCAGCTAATACAAATCTCAACAGGACCCATTTTAGATGGTATTTTATGTAAGGGAACTTCTGGAAACTTCTCATAAACTGAATTTTCTGGATAACTGATCATTTAAATAAAAAAAAATTGTTTTGTTTCAACCTAAGTGGCTGAAAAAGATCTTTACAAAATGTATTAGTCCACTTCACAGCCTTGCTAAGTACGGTATACTAAAGCTAATTTAATATTTCTTTTATGATTGATGACTCTGCAGTGCTTCCGGGTCACCGTGAATTGTTGTTGAGGTAATAAGCTGTAGTATATTGAACACTGAATCTAAACTGAACAGATATTGGCTTATTTCATTGTGCCTTGATTCTTTCTCCCTAAAGCAGAGAACAGAGAATACATTTACTGGTGTTATGGTCCCAGTTAGAGCTGTTACTGTGTATGTGTGTCATACATTGTGGTTCTTAGGACAAGTGTGGGATGTAAAACATCAAAAGTTTTCAATGGTCCTGACACGTAGTCTTCGATGGACACTTCCACAAACCTGTTCCTGAATGTGATCAACTGCTACCAGCCCCAATCAATTTACAGGTACCTCAGTGCTTTCACGTCTTCTGAAGTTGCCATGATACAAATCACAAAAGTAATTGGACTGTCAGTATTGCTAACTGCTTCATGGTGAAATTGGCAGGCATGACAATTGTGCTCTGAATCCTGATCTTTTAATAAAGAGATAATAATAACAATTTACTGACAAATTATGCCATCACTATAAAATTCCATTCCATATAACTTGCCTGAGTGCAAGTCTACAGAATTACACAAGATTTTTCATTTTATTTGGGGAACATTATAGAAACACAACACCCAGTGCTTTTCCTAGAACTTCTCTTCAGGATGTAAAGAGAATCTGGCCCTATCACTCTCTTTCTGTTTCTGTTCTAGGATCTTTTCACTTTGTTCAGACAAAGAAACCACAATTCTGAAAAAACCCTTGGGTAACAAATACAGAAACTGTGTAATGGGATAAGACTCTTCGGGAATATGATTTGTAAGAGCTGAAGGACTAGCTCTTGCTGTACCATTGAAAATACAAGGCTGGAGATGCCCATGGGAAATTAAAGAATACTGCATGGTAATGGTGATGGGAGATGGGTGAAGGTTATTCCCAATGTCCCCATAAGTTTTCTAACCTAAAGACCCAAAGTCCTTAAGCTTTCATTTTGCTAAAGTTTCCACAACTGCACAACACACTCACTGCACAACACACTCAAGAACTGGAGAACTTTTGGAAATATCTCTTTTGAAAGAACAAGGAAATTACTCCTTTGTTACATCAAGGAATGATATGTTAAAAAAAAAAAAAGGTGGGAGGAATAAAGGATAAAATCATTTATGGAGCACCTACACTGTGAAGATGCTTACATAAGAGCTTCATACATATAATTTAATCCACTTTTTACTCGTATGCATAAATCAATGTTGATCCCATTTATAAATGAAAAAAGTGAGATGTAATGCTATTAAATAATGAGCCACAGGAATAATAACATTTACAATGGTAACAATAATAACTACCAATAGTTAATGCTTATGGAAAGTCCAGTATATCTCAGGCATTGTTCTAAATTTTTTGCATACATTAAGTAATTTAATTTTCACCAAAACCACATACAGTAAATGTTACTTACTTTTTGCAGAAGCAGAAATGGGGGCTCAAAGAATACCAGTGACTCCCAATGTCAAAATAAAAGGCAGTCGGGATTTAAATTTAGGCCTGTCTGGGTCCAAAACCTATGTTCTTTCCACTATACCCAACTTAAATACGAAAATCTATGCACCGTGGTTCCCACACGTATTGGGTAGTCATTGTAGATCCAATTAGGGTGGGCACAAATAGGAAGTTTGTTCATCAACTAAACAAATGAGATTTTCAGAATATGTAAGGCAAAATTTTAGGCATTAAAAGGGTTTCTAAAATGCAAACAACATAGTCTGTCTTCTAGGAATTTATAGTCTGTAAAATACCCCCCAAAAAAACTAAAATGGCAGTTTATTATATATATCAAGTGGCTGCTAATAATGGCAAATATTCATGAGCACTTAGGTGCCACACATTATAAGCTTCGTATATGTTAGTAACTTTTTCTTATAAGCAATACATATAGGTAATATCAATACCTCCCATTTTACATAAGAGGAAACCTTACAACATAGCCTGTAAAGATATCCTAAGGACAGTGAGATCAGTTTCTCCTGGAGGCATTTGTAAATATTTTTTAGAAGGCATAAAGGAGATGGGTAGGGCTTTGTTAAGGTTTCAAAATGGATAGTGTTTTACACAGCAATAAAAATTGCATTGATTTTAATATCTTGTTAAGCCCTTCAGTAACAGTGGGGATTTACATAATGGAATATTTTTGATATCTTTATATAGAAATGGACAATAACAAGGAGGCAACAAGAATAGAGAGTTTATATTATAATCACTCAAACTTCTACATATATATTTAGGCAAAGAACATAGACAAAAATGTCCCATTTTTATTTCAATTTTAAAGGAATTATGGAAAAAGGCTTAATAAAAAAAGACTGAACTTTTGGTTAACATAACTGAAAAAAAGGTGGGAGGAGGAGAATATAGATAACTTGAGATCATAATAAAATTAACATCATTTAAAAATTATCCAAAGGCAGATTTAAAGAAGAAACAGAAATGTTATTGTTAGAACTAGGCCATAGGGGAGGGTAAGGAATGGCAGTGGCAATGGG
The DNA here is from genome assembly GCF_000951045.1 of Mandrillus leucophaeus. Lineage (NCBI taxonomy): Eukaryota > Metazoa > Chordata > Mammalia > Primates > Cercopithecidae > Mandrillus > Mandrillus leucophaeus. The sequence continues at coordinate 1,409,858 of NW_012107709.1, read as the reverse complement.
AGATGGAACTCCCAAACACCACCCCACTTTAAATAGAGTACCTTATTCCCGTCCCAGTTTGTTAAACAGCCTGGAGCAAAGCTGGGAATGAATCAGGATTACTCTGCTTTGCCTAATTTTACTGAGTTTCATTGAAGAGCCAAGAACCACATTTCATCTAATATAAAAAGCCATCCATTGAAAACACATCATTAGTTTAAACGTCATGAAGAAAGAAAAAATTAAACTATCATAATCAACCTATGACAAATACTTTCTTATCATCCATTATAAGACAATGTTCATTTCAAAGAAGTTAAAATGTGAACAAATGAATATAATATAATCAATTAAATATTACACAATCTAATTCTCGGACTTTAACCTTAGTACACAGATCTATTCTAGATAAGTAAAAATCTGATTCTATGACTAAGCATAAATTAAGGCTGGAAAAGTTGAATTGATCATCTACTTTTAAGGCATAATATAACTGGAAAGAAATAGCAAATTGTTATGGAAAGCTCATGGGTTTTTTAATTAAGGATACTTGGGTTTTAACCCTGGCCCCATGCCATAGATATATACTATGAGAAAAAATTATTTAATCTTTAATCTTAAATTGTCCAGTCTATACAGGGGGTAATATCTCCTGGGTGTTCTTGTGAGGGTTAAATAAGAGTGTGTGTGTGTAACACATACTACAATTTCAGGCACAGGGAACAATTCACTGAACAGACCTTCACCTGAATAAGTGATCTGCAGGCTATTGAATCACACAACCAGGTGCAATATTAATATTAATATTAAAGGCACAAGATTCTTTTCAATCTCATAAGTAAATTCACTGCCTCTTCCTTTCTAACTGATATCATCATATATTTCTCTAGTAATAACCTACCAAGGTATGGAATCAATGGAAATAAACATTGAACAAAATAATAAATTAATTTTAAGCTAGTTTCTAGATTGACTTCTTTAAATGTATGTATTATAACACAAATGAAAGCAAAATGGAGTGTAAAATATTATTATAATTGATTAAATGAATCAAAGTTTCATTGATAATATGTGGTGTCACATTCAAGGGGAAAGGGAATATTGGTGGCCACAAATTTTAACGTATTGGTTTTTCTAAGGAATAATTTGTTGTAAAAATGGATTTGGTTTGTTTTCTTGTTTTAATTCTTTCTTTATGTCTCTTACAGTTATAATGATCTTTAGACTTAGATTTTGTTTCTCCCTAAGGTTATGATAAATTAAACTTTCCTATATTGTGTCTGATTATATTTCCCTACATTAAACTCATCTGATCTCTATTGTATGTGATTGTAGCTTAGAAATGCTCTGGTGGACTTAGTTTTTTTCCCTTTTTCCTTCAGTAATATGTGCTGTCATATTGACTTGTAGCCACCGTGAAGAATAAGTTTAGAAAAATCAGACCAACAATATTCTGGGATGTCTAAAGGACATTAAGCAAGCAAATTTCCCTCTCAAAGAAAATGCTTTTATGAGAATTTGTTGAACCTAGGATTAAAAAAAAAAAAGAGTCCTGACAATTTTAAAGAAATGCCTTATTTTCAATTATACCACTGAAGCAAGATTTAAGAATAATATTTTATATCATTAAAATTAACAGCTAGCTAGAAACCTGAATATATATTTAAGGTTCTAATATGGGGAAAAGCTTACATTGTTGTGTTTAGAAGTCATCATAGTAATTTTGTTTGCATAAAGTAAGATCAGGGCTAGGCATAATGGCTATCTCAAGCTCCTATTTAAACCAGACAATTAATTAAAACCAAATCAATCTAAGCCAAGTAAAGTAGATTACTTAAACTAGCAGGCAGTATGATCTAAATAACAATTCCATATAGCCACATCCAGAGCCTTTGCAAGAAGTATATGAATTAAAATTAAAGTAACTACAATCAGGCAGAAATCACCAAAGGATTTCATTGCTTATGATTTTTGTTGTAATCATTAAATATTTGACACGTGTAAATAAAACCGATTTAAGATCATGATTAAACTCTGAATTTTGGATTTGATATGATGATCAAATCAGTGCTTTCGAAAGGAACAAAGAAACATCATAAAACCACAGAGGAAATTCCAGTCCTTGTAGGCCAAGTGTGTATATATGAGCTTCGTGCCCACAGGTACATGAGGAAATGAAGATCGGTTAGTGAAGATCTCTTAAACAAGAGGTAACCTGAGTTTCTGTGAGAAAATTCTTAAGGAATTTGAGGAAATCTAGTACACAGTTTCTTACTTTATTTTTCAAAGTTCCTCCATGATTGAAAATTGTCAGGCAAGGAGGTTGCCTCTCCCTCCTCTGCCGGGGGGTAGCCATAAGATTTTGCTGGAATTACTCCCTGGAATGGGCCTGGAACTAGTTTTCACCAATTAGGATAATCTGTATCTCTCGCAGCCATATGGACGGGTGAATATGTGTCCTAAAATGCTCCCTGTCAGGTATTTTCTTCTGCGGACAAGATCGAGAAAACCCATAGCCTTCATTGGTGCTAGCGGTGCTATCATTCATGATAAAAGCCACCTGAGGACAAAGCCAACTCGCAGCAGAAGAAAGATCTAAAAGTGTCAGAGAGAAGTAAGAACATGCCTGAATTCTCTTCCATCCCTGAACGTTTTCGTTACATGGCTCAATAAATCCCCTTTATTATTTAAGCCAATACACTTTCACTCAATGCATCCTAACCGAAGCAGGGAAATGGGCTGACCTGTTCATGCAGAACCTGGCTAGAGTCAGTGGGCATATTTTCTATTTCCCAAGAGATAAGAATTAGTCACCCAGAATGTGTTGTGCCTTGACAGAAGCAAACATTCTGGTTTGTCATTCTACTAGAAAATTTGGACAACAGCTACCTATTTGTGTCCTCCCAGCTTTAGTCGCCTAAGCAGACATCAGCTTTAGGTTGGCCCATAAAGCTATTGCAGTGAAACAATGTCCCTTCATATCTGAACAAATCTAGATATGTTGCATATTGGAGTTTTAAATTTTATGTGAGATAATGACATTATAGTTTCAGACTTAGGTAATTGAGAGGCACTCAAAGACTGTTTTTTTTGGTTGTTTTTTTTTTGTTTGTTTTTAACCTAAAAGCAATCAGAAAAACCTATGGAAATGACCAAGTTTCCATTTGGAACACTGGGGACGTAAAAACTTCCCTTTCTGAATACAACTTTAAAAGGGATAATGGAGGCCAATATAAAGTTATTTAATAGTTTTGTTAAATTGGTTATTGAGGACTTTAAAATATATTCACATGATAAGATTCTTGTAAACAGGAAAGATTTTTCTGTTGAGAACATCTTGGCAATACAAAGAGGTGAAGAAGTAACTGAGAAAAGGCACTTGGAGGCGAAAGGTTGTTCTTTATCTGATGGGTAAAAAAGTTGTGCACTCTTCAACAGAGAAATCATTCTTAGAGCAGACAGTACAATTTGTATATCGGCAGGATGCAAAGATCTGGAAGCTTTGTTGAATATGTGAACAATCTTTTATGTATAACGCCCATGCCTTTGAAGTTTGTTATAGCCTAAATGTTTCCTTATAGTAGTACAATTGGATATCGTTAACAGTGAAACCTCACTAATGTATAAAGGTAATGTATGTTTGTTTACTACTACAACAATCCAACATTTTTAACAATATTCATTGTAACTCTACAGCTCATGTTTCCTCCAAAGAACTCAAACCAAAACAATTACCTCAGGTGCCTCTGTGACATAGGTGAGAGAGCTCATTATCATGACAATAAATAAGGCACAAATGATTTTCCCAAATTCCCACCATGAAATGACTCATGGCAGCTAAAACTAACTGCCTTTATATTGATTTCTAGTTCAGCACTCAAAAGCATTAGCATATCTCTTACCATTTTCTTGTTAAAACCTTAAAAATCAAATCAAATCACAATGAGATACCATCTCACATCCATTAGAATGGTGATCATTAAAAACTCAGGAAACAACAGATGCTGGAGAGGCTGTGGAGAAATAGGAACGCTTTTACACTGTTGGTCGGAGTGTAAATTAATTCAATCATTGTGGAAGACCGTGGTGATTCCTCAAGGATCCAGAGTTAGAAATACCATTTGACCCAGCAATCCCATTACTGGGTATATACCCAAAGGATTATAAATCATTCTACTATAAAGACACATACACATGTATGTTTATTGTGGCACAATTCACAATAGCAAAGACTTGGAACCAACCCAAATGCCCATCAATGATAGACTGGATTAAGAAAATGTGGCACATATACACCAAGGAATACTATGCAGCCATAAAAAAGGATGAGTTCATGTCCATTGCAGGGATGTGGATGAAGCTTGAAGCCATCATTCTCAGCAAACTAACACAAGAACAGAAAACCATACACCGCATGTTCTCACTCATAAATGGGAATTGAACAATGAGAACACATGGACACGGAGGGGAACATCACACAGTGGGGCCCGACAGGGGGTTGGGGGCTAGGGGAGGGATAGCATTAGGAGAAATACCTAACATAGATGACAGGTTGCTGGGTGCAGCAAACCACCATGGCATGTGTGTACTTATGTAACAAATCTGCACATTCTGCATATGTACCCCTGCACTTAAAGTATAATAAAAAATAATAAAAGGATAGTCTGAATTTGTATTCATTAAGTCAACAAATGTTTATTTGGTACCTACTTTTCCAGAAGTCACACGGTTTTAATTATTATAAACTGGCAAAACAGTCATACATACTAGGAATATTAATAATTGTGAAAGATATAATTAAGTGATTTAATTTTGTTACTAACACAAATATTTCCGTTTTGCTTTTCCTAGCAATGCAAGAAGAAAAAATTGAGTCATGAAAGATTTTGGCTGAGTCACTTTCAAGTTACATCCAGCCAACAGAGACTTTATCTCGCTAATTAGAAACAACAACAACAAAAAATTTTTATTTTGGATATTAAGGGCTTATTTTGTTTTCAAATATTCAAATATTTAATTCTTTATTTACTTGTATTACATTACTTTTGCTTTTTGTTATTGTTTGTAATACACTATTCTGTTTTTTTTTTTTTTTGTATTACTATAAGAAGTCAAGATATGACTCTTTCTATACCTTTTTTTTTTTTCATACCACAGAAGTATGTTAGCAAAAATCAATCTTAGAATGGATGCATGCAGGCTCTGGTGGCTCTTGTTTGGCATTAGTTGAAACAGAAACTTTTTGTCAACATCTACTGTGTAGCTTGCCAATAAAGATATAAATACATAAATATCTGTTGTTCTCATAGAAGTACATAATAGAATAGCGGTTATCAGAGATGAGAGGAATGGTGAGAGACTGATCAATGGGTACAAAGCTAAGTGAGATAGGAAGAATAAATTCTGGTGTTCTATTGCACAGTAGTTTGCCTAGAGTTAGCAATATTATATTGCATATTTTGAAATAGTTAAAAGAGGCTTCTGAACACTCTCATTATAAAGAAATGACAAATGTTTAAGATAATGGATATGCTAATCACTCTGATTTGATCATTGCACAATGTATACATGTATTGAAATACCACATTGAAACCCATAAATACGTATGCTAATAATGTGTCAATTATAAATAAAAATAAATAAAAACACAAATACCCACAAGTGTTCCCTTTTATACCAAGTCATTTAAGAAAACAAATACACAATCTAGGTTAGAAAGGTTCATTATGTTGCCTGCACCTAACATAGCTCTCTATGCTGTCTGTGAAAACCAAGATCACTTCCTTACTTTGACCTTCTATATTGTCAGAGGCTGGAAACTGCATTTCTCAGAATCCCTCACTAATTGGATTCCAAATTATATTTTGCCAGTGAGAGGCATTTGTGAGATATTTGAAAGGTGGAAAAGGGAAAGCAGAAGTCATATTATTGCTCTTATGTCAGTGGTGAGCAGAAAGGTGTTCTTTAGCAGATTTCAGTTTTGCGTTGATATCCAGTAAATCACTACGTTAGGCTGTTTTTGTGTTGCTATAGAGAAACACATGAGACTGGGTAATTTATAAAGAAAATAGATTTAATCAGCTCAGGGTTCTGCAGGATGTACAAGCATGGCACCAACATCTGCTTGGCTTCTGGTAAGGACCACCAGAAGCTTACAATCATGGTGGAAGATGAAGCAGAAGCAGGCACATCACATGGCAAGAACAAGAGCAAGAGAGAGAAGGAGGAGGTGTCAAACATTTTTAAACAATTCGATCCCACTTGAACTCACTAAGCAAGAATTCACTTATCACCAAGGGATGATGCTAAACAATTCATGAGGGACCTACCCCCATGATCCAACCACCTCCCACCAGGCCCCACTTCCAACATTGGGAATTACATTTCAACATGAGATTTGGAGGGAACAAACATCCAAATTATATCATTCCACCCTTGGCCCTAATATTTCATGTCTTTCTCACATTGCAAAATAAAATAATTCCTTCACAATAGTCCTTCAAATTCTTAAATTATTCTAACATCAACTCAATCAAAAGTCCCAAGTTCAAATCCAAAGTCTCATCTGGAGATGAGTTTGTTTCAACTATGAGCCTGTGAGACCAAAGGCAAATAATTTCCTTCCAAGATACAATGGTAGTACAAGCATTGGAAAAACATTCCCATTCCAAAAGGGAAAAATTGGCTGAAAAAGTGGGTCAATAGACACCGTGCAAGTCTTAAACTCAGTAGGGATGCCATTAAATCTTAAATGTCCAAAATAATCTTCATTGACTCCATGTCCCACATCTAGGGCACACTGGTGCAAGGGTGAGCTCCCAAGGCCTTGGGCAGCACACTCCTGGGGCTTTGCAGGGTGCAGGCCCCATGGTTCCTCTCACAGGTTAGAGTTGAGTCTCTGTGGCTTTTCTACACTGATGTTGCAAGCTGCCAATTGTTCTATCATTCTTGGGTCTGGAGGGTGGTGGCCTCTTTCCCATAGCTCCTCTAGGCAGTGTCCCAGTGGAGACTGTGTGTGTGGTCTTCAATTCCACATGTCCCCTCAGCACTGCCCTAGTACAGTTTCTCTGTGGGGGCTGCACTCCTGCAGCAGGCTTCTGCCTGGGCACCCAGGCTTTTCCATACATCCTCTGAAATCTTGGGAGAAGTTGCCAAGCCTCCATCACTTTTGCACTGTGCACACCTTCATGCTGAACACCATATGGAAGCTACAAAAGCCTATAGCTTGTACCCTCTGGAGAGGCAGTCCAAGCTGTATCTGGGCTTCTTTGAGCCACAGCTGAAATTGGAGCACCTGGAATGTGGGGAGCAATGTCCTGAGGCTGCACAGGGTAGTGGGGCCCTGGGCCTAGCCCATAAAACTATTCTTTCCTCCTACGCCTCTGGGCCTGTGATGGGAGGGGCTGCCAAGGAGATCTTTGAAATGCCTTAAAGGCCTTTTTCGCATTGTCTTGGATATTAGCACCTGACCCCATTTTAGTCATGCAAATCTCTAGCAAGTGGCTGCTCTACAGCCTGCTTGTATTCCTCTCCTGTAACACCTTTTTTTTCTCTGCCATGTGGCTAGGGTGCAAATTTCCAAAACATTTACACTCTCCTTCCCTTTGAAATGTAAGTCCCAAACTTGTCACTTCTTTGTTTGCTTATCTCACCATAGGCTGTTTAAAGCACCCATGCCACTTCTTGAATTCTTTGCTGCTTAGAAATTTCTTCTGCCAGATACACCAACTGATCATTTTTAAGTTCAAACTTCCACAGATCGTTAGAACATAAACACAATGCAGCCAAGTTTTTTGCTAAGGCATAATGAAGAGACATCATTGTCTGGGGTATATACCTGGGGTTTGTTGTCTCATGCCAAGAAGATTAAGGACATATACCCAGTTCCTATCACAGAAGCAGTATCCTGTCCCCCAAGCAGCTCTCGTAGGCCTAAAGCCTATCATTTCTCACCTCCTCGCCAGTCACCTACTCCGCCCAACAGACTCCCCTTTTAACACACCAATTCTGCCTGTCAAAAAGCCAGATGGAACTTATCACTTAGTGAAGGGGCCTCAGGCTCATTAACCAAGCTGTCCAGTAATTCCTAACCCATATAATTTACTTTCCGCAGTTCCCTCCAATGCCACCCATTTTTCTGTCCTAGACCTAAAGGATGCTGTTTTTCACAATTCCTTTATACCCTGATTCCCAAAACCTCTTTGCCTTTATGTGGGAAAATGCCAACAACCACCTTTCACATCAGCTCATCTGGTGCATACTGCCTCAAGGTTTCAGAGACAGCCCCCACCTTTTTGAGCAGACCCTTGCTCATGACCTCTGTACCTTATCCCTAAAACTGCCCACTCTCCTTTAATAGTTTACTGATCTACTCCTGTGTAGTCCTTCTCAAAGAGACTGCAACGTCCATACTATCTCTCTCTTAAACCTCTTGGCAGAACGAGGGTACTGGGTCTCCCCTAAGAAAGCACAAATATGTACCCCCTCGTCACCTATCTAGGCCTAGTTCTTACCTTGTGAACACGAGGGCTCACAACAAACCGCATATCCCTCCTCCTGTACCTCCTGCCTCCGCAAACTAAGAAAGAAATATTTCAGGCTCTGGGTTCCCTCCTTCGCTCTACTTGCCAAACCTTTTTACCAAGACACTAAAGACCTTCTCCATGAGCCTTTAAACCCTGCACAGCCTAGTACCCAACATTTCTGTCTACTCCAGAAGGCTCTCACCTCAGCCCCCGACCTCATGCTCCCAGACTTCACCAAACCATTTTCCCTCTATACTAACGAATGGCATAGAGTTAGGTGTTCTAATCCAGTGTAAGTGACCCACCCTCCAGGTTGTTGCCTACCTCTCTAAACAGCTTGAGCCACAGTTCTCGGATGACCTGCCTGCCTCTGAACATTGATGGCAGCTACTGTCCTCACCATTGAAAGCCTAAAACTATCTTTCCATGCCAACCTAACAGTTTATTCAACTCGTAACATCAAAGACATGCTAGCTCACCGCAGTGTACTAAGTCTCACGTCTGCCCCACGGCTCCTCTAACTGTATGCTCTATTCACAGAAACTCCCCCATATCACCGTGCTAACCAGCTCTCATCTAAACCTGGCCATGCTCTTACCTGAAGCCCAAGCCCACACATATTTCTGTGTGAACACTGTTCACACCTGTCTTATACCTTTTCCAAACCTAACAGACCAATCCCTTCCAGACAATCACTATCCTCCTAAATCTCCACAACTCTTTCCATGTCGGTTACAAAACATCTCTTACAACTTCTCCATCCTGTTCTCACTTGTCCTCACCTTTCCAGCTGTGCTTGAGAAATCGCCCAGTCCTGCTCTACCTGCCACTCAGTGTCATCCCAGGGCTCCCTCTGGCCACTGCCTTTTCCTACCCACCAAGCCTGGGGCCAGGTACCCGGGCAAGACTGGCAAGTAGACTTCAATCACATGCCACCCAATAAATGGCTCTGCTATCTTCTAGTCTTTGTCTGTACTTTCTCCAGGCGGGCAGAAGCATTCACAACAACTTCAGAAGGTGCAAATGTCATCACACAAATTCTCATCATGCATATAACTTCCCATTTCAGACTCCCAACATCCATCCAGTCCAATAATGGGCCTGCCTTCATCAGCCAAATTAACCACGGTGTCTACGTCCTTAGGTATAAAATGGGTTCTCCACACACCCTACAGGCCTCAATCTTAGGCAAAGTTGAAAAAATTAACTCTGTTCTTAAAGCCCAACTCACCAAGCTTGCTCTAGAAACCCGCCAGTCGTGAACAAAATAAATCTCCTTTTTGCCCTCATAAGACTCCGTGCAACACCAAAGGCCCCCTTTTTTTATAGTCCCTTTGAAATCATATATGGCTGAAATTTTGTCTTAGGGCCTCCATCGTTACCAGTCTCTGAGCCACTTGGGAATTACCTCCCCTCCTTAATCCAGACACAGTCTTTCATTCGTGAAGCAGCAAATGAGGCCATGCCCGTCCCCGTCAACACCTCCTTGTCCTCTCAACATAACCGTCTTGCAGACACAGACACGTTTATCTGCCAACTTGACCCTCACAAAAACCTACAACCAAAGCAAACAGGCCCCTACACTGTGATACTCAGCACGCCAACTGCAGTAAGAGTCCACGGACTCCCCCACTGGATGCATCGCACCAGGGTCAAGCTCACTCCCAAGGCTACTCCTTCCTCCAAAACATTAACAATGGGCAATACTCTCAGAGTCCCTGTATATAGTAACCTAAACAGCAACAAAAAAACAACCCTTAAAGGTAGGAAGAAGCCAAAGATGGCAACAGAACAAATGGCCTCTGCAATGCATCATCAAATATTACAGTCCTGCCACTTGGGCTGAGGATGGTTCATGGGGTTATCGCACTCCTATATATATGCTAAGTAGAATAATTAGGCTACAGGCGATTCTAGAGATAATCACTAACCAAATCGCCTCAGCCCTGGAAGTGCTCGCACAATAATAAAACCAAATGTGTGTGGCAATTTATCAAAACAGGCTAGCATTAAACTACTTATTAGCAGAAGAAGGTGGGGTCTGTGGTAAGTGTAATATCTCTAATTGCTGTCTTAACATAGATGATGACGGAAACGTGGCTCTAGAAATTGCTTCAAACATCAGAAAAGTAGCCCATATACCAGTCCAAACCTGGAAGGGATGGGACCCAACAAACCTTCTAGGAGGGTGGTTCTCTAATTTAGGAGGATTTAAAACGCTGGTAGGGACAGTAATCTTCATCATTGGGTTCCTCCTGTTTCTCCGGTGTATTATTTCACTAATAATAAAAGCCATTAAAATTCTTGTTGAAACTACAGTTAGCCGCCAGACAATTGAGACGATGCTCCTGACACAATGACAGGATGAATACCAACCCATCTCTCAAGAATACCCCCAAAATTAAGTTTTTCTTTTTCCAGGGTGCCCACGCCACCCCCTATGTCATGCCTGAAGTAGTTATTGAGAAAGTCATCCCTTTTCCCTTTTTATAACCAAATAGACAGGAATGAAAGATTCTTCCCAGGGCCTGAAAGCTTAAGGGAATGAGTTACTCCTCCCTTCTCAGGCCCAGTCCCAAGATGCAAGACCACTTGCGCCAGCAGCGTGTGTCAGCAAGATAGCAGACGCAGGAAGAGAGCCGGCCGGGAGACACGTACCCCCTGAAGACCGAGAGAGAGGACATCTGGCTACTGCATAGCGGTGTATCAGACTGAGACACTTTCTGTTTATAGGAGACTATAAAGCCCCTGCCCCATTCTCATTTGGTGCTGATGCCATTTAGGGCCTCAGTCCACGTGCACCCAGGCGCTCTTTAAAACAGTGTGTTGCTCCACACTGCCTCGTGTTGTTTGTGGGTGCGCTCTCTGGGTTCGAAGCGATATAAGAGCCTTGCAGGTACAATGGCCAGCATTTACCCATGCAAGCTTCCAGCTTGCTTGTCTGTCTGCAGCTCGATTTTACAGTCTGCTCTTTGTTAGAAAGCAAAATGATTTGGGGGCTGTTTTTCATTAAAAGGAAAACCTTATCGAGAACTTCCTTGCCCTCACTGTCTGCCTAAATGATTCCTTTTTAACTCCTATATCAATAACAAGAATGACTTTTGCTCCAGTTCCCAATAACTTTCTCATTTCCATCTGAAATCTTGTTGGCCTGACCTTCACTGTCCTTATTTGTATCAGCATTTTGGTCTCAACCACTTAACAAGTCTCTAAGAATTTCCAAATCCCCCGTCTTCCTGTCTTCTTCTGAGACCTCCAACCTCTGCCTATTACTCAGTTCCAAAACCATTTCCACTTTTTCAGGTGTCTTGACAGCAATGTCCCCACTCCTCATTACCAATTTTCTGCATTAGGTCATTTTTGTGTTGCTATAATGAAGTACCTGAGACTGGGTACTGTATAAAGAAAAAAGGTTTAATTGGTTCACAGTTCTGCAGTATGTACAACCATGGCACCAACATGTTCTTGGCTTCTGGTAAGGGCCTCAGGAAGGTTACAATCATAGCGGAAGGCAAAGGAGAGCAGGCACTCTACATGGTGAGAGTAGGAGCCAGAGAGAGAGAGAGAGAGAAGGGGGAGGTCGTAGATTCTTTTAGACAACCAGATCTTGTATGAACTGAGCAAGAACTCACTCATCACCCAGGGGATAGTACTAAGCCATTCATGAGGGATCTGCCCCATGATCTAATCACATCCCACCAGGCTCCATGTCCAACATTGGGAACCACATTTCAACATAATATTAAGAGGGGACAAATATCCAAACTATATCAATCACCTACTTTTGTTCTGTAGATAGTTGTGATCACTACCAGTAGTTTTCTGTGGCTTTAGAAATTCCCTGCCCTAAAGATAAGAAATAACAAAAATCAGAGCTGAGCTGAAGGAGACACACACACACACAAACATTCAAAAGATCAAAGAAACAGGAGTTTGCTTTTTGAAAGAATTAATAAAATAGACTGCTAGCTAGACTACTAAAGAAGAAAAGAGAGAAAATCCAAATAAACACAGTTAGAAACAATAAGGGGGATGTTACCACTGACCCCACAGAAATACAAATAACCATCAGATAATATTATGAACACTTCTATGCCCACAAGCTAGAAAATCTAGAAGAAATAGATAAATTCCTGGACACATACACCCTACTAAGACTGATTCAGGAAGAAATTGAATCCTTGAACAGACCAATAGCAGCTCTAAAACTGAATCAGTAATAGCTTATCAACAACAACAACAACAAAAGACCATTACCAGATGGATTCACAGTCAAATTCTACCAGATGTACAGAGAACTGGTACTGTTCCTCCTGAAACTACTCCAAAAAGTTGAGGAAGAGGGACTCCTCTATAACTCATTCTATGAGGCCAGCAAGAATTTATAAACGAATATACAAGAAAAAAAATAAACAACTTCATTAAAAAGTGGACAAAGGACATGAACAGACACTTTTCAAAAGAAGACACACATGGGGCCAACAATCATATGAAAAAAAGCTCAACATCACTGATCATTAGAGAAATGCCAATCAAAACAATAATGAAATACCATCTCACACCGGTCAGAATGGCTATTATTAGCTATTACTAAAAAGTCAAAAAATAACATGCTGGTGAGGTTGCAGACAAAAGGGAACACTTATACACTGTTGGTGGGAGTGTAAATTAGTTCAACTATTGTGGAAAACAGTGTGGCAATTCCTCAAAGACCTTAAAACAGAACTCCCATTCAACCTAGCAATCTCATTATGGGGTATATACCCAGAGAGATATATCATTCTTTCATAAAGACACATGCACGCATAAGTTCATTGGACCACTATTCAGAATAGCAAAGACATGGTATCAGCCTAAATGCCCATCAGTGGTAGACTGGATAAAGAAAATGTGGTACGTATACACCAAAGAATTCTATGCATCCATAAAAAAGAATGAGATCCTGTCTTTTGCAGGAACATGGATGGAACTGGAGGCCATCATCTTCAACAAACAGGAACAGAAAATCAAATGCAACATGTTCTCACTTATAAGTGGGATCTAAATGATGAGAACACATGGACACAGAAAGGAGAACAACAGACACTGGGGCTTATCAGAAGGTGGAGGGTGGGAAGAGGGAGAGGATTAGGAAAAGTAACCAGTGAATACTAGGCTTAATACCTAGGTGATGAAATTATCTGTACAGCACACGCCCATGACACAAGTTTAACAAACCTACACATGTACCTATGAACTTAAAATAAGTTTAAAAAAAAAGAAAAAGAGAGAGAGAGAAGAAAGAAGAAAGAAAGAAGGAAGGACGGAAGGAAGGAAGGAAGGAATGAAGGAAGGAAGGAAAGAAAGAAAAAAAGAAAGAGAGAGAAAGAAAGAAAGAGAGAGAAAGAAAGAAAGAAAGAAAGAAAGAAAGAAAGAAAGAAAGAAACAAAGAAAGAAAGAGAAAGGAAGAAAGGGAGAAGGAAGGAAAAGAAAGAAATTTCCTACCCCTCAGTAAGATAGTGGTAAATTTAAGAGTTAACAGAGATCTTCAATAAATGACGTTTGCTTCTTTGGGCATTCCAGAAATGAAGAAAGAATCTAATACCTTCTATTAAGTCATCTCCTATCTGATAAGCAGTTGTGCTTATCCAGGTAGGATTTTCTGAGAACGTTTTTGGCACTGAACATGGTCCTAAGAAACAGTTTTTGAAAATGAAGAGGATCTGGGGTACCTTATATGTTTAGTTAAGACTATAGATGGCTGGACACGGTGGGTCCCATCTGTAATCCCAGCACTTTGGGAGGCCAAGACAGGTGGATCACCTGAGGTCAGGAGTTTGAGACTAGCCTTGCCAACATGGTGAAACCCCATCTCTACTAAAAATACAAAAATTAACTGGGCACGATGACAGGTGCCTGTAATTTAAGCTACTTGGGAGGCTGAGGGAGAAGAATTGCTTGAACTTGGGAGGTGTAGGTGACAGCGAGCTAAGATCATGCCATTGCAGTCCAGCCTGGGTGACAGAGCAAGACTCCATTTCAAAACAAAAACAAAAAAAAAAAGATTAGAGATAAAAGATTAATATCAGTGCCAGTAAAGAATGGAGTATCTGTATATCTGTGATGTTCAAAGATTTTTGTTTAAAATATTTAATTATTAATGTAAATACATAATGTAATACAATTATTAAATAAAGGACCTATTAAAGACAAGGATTTGGAAAATAAAGAGGTTGCTATAATAAAACATTCTATTACAAATAACCACGAGGACTTTGAGGTAGACTATTTCTAACTGCACCACTTCTTCCTAACAAAGACAACTTAGAGCTCAGGATTCTAAATGTTGAGCTCAAGACATGATAAGAAAGCAAAAGAGTTTCCTAAAATGTATCTTACTTTCATAGCCAAATATAAGACCAATGTATTTGAAAACTAGACTCAAAGTCTGATGCTTCGTATTGCAGAATTATAAAACTTGGTATCTTATGTAAAAGTTGAGGCATTTGTTGAGAAAGAATGGGGACTTTTGGATGGATCCTGATGGATCCGAACCTCCAAATTTCACTGAACCTCCATGTAAGTAGAAGAAACCTTTCCTAATCCATCTGAAGCAGCTGTAAGGGCCATACTTTAAGCATTTACCTTCCTTGGTGTTACTGATTCTCCACAAGATTTGCCCCATCACCTTGTCTTGCTTCCAGACCCATTCCTAGAATCAAATCACAGCAGGATGGGTACAAAGGCTGACTTGGGAGGAGATAGTTTACACATACAAAGAATTGAAAGGTTTTGCTAATTTATATTGGCAGAAACTTGGCAAGGAATAGTAGGAATGGATTTTAGGGACCTAGACCAGGGAGGAAAAAAAGAGAGGCTTGTATCAAGCCACATTTATTAATGTAATTGCACTTTTCAGATACTCTGGATTCAAAATGTATGATACTTGAGTATACGCTTGTGGCTCACCAGATTAGGTGTTCAGTAGACTGAAACCTGGACTCCATGTTGGTCAAGGCTAAATAAAATTGAGGTGTCAGAACTTTCAGGAAATAATGTAGAGGAAGGTACACGAAAAAAGACAGAAGTCTACTGTTGATGTATCATATGTGACCCGCTTTACATCCCCTCACTGTGTTACTTGGGAAGGCCCAGAGGACCTCCCTTCACCAAAGCACTAGGAAATAACACTGAGGTGGCCAAAGTCAACCACAGGAAGTTATCCCCATTGAAAGGGGCTTTCAAAATTCAGTGAGTATAATGGGATCATGGACAGTGGCAGAAACTAAGTGATTGCACTTTAGTGTGAAAGCCAGAAACAAGGTGGGCATCATTCCCAATGTGGGCAGCAGGTTAAAGCAGGGATCAAAAAGGCTTATGCCTCAGGAGTCATTGGTGATGGCTAATAGATCATAGCATCCCCTGTACTGAAAGGAACTGTGCCTATTAGCTACTTGGATTTCATAATTTAAAACATCATAGGTCTCATTATTAGAGTTTTGCTACAATAAAGAATTATGGCCTCTTACTAATCTCCAGATTCAGAGCCCTGGAATGAAAAGTAGACTAGTTCCTTAGAGGAAGTGCCTTGTGTCTTTGCCAAAATAATAAATTCTAAACAATCCTAGAGATTCTGCAAAGGAACCTGCGGTCGTTGACCAGGGTGACTGTGCATTTTATAAAATGAGGTGACTTTCTCACTTTTTGAATGTACACAGTGGGCAAAAATACACTCTGCCGATGCCAGAATACCCATATTAGTTCTTTAACCCATGAGATATTAGGAAGGGATGCTTCTTAGCCCCTTGAACTGCCTTTTTCCTCCAAATGGTGAACTGAATTGGGAATGACACAAATTAGTGCCACCAAGAAATAGACTAGATGTGTGCAGATGTAAGATTCTTGTCATATCCATATTTAACTAATTATTTGACCAGGCTGAAAATAGATGGCCTTAAAGAAAGATGGTGGATTATTACAAACATAATCAGGAAGTAATTCTAATTGCAGCCACTTTGCAGATGTGGTCTCTTTTTTTGAAACTAGTCAACATATCACTGAGATCTGTTATATAGACATCGATCAGAGGCCGGGCTCAGTGGCTCACACCTGTAATTCCAGCACTTTGGGAGGCCAAACCAAGAGGATCACTTGAGGGCGGGAGTTCGAGACCAGCCTGACCAATATGGAGATACCCTGTCTCTACTAAAAATACGAAATTAGCCAGGCTTGGTGGAGATGCCTGTAATCCCAGCTACTCAGGAGGCTGAGGCAGGAGAATCACTTGAACCCAGGAGGCGGAGGTTGTGGTGAGCTGAGTTTGCGCCATTGCACTGCAGCCTGGGTAACAAGAGGGAAACTCCATCTCAAAAAAAAAAAAAAAATATTGATCAGACAAATGCTTTTTCTATATGCTATTAGGGAAAAAAGTACAGTAAAGATCTTTGATTTCCCCTCATGAGGACAACAGTATATCTTCACTTTACTTCACCTCAGGACTGGGTCAACTGTCTGCCCCTCTGTCATAATCTAATCCACAGGGGTTGATTATTTAGCCATCTCACAGAATATTTTGCTAATCCGCTGCATTGGTGACTGTGGCAGATTTCATTTTCCAAGATGGATGATGGTCTGCGTAGGTTTCTTTTAATCTCTGATGAATCCTACCCAAGACATGTGTCTCTTTTGTTTGAGAAAACACTGAAATGGAACTTTTTGATATGAAACATAACATGCTGGGTACTAAGAGGAGACAAAGTAAGCTAAATTATTTTGGCCCTTTAAAATCAATTTTCCATTTTATTTTGGTAGCTCAAGGGAGAAAAGTTGGAGAAAAGTCCCTGGACTTGGAGGAAAGAGATGCCAGAGAAAGACCTCAATAGAGACAGTGAGAGCAGGAGTCAATCCCAAGGCACAAGGCTAGGCCCTCAGAAGAAAGGCAGCCCCCATGAAGGGAATCCCCGTGGCTTAGAAATCATGACATCTGATACTGATAGGCAGGAGCAAATGGCTTATTGCTTCCGGGTGCAACCCTAGTTCATTAGCTCCCTACATTTTAGAAAACCTCCATACACTGTAGAAATTACAACAGTAAACTAAGCTGATTTTTTTCAGTGCTGTTTTGTAAAACATCAGCTGCCACATATTAGTGCTCAATATAAAAAAAATTGATAAATTGAATGGGTTAATGGTGGTTTTAAAAATGTCTACAAGATGTTCTGTCTGTGCTTTGGATGAAGTGTGAGGAGTACAGAATGGGAGTGCACAGATGAAACAACAACATGAGTGTGGGGGCCATGATTTGGAGTTCAGAGTAAGAAGTGTGGACAATACCACGTATTAGGCACATATACTCTGCACCCATGGAAGAATCCCTAGAATAGTGAGGAAGCCGTTGGTCTTCCATCAGTTACTCGGAATGGAGGCTCATGTATCAAAGAAACAGTTGACTTCAAGAGGCTGAAAGATGTGGGGACATTAGGTAACACATAATAGATTCATTTCAGCTAAATCTCATAAATGTGCACTCAGCTTTGGTGAGAGTTATAAATTACTGACATAGATCTTGTCAGCATAGGGAAAATGCAAAAAGCAAAGATGCACAATTCAATTTTGGGCCAAACCAGTGCGAAATTGAAGAGCCAAACCCTACCAGCTGTCTAAGTAAAGATGCCATCTGACGGGCTCTTACTTTTTACACTGGACCCTTGAAAAGAGAGGCTCCCACTTCACTGGAGACTGAACATTGTTATTTGCTGTGGGTGCGTGAGGCCCCTGAGCGAATCATAAAAGGGACACTAAGTCTGTTCGTGCAGGGGCCCAGATGGAGAACTGGGAATGTGGGAGTAGTGTTCCAAGCACACAGATGTTCTGCCTTCTCATAGTTCTCAGAAGGGCTATCCACTCAGACATAGCTCCTATTTTCTCTGTTCTTTGAGGAGGCCCAGAGGATGAGTAGTACAAGGATGGTGCTGGGGCTATAGAAACATCTTACTTCTGGGCAGTTTAAAAAGCACAATGCTGCCAGGTGCATTGGCTCACCTCTGTAATCACAGAACTTTGAGAGGCTGAGGTGGGAGGATCTCTTGAGGCCAGAAGTTCGAAACCAGTCTGAGCAACACAGCAGGACCCTGTCTCTACAAAAAACTAAAAACTGCAAAAGATTTAGAAGAAAGATTTAGTGTAACAAAGCACAAAAACATCCTTTAGGGATGTTTCCTTTCCTGGAGTCCTAAACTTGTATTTAACATTTAGTTCAGCATTTGTTCTAATATTTAGTACAAACTGTACTAAACTTAGTACAGACTGGATACTAATTTTCATAGTAATAAATAAGACTTAGGTGTGTACCTGATCAATTTCTTTCTCTTCAACTGGACTGAATTTAGCCCTCAAGCCCTAATTTCTGCTGTTGGTAAATTTTTGTTGCAGTCAAGTTTCCCTCACTTAAACTGGTGATTACTTAGTACTTTTGGGTGTAAACACAGTCTATTTTGGGTGACTTCTCAGTCTATCAGGATGTGTTTTCTCTTCCTCTCTCACTTCCCTCCAGGGGCCATTTAAGTTCTGGGTATGTGTGCAGAAGGGTGGCAAGCAGGGTGTGGTACCATCTTAGACTATTTGGTCTAGGACAGTGCTTTTCAAAGTGAGATCCTTGGCCAGCAATGTCAGAACTGCCTAAGAAATTGTTAGAAATGCAAATCCTCAGGCTCCACCCCAGACCCACTGAATTAGAAACTCTGGCCGGCCGAAGGGTCCAGTCATCTGCACTTCAACAAGGCCTCCAGGTGATTATGATGCCTTTGGAGAAGCACTGGTCTGAAAGCATCAGCATCCACCCACCTTGGTTTCTGAGGAGATGTACTGGCATTGCTGAGCTTCGGTTTTGTGCTCCCAACTCATCCTGTCCACGGCTGGAATGTCCTCTCCTGCTCACCAGTCATCTCTCTGGTCATCCTGCTCCCTCCTTAGCTTGACCACAGTGCCTGGTTTCCCACTGTCTTGTGCCTGCTCAGAGCTTGGGATACTCTGGATGCTCTTTTCCAGCCACTTGGACTTTACTGCCTACGTTCCATGGCCGACACAGTTTCCTTAAAGGCTTGGATTCTTTCTACTATTGACTGGAACCAGGGTAATGCATCTTTTTTCTCAATTCCCCCCAACTGCATGGAGTTTCAATCATCTTTACTTACCAGAAATCGATCTTAGGAGTGGGCAGGGTGGTAGGTCAAGTTTTCAGGCCCCTGAGCCATTACTTATTACAGACTTTTTTTTTTTTTTTTTTTGAGATGGAGTTTTTGCTCTTGCCCAGACTGGAGTGCAGTGGCACAACCTCAGCTCACTACCACCTCCGTCTCCCGGGTTCAAGTGATTCTCCTGCCTCAGCCTCCCAAGTAGCTGGGATTACAGGTGCCTGCCACCATGCCCAGCTAATTTTTGTATTTATAATGGAGATGGGGTTGCAACATGTTGATCAGGCTGGTCTCGAACTCCTGAACTCAAGTGATCCGCCTGCCTCGGCCTCCCAAAGTTCTGGAATTACAGGCATGAGCCACCACACCCAGCCTACACGCAGACTTCTAAACCTACTATTTTTGAAAAGACCCCTGCTTTTTTGTACAAATCTTTTTTTCTCTAAGAATGACCATGCTTGTCATTAAAACCCCCTTAGCTTGCAAGACTATTGACTCTTAACAAGTTTCAAAATCTGTTTTCCATCTCAAAAACTTAACATTGAAGGTTCTTTGCAACTCCGCCTTAGTCATCCTAATTTTCCTTAAAACCTCTGACGGAATAGAGGAAGATGAAATGGAAGGATGTGTAGAAAAGCCAACACAGTTAAAATTTCAAAATATTATCATGCCACACCTGAATGGAAACACTGTAACAGTCCCCTGAGTGTACTCCCTGATTATAATCACCAAAATCATTTACTACTAAAGAATTCTCATAAAATGTCCCTCTAACATGATTTTCCTCTTAGGGTTCTTTCAATAGGTGTCTCTTTTCGACTTCACGTGTAGATAATTCCTTACTCTAACATTCACATTTTCATGCACAATGACAATGCTCGAAAATGAATGAATGAATTCCAAACCATTCCTGACCTGGTCTTGCCTCTTGTATTAAACCTCATTTCTAGCATATTACTTACTCCCATTATACTCAGCCTAACTGACATTATAAAGAGACACATATTAAAACTGTAGAACTTTTGTTATAGAATTCCATCTTCTGACAATGCTTCCCCACTGGATCCCCATTTGTGGGCTCAGCCAGTCTCCAGGATCTAGCGTCAATTTTCTCTTTGACAAGGAATATTTAAGCAATGTCAGACCAAATGTCTGGACTCAGAAATAAGTTACCCTGGATCTCACCTTGTCCTGTTATAAATAAGGTTTTGATTTTACTCTCAGGAATTGCCCCTTGCCATATTCCCAGTTATTACTTGTTTAGTTTTCTTTTTAACTGAAATTTAACAGATACAGTACATATTTTAGCTGTTTTAATTCATTGAGTTGTTTTCATTTTCATGGGTACTATGAAAGGATTTCCATTGCCATTTGCAAAATAAAAACTTCCTTCCACTTACTGCAGTATTACTACTATGCTATGACTCAGAACGTGTTCCATTCATGAGGATTTCACAGGCCTGAAAGATTGAGCCCTCTTTAATAATTTATTCTGACACATTGGATTCAATTAAATAGTCATATCTAAATTCACAGTAACTAATCATAATTTATGTACTTGTATAATGTAATATTTAGCTGAAAGGTTTTTTTCCATTAAATGTGATATATAAAAGTCGAAATGGCAGTTTCTACTTTATATTTCTAGTCTTATATTTCTAATATTTCATATTTCACTGTGATGTGAATATCTGAAAAATAATGAAGGGAGCTATAATAATTCTTTAAAAATTCCTCGCCAGCAGACATAGTCATACTTCCTACAGTTTTGGTGTTCTGTTTGATGACAAAATCATTTCCAACTGTCTTCCCAGGTATTATAGAGTATTTTATTGCAACGATATGTCCTCTCTGTTCCATATCACCAACTCTCAATGCACTTCTGTAAGGAGATTGTGGCAATACAGAAGTGCTTCGTGATTATTTTGCGGTTCTCTATGACTGCTTTTGAAACCCTCTTTTTCTCACTCCCTCTTTGTCCTGGCAGCCTTTCAGGTTGGAGAAAGATCCACTTGTTCAAAATTACCCATATAGCCATGCGTTGAATTAGTTATAGAGAAAGGATCTCTGTTAAAATCGAAGGGCTCCATGATAGCCACATTCTGGTCTCCCAGAGAGCTGCATAGAAAATGAAAGACACAGATTAGCCACGATTCTTTTAAAATACAATTTATGAAATGCACATTCAACTATGCTTACCTAATATATTCCTATTATGGGCACCTAATTCTACTGAGTTGTTTTTTAAAATTTGAAATAAAAGTATTACAATATCTAAAATATAAACAACTCAGATTTCAAGTCACAGAATAACTATTTTGAGTGTACATACTATTTTCGAGTATTGGTATCATTGGGTATGAAAAAGAATCAAGTCCTTTTTAAAGTATGTAAAATACTATACCTATAGGGAAGCTAATGTGAGTCCATTTTTAACCTACAATGATTTTTACAGCCAAATAATAGAGCTTTGAATAAGAGAACTACTATAATTAACTCAGTTGTCAATGAAGGCAATTTTTCCAGGGCATCCATTCATACTTTTAAATATTTCTAAATACTCTAGACTTTTGTCATTACTAAACCATTATAGAAAAGAACACTTGCCTGGGCCTGAATCTTTTTGTTAATCCTCCGTTTAAAAAACAATTAAAGTTGTTTCTCTGATGGGTTTTTAAGAATATAGGAACATGTAACTAATATCGTGACAAGAACTTTTGGAGAAATTGGTGGCTTTTTATTTGCAAAACCAAAGCAAAATTATAACTCTTCTATGTCAACAAAAACCATTTCATTGTGTAGCTTAAATTGCTGTGTGAGTCCGAGCAGTGTCTGACCCAAAGGCCTTTATATTTATTATTTCTGCTCTAAGAAAAAAAAACGCTACAGCAAAATATTTTACTTAAATTTAAAAGCAACAATCACAACATTTAGTAGATTCACCAGTTCTAGAAAAACTCATTTAATCTTGTTAACTATAAATTACACTATACATAGGATTATTTAATAAGTCTTAGACTAATAGATTGATTTAATAAAAATGTCTTTATAAGGTAGGCAAATACATCTTTCCCTTTCTTAAATAGTTATTTTCTTTAATTGTCTTGAAAAAGCAAAATGAGGTATTTATAGTAGTAAAGGGAAATATAAAAGTACAAAAGTATACAGATGCTCCTTAACCTATGAAGGGGTTACATCCCAATAAAGACATTGTGAGTAGAAAATACTGTAAGTCAGAAATGGACTTAATACATCTAACCTATTAACATCATAACTTAGCCTACCTTAAAAGTGTTTAGAACACTTACATTAGTGAGTGGTTGGGTAAAATCATCTAACACAAAGCTAATTTATTATAAAATAACATTGAATACTTTATGTAATTTATTAAACACTGTACTGAAAGTGAATAATAGGATGATCGTGTGGATATTGGAAGTATGGTTTCTACTAAATGCATACCACTTTTGCACCATTATAAAGTCAAAAAACATCTAAGTCAAACTATCCTAAACCAGGGACTGTCTGTATTCTAAAAAGATTGTGATAATTTACATGAAAACTACCTAAGTCTTCAAGTCTTTTTTTCTTTTTTTCTATATTGCCCAGGCTGGCCCTGAATTCTTGGGCTCAAGCGATCCTCCTGCCTGAGCCTCCCAAAGTGCTGGAATTACAGGCATGAGCCACCACACCCAGCCTACACGCAGACTTCTAAACCTACTATTTTTGAAAAGACCCCTGCTTTTTTGTACAAATCTTTTTTTCTCTAAGAATGACCATGCTTGTCATTAAAACCCCCTTAGCTTGCAAGACTATTGACTCTTAACAAGTTTCAAAATCTGTTTTCCATCTCAAAAACTTAACATTGAAGGTTCTTTGCAACTCCGCCTTAGTCATCCTAATTTTCCTTAAAACCTCTGACGGAATAGAGGAAGATGAAATGGAAGGATGTGTAGAAAAGCCAACACAGTTAAAATTTCAAAATATTATCATGCCACACCTGAATGGAAACACTGTAACAGTCCCCTGAGTGTACTCCCTGATTATAATCACCAAAATCATTTACTACTAAAGAATTCTCATAAAATGTCCCTCTAACATGATTTTCCTCTTAGGGTTCTTTCAATAGGTGTCTCTTTTCGACTTCACGTGTAGATAATTCCTTACTCTAACATTCACATTTTCATGCACAATGACAATGCTCGAAAATGAATGAATGAATTCCAAACCATTCCTGACCTGGTCTTGCCTCTTGTATTAAACCTCATTTCTAGCATATTACTTACTCCCATTACACTCAGCCTAACTGACATTATAAAGAGACACATATTAAAACTGTAGAACTTTTGTTATAGAATTCCATCTTCTGACAATGCATCCCCACTGGATCCCCATTTGTGGGCTCAGCCAGTCTCCAGGATCTAGCGTCAATTTTCTCTTTGACAAGGAATATTTAAGCAATGTCAGACCAAATGTCTGGACTCAGAAACAAGTTACCCTGGATCTCACCTTGTCCTGTTATAAATAAGGTTTTGATTTTACTCTCAGGAATTGCCCCTTGCCATATTCCCAGTTATTACTTGTTTAGTTTTCTTTTTAACTGAAATTTAACAGATACAGTACATATTTTAGCTGTTTCAATTCATTGAGTTGTTTTTATTTTCATGGGTACTATGAAAGGATTTCCATTGCCATTTGCAAAATCAAAACTTCCTTCCACTTACTACAGTATTACTACTATGCTATGACTCAGAACGTGTTCCATTCATGAGGATTTCACAGGCCTGAAAGATTGAGCCCTCTTTAATAATTTATTCTGACACATTGGATTCAATTAAATAGTCATATCTAAATTCACAGTAACTAATCATAATTTATGTACTTGTATAATGTAATATTTAGCTGAAAGGTTTTTTTCCATTAAATGTGATATATAAAAGTCGAAATGGCAGTTTCTACTTTATATTTCTAGTCTTATATTTCTAATATTTCATATTTCACTGTGATGTGAATATCTGAAAAATAATGAAGGGAGCTATAATAATTCTTTAAAAATTCCTCGCCAGCAGACATAGTCATACTTCCTACAGTTTTGGTGTTCTGTTTGATGACAAAATCATTTCCAACTGTCTTCCCAGGTATTATAGAGTATTTTATTGCAACGATATGTCCTCTCTGTTCCATATCACCAACTCTCAATGCACTTCTGTAAGGAGATTGTGGCAATACAGAAGTGCTTCGTGATTATTTTGCGGTTCTCTATGACTGCTTTTGAAACCCTCTTTTTCTCACTCCCTCTTTGTCCTGGCAGCCTTTCAGGTTGGAGAAAGATCCACTTGTTCAAAATTACCCATATAGCCATGCGTTGAATTAGTTATAGAGAAAGGATCTCTGTTAAAATCGAAGGGCTCCATGATAGCCACATTCTGGTCTCCCAGAGAGCTGCATAGAAAATGAAAGACACAGATTAGCCACGATTCTTTTAAAATACAATTTATGAAATGCACATTCAACTATGCTTACCTAATATATTCCTATTATGGGCACCTAATTCTACTGAGTTGTTTTTTAAAATTTGAAATAAAAGTATTACAATATCTAAAATATAAACAACTCAGATTTCAAGTCACAGAATAACTATTTTGAGTGTACATACTATTTTCGAGTATTGGTATCATTGGGTATGAAAAAGAATCAAGTCCTTTTTAAAGTATGTAAAATACTATACCTATAGGGAAGCTAATGTGAGTCCATTTTTAACCTACAATGATTTTTACAGCCAAATAATAGAGCTTTGAATAAGAGAACTACTATAATTAACTCAGTTGTCAATGAAGGCAATTTTTCCAGGGCATCCATTCATACTTTTAAATATTTCTAAATACTCTAGACTTTTGTCATTACTAAACCATTATAGAAAAGAACACTTGCCTGGGCCTGAATCTTTTTGTTAATCCTCCGTTTAAAAAACAATTAAAGTTGTTTCTCTGATGGGTTTTTAAGAATATAGGAACATGTAACTAATATCGTGACAAGAACTTTTGGAGAAATTGGTGGCTTTTTATTTGCAAAACCAAAGCAAAATTATAACTCTTCTATGTCAACAAAAACCATTTCATTGTGTAGCTTAAATTGCTGTGTGAGTCCGAGCAGTGTCTGACCCAAAGGCCTTTATATTTATTATTTCTGCTCTAAGAAAAAAAAACGCTACAGCAAAATATTTTACTTAAATTTAAAAGCAACAATCACAACATTTAGTAGATTCACCAGTTCTAGAAAAACTCATTTAATCTTGTTAACTATAAATTACACTATACATAGGATTATTTAATAAGTCTTAGACTAATAGATTGATTTAATAAAAATGTCTTTATAAGGTAGGCAAATACATCTTTCCCTTTCTTAAATAGTTATTTTCTTTAATTGTCTTGAAAAAGCAAAATGAGGTATTTATAGTAGTAAAGGGAAATATAAAAGTACAAAAGTATACAGATGCTCCTTAACCTATGAAGGGGTTACATCCCAATAAAGACATTGTGAGTAGAAAATACTGTAAGTCAGAAATGGACTTAATACATCTAACCTATTAACATCATAACTTAGCCTACCTTAAAAGTGTTTAGAACACTTACATTAGTGAGTGGTTGGGTAAAATCATCTAACACAAAGCTAATTTATTATAAAATAACATTGAATACTTTATGTAATTTATTAAACACTGTACTGAAAGTGAATAATAGGATGATCGTGTGGATATTGGAAGTATGGTTTCTACTAAATGCATACCACTTTTGCACCATTATAAAGTCAAAAAACATCTAAGTCAAACTATCCTAAACCAGGGACTGTCTGTATTCTAAAAAGATTGTGATAATTTACATGAAAACTACCTAAGTCTTCAAGTCTTTTTTTCTTTTTTTCTATGTTGCCCAGGCTGGCCCTGAATTCTTGGGCTCAAGCGATCCTCCTGCCTGAGCCTCCCAAAGTGCTGGAATTACAGGCATGAGCCACAGTGCTGGGCCTCAAGCCCTCAAAGAAAACAAACAAAACAAAACCTAGCAGGCCTTGATAAGATAAAGCCTTCTTCAGACTCTGCCAGCAAGAAAAAGCTTGGTTGTTTTTAGCCTTACATTCCTCAGAAATGGAGCTGGAATGGATTAGGCAAGGGAGATCACAAAGTAAGAGTGTGCAGAGGGCAGAGCAGGAGCTTAGGACACTAGTGCTGTACCTCCTGACATACCACAACTCCACTGCTAGACTCACAATACTGCGGAAGAGACCTGGTGACCACAGAATTGGTGGAAACCCAGGACAGGTGAGGAGAGCTTGTCCTGGGAGGCCTCAGCAGGAGCCAGGAAAGCAGGAATGCACTCCAGATATGGCAGAGAAGGTGGTGCTAAATGGAACAATACCATGAGCCTCTAGTGGGGAAATAAGCAAGCAGTTCAAAAAAGAGCAAGCAGTCCAGATTTCGAAAATAAATCTCTGCACACCAACTAAAAAGCATTTCTGTTAAGTGAATGCAAGAACGTTTCACTTCACCCCAAATATTTAGCATCTTGTGAAAATCTGTTGATCAAAGGTCACGATCAGAAAATAGCATGTAGTTTGGGTTCAGTATGTTCCTGAAAGAGAGAAAAGAGTCTGGCTCCAAGATTTGACCCTCTGAACTTTCCTGTTTCCTCTGATGTATGTGAATAGCAGGAAAAACAACGGTGGAAATAATTAGGTTAGTGGCAATTTTTCCATCTTTATGTTCTTAAAGGGCACATCAAATCTTTTTGATCATACTAGACTTAAAAATATATTATTATTTTCTAACCAAATTCAAGGGTCACTGATCCTCATTTAATCTTTAAAGGACATGCTTACCACCATGAGGCCTTGTCTTTACTGCAAAGAGATTTTATGAAAAAAGACTGTATGGGGAGATTAATGTTACTCCCCTGACAATTCTGCTATACTGATTTCTACCACATTATGAAGTATATGTCTTCTGTGCAAGTTAGCTATGTAGTAGAATTTCCCAGATATCAGATGGCAAACGAGTTCCCTTTGTGGCAAATTTTTACTAATTCACAAAACGTGCATTTCTGAAACAGGCTTCTGCCGAAATCAACCGGTGCAAACTTGTGGGTCTCCTGCCACTGGCCCGAAAAGCCCTAGTGGTCATGCAATAAGATCCAGATCTCTGTCACCAAGGACTCAGGTCTCTGCCCCTCCCCAGTACCACTCCCTCCCTCCTCAACAATCCTTCCTTTTCCTGTCTGCCTAAGATTTCCAGGTGCCTCATTCGACATGGATAGTCTAGTTTCTGTGCTTTAAGTTTATCCAACATTGGTCACAGGCTTATTCTGAGCCAGTTACTGCCTAAGGCACTAAGAGTCTCAAAGTAAGAAAGAAACCAGCTCTGCTCTCGAAGAACTTAGGATAAATTGAGGTAGTGAAACACTAACAGATGAGGGAAAGCTCTTCGTAGGCAGGAAGGTGCCATGTAACTCCAGAGCTTGTAGCTTCACCTAAGGACTCAGTCAAGGCTTCCTGGCAGGGATGACCCTTCAACTAGTCTTGACAGATGAAGGCAAGTTGTCTATTTAAGGAAAAGTGGGAAGGGCTTTTCGGCCTAGGTTATAGTATGAATGAAGTCTTCAAGGGTTATAACACTGCAATGTATGCCTCCAAAATTTCCATGTTGAAGCCCTAATCCTAATGTGACTGTATTTGGAGATAGTGTTTTTAGGGGGTATGTATAAATTAGGTCATAAGGGTAGAGTCCTAATCCAATAGAATTGTAACTTTATACGAAGAGACAGAGATCTACACCCATATATCATGATAAGGCCATGGAAGAACACAGAAGAAAGGTCGCCATCTGTAAGCCAGCAGGAGGGCCCTCACCAGAACTCCATCATGCTGGCACTCCATTCTCAGACTTCTAGTCTCTGGAACTGTGAGAAAAGAAATTTCTGTTGTTTAAGTCACTTAGTCAATTGTATTTTGGTCTGGCAGCCCGTGAAGACTTAGATAAGTATCCTCCTGGATTTTGGGTTACTTTAAAAACTACACTTGTTAGACTTGTAAAGTTTGAGGCCTGCAGTGAGTAAAACAGTACTGGAGATTCAAGGAAGTAAGAGGGGAAAAGAAGGGAACAGGTAATAGAAACATACACTGCTCCCAATAGCAGCTTTGGATAAGGGGAAAAGATTATTCCTAGGACTCTTGGAAGCATGTCATGAATTTTGCATTTGCGGAGCCTGGGAGGTCAAGCCTGCAGTGAGCAGTGATCCTGCCACTGCACTTCAGCCTGGGCGACAGAAAGAGACCCTTTTACTCATTCTTTTTCTTCATCTTTTTTTTTTTTTTTGAGAGGGAGTCTCACTCTGTCACCCAGGCTGGAGTACGGAGTGCAGTGGTACAATCTCAGCTCACTGCAACCTCCACCTCACCGGCTCAAGGGATTCTCCTGTCTCAGCCTCCCAAGTAGCTGTGATTACAGGCATGTGCCACCATACCCGGCTAATTTTTTTATTTTTTGGTAGAGATGGGGTTTTGCCATGTTGGCCAGGCTGGTCTCGAACCCCTGACCTCAAGTGATCCACTGGCCTTGGCTTCCTAAAGTGCTGGGATTACAGACATGAGCCACTGCACTCAGCCCTCATCATTCTGTCTACTGTGTGCGGAGGGGTTAATTTTACTTCCTTCGGCTGGCTGCCCACATTCAGTGGACTTCTGATTCACTTCTACCTTAGCTCTAAAGCACAAACAAACGAGAATTTAGGAACAATTCTCTTGGCCTTCAACTTGTGACAGTACCGTTTCTACAGCCACTCCAAACAATGACTACAGAGAATAAAACTAATGCTGAAAACTCAAAATAATTGGCATTATTAGGGTACTACAAATGCAACCACTTAAAAACTCCAATTTCTTGAAAAGAGAAATATGTATAGATGTATTAATGACAAAGTTTATGTAACCAGATTGATTATTAAAGACTGAGAAAGATATGGTAAAGGAAGTACAATTAATAAACAAAAGTCTTCTTGTTGCTATTTTGATTAATAAACAAATAGTTATGAATATATCTTAACAATTATGAGATAACCACAAGCAGAATTAAACACCGGACGTCTGTGTTCTGAAGTAGTGAGAAGACAAAGTAAACAAACAGCCTACGGAAGAGAGGCCAAATGGTGAGGAAACAAGAAAGCAGACAACAGCCTGGGCACAGCGGCTCATGCCTGTAATCCCAGCACTTTGAGAGGCTGAGGTGGGTGAATAGATTGAGCTGAGGAGTTCAAGCCTAGCTTTGGCACCATGGCAAAACCCTGTCTCTACAAAGAATACAAAAATTAGCCAGCCATGGTGGTGCCCACCTGTAGTCCCAGCAACTCAGGAGGCTGAGGTGAAAGGATTGCTTGAGCCTGGGAGGTCAAGGCTGCAGTGAGCAGTGATCCTGCCACTGCACTTCAGCCTGGGCAACAGAAAGAGACCCTGTCTCAAAAAAAAAAAAAAAAAAAAAAAAAAAGATATGTCAGGCCAACATAATTAATGAATATAGTTCATACTCTTCTATTAAAAAGGTGAAATGGGCATGGTGGCTCATGCCTGTAATCCCAGCACTTTGGGAGGCCAAGTCGGGCAGATCACGAGGTCAGGAGTTCTAGACCAGCCTGACCAATATGGTGAAACGCCGAATCTACTAAAAATACAAAAATTAGCCAGGTGTGGTTGTGTGCATCTATAGTCCCAGTTACTTGGGAGGCTGAAGCAGGAGAATCGCTTGAACTCAGGAGGCAAAGGTCGCAGTGAGCTGAGATCACACCACTGCACTCCAGCCTGGGCAACAAAGCGAGACTCCATCTCAAAAAAAAAGGTGAAATGTATCAGATTGAATGAAAATAATCCAATAATTTATTACTTTTAAGAAAGAGATTTAAATAACAATAAACAGATGGGACAATTTACACAAATGAGACTAAAAAGGGTTATTATATATTGACAAAATTATATAATCAGTAAAAGAAATAATACTGAAATAGTTTAAAATACATATAATTATTAAGAACATAGGGAATAACATTTTCAACATAAAACCTTATCATTTATCTATCATCTATCATCTATGTATACTGTTAAACATAGCAACATTCTCTGTATCTAGATAGCTAGCTAGCTAGGGACAGAGATAGAGAGATAATTACACATGGCAAACATCTCTGTCTACATATCTATGTCTATACTGAGTTGACAAAAACAATTTTGAAGAATCTGATCAAGGCAGAACTAACATAGATAAAAATTTATCCTGTACTCATATCTCAAGAGAAAATAATCCATGGGTGTCTCGCATTTCTGCACATCTTGCAAACACAGTCAATAGATGCCTTTGTTCCAGAATTCTTTTCTAGGATGTTTGTATAGACAATTACCTTGGAGTAAAGAGATAAAGTGTCCCTCTGGAGCAAAGAGCTGGTCTGCTTATAGTCCAGGAAGATGGAGAGAGTGTCTTCCTCCAAAGCAAAGGTCAGACATGCTTGCAGCCCAGCACAATGAAGATACCTCCTTCCAGGAAAAAAGGGAGGCATGCCTACTGCCTTTTATAAAAGAATCAGATGCTCTAAGTTTAGGATTCCTCTCTTATAATGCATCCATTCTGTGTGGTGGTGTCATCTGGCCCTCTTCACCCATCCTGTGTGAATTGGGGCATGGGGAACTGACACAAAAATGTGATACTCTAGCTACTGCTATTACCGTGAATAATAAAATACACTGTCTCTGACAATGTATTGTTTGTCTTCCATACAACCATGAACATTAACTTGTTAGGTAGGGTAAAATCTCAATCTGTCATAGTTCTTGACAAAACCAGTAACTCCCTTCATGTAAAATATGCAAGAAGCATGAATGAAAATTGGTATCAGACCCAAAACAGTAATCCAAAGAAACTGAAATCATACACCATATTAACTGACAACAATTGAATGTAAAATATAAATTTTTCTGTTACTGGAAATAAGACTTCACCACTTGAGAATGAAAACAAACCTTTTAAAGTGACTATTGGACTAAGGAAGAGATAAAAATAAACAAAAACATCAAAGTAGAATTGGTGCATAAAAGTGAACTCATAAGTACAGATATTTTTCTACATGTTTTAAAGAATGCAAACACACTAAATTTTAGAAAAAGAAAATAAGACCAACTTGGATTAAAAGAAGAATTAGATGACAAAATTAGTTAATAAGAAATTTTAAAAATTACCAAGTATTTTAAAAAATAGAATAAAAGCAAATGTCTAATAACATTATTAACAAATATGAAATAAGGTATGTGATAAACACAATTAACAATGCTTTTAGAGATAGATAAAATGACAAATTATTCCAAGGATATCAATTGTTTAAAAACGCCTTCTCATTTCCAAATGATTTTTTATATAGTGCTAAGCTCTATTTGAAAGATTTCATTTATGATTTTAAACATTTATATTAATCAAGTAGGATTTATTTCAGGAATGTAGAAAGAATCAATATTATATAGTTTATTAGTATAACACCTTAAATTATTAGGTTAAGAAAACATGATCATAATTTTTGAAATAAAGCCATTAGATAAAATTCGACAGTCACAATTTTGGGAAATACCAGTGGGTACAGAATTAACATGATTAAATTATTATTAATAATTAAAGCATTTATTATTGATAATTAAAATATTTATTCATAATTATTTTAAATCAACATGATTTTAAAAATTCCTAATGATAAAACCCATGAGACACTAACATTAAGTCTAGAAAAAGCAATAATAGCATTTAACATTCTTTTTGTTGTTTTCTTTGAGATGGGTTCTCACTCTTTCACCCAAGCTGGAGTGTAGTGGCATGATCTCGGCTCAATGCAACCTCTGCCTCCTGTGTTCAAGCAATTCTCCTGCCTCAGCCTCCCAAGTAGCTGGGATTACAGGCATGCGCCACACTAATTTTTGCATTTTTAGTTGAGATTGGGTTTCACCCTATTGGCCAGGCTGGTCTCGATCTCCTGACCTCAAGTGATCCACCCACCTCAGCCTCCCAACGTGCTGGGATTACAGGCATAAGCCACCGTACCCAGCCTCTAACATTCTTACTAGAAAGTTTTAGTCAATGTTTTAAGACATACAGAACTAACAGATATAAATATAAGATAAAAATAGTAACTCCTTTAGAGAAAATGCAAAATGTCATCCTATGGAAAATGCATACAATTATTTTATTTTTTACAAGAGGAAAATACAAAAGCAGTAGCGTACTCATATACAGATACTATAGCAAATGTGAAAAATAATGTAAAAAACTCTTAGGGTTTTAAAATTTTGAAATAAATATAATTTTGAAATTTTGTCCACTGATTTCCTTTAATATGGAAAATTTTAAATTAAAATGTAATGTCAATATTTGTCACACTTGATAAAATGACACAAGATTATGGAAGTCATCATCAAATCAGTTAAGTAATTCATGTATAGCATTCATATTTGTACTATTTGTACAAACACCTATAACCCCTTAACAACAACTTCTATTATAAATAAGTAGGCTCACATTGTTTACTCTCCTCCAAACAGGGCTTTAGGAGCCAATGAAAACCCACAAAATACAACATTCCAAGGATAAATTTTTATAAAAACACATTTAATCTGAATAAAATTACAAATATGTTGGAGAGATACAAAATACTTAGATGAGAAGACTCAGTATGTTATTATTAATTAACATAGAATTAATTTGTAGTTTCATGCCATTTAAATAAAATCAAATGTCATTTGTGGTAATTTAACAAAATAATACTAAACTTTTCCTTGAAGAATAATCAGGTGAGAATTACAAAATTTTTTAAAAAACGTATCAGTAAGAGGAAGTAAGTGAAAGTCTTCTTAGACAGTAAATGTTATCATGAAGCTGTAACAATTAAAATAGCTTGGAAGTGATGCAAATACAGAAAGACTGATCCATGACAGAAAAAGATGTCCTAAAATATAGAGTCTTTAATACATGACCACATCACAAATCAATGACTAAAGGGAGAAATATTCACTGACTTTCCTTGGGACTCTATGCTAGTAATTAACAGTGGGGTAGGAGGCAGAATTGACATTAAATCTTCCCTTCACATCTTTCATTATTAATAATCTGAGATTGACATGTAGTGTGTGTAAGAATGAAACCTTTGTCAGAGTTTTTTTGGCACAGCATAATTTAGCTTATATGAACTGATAATCACCTTCCAATAAGATTTTTCAAGTGAAATTTAACTTAATTCATAATATAAAAGTACAGATTTCAAATATATTTATTTTAGATAGGTAAGAAAGGGCTTCAGTGTCTTATGGAACTAGGGTGCAAAATCCTGTGCTGCCAGTAGGTGTCATCATCAACATTATGCAGTGCACGCCGAATGCCTCTCTTAAGGCCTGGCAAATGCTTGTACTTAAGACATTATGAGTTGGGTGCCAAAGAAATGAAAAGAAATAAGACAAGCGTTCCCATTTGCTACGAGTTGACTCCAAGTAGTAATAATTGTTTTAAAGTTAGGCCAGGTGCAGTGGCTCACGCTGTAATCCCAGCACTGTGGGAGGCCGAGGCGGGTGGATCATTTAAGGTCAGGAGTTTGCGACTAGTCTGATCAACA
>NW_012107709.1:1371362-1371911 GCF_000951045.1 Mandrillus leucophaeus | reverse complement strand
AAAGCCTCCCATGAGAGTGATGTGTATTCATCCTTGGGAAGAGGCAGATGACCAACTCAGACAAAAAAAAGTGTCAGTCATCATCCAGAAAATCACTTAGGGCTCCTGCTTCCCTTTTTATCAAGGAATAAATCACAGGTGACATCTTGTCACAGATAAGTAAGGCCAAGCCCCCAGCGGAGCACAGTGTGACCTGACCCAGTCTCACCTGGGGAGGTTCTTTAAACACCTTTACAGGGCAGGAACTAGTCCCAGGGTGCAGATGGGAATGAGGTATCTGGTGTAAGTGAGGGAATAACAACCCATTTCCTCAGAATGGGAGAAGGCAGTGGTTAGAAGAAGTTTGGGGGAGAAGGTTCCTGGGAAGAAGCCTTAGGGACAATCTGTGACCTCTTGCTTCAAGCAAAAACGAGGCAGGGTAGGGTGCCTCATTAAAACCTGGTAGGACTAAATGACATTCTACATACTAAATAATCTCTTCCTCAAGAAAGCCTCAAACATGAGACAAAAACAAACACTGCAAAAAAAAAAAAAAAAAAAAAAAAAAAA
>NW_012107709.1:1366255-1370197 GCF_000951045.1 Mandrillus leucophaeus | reverse complement strand
TATGCTAGTAATTAACAGTGGGGTAGGAGGCAGAATTGACATTAAATCTTCCCTTCACATCTTTCATTATTAATAATCTGAGATTGACATGTAGTGTGTGTAAGAATGAAACCTTTGTCAGAGTTTTTTTGGCACAGCATAATTTAGCTTATATGAACTGATAATCACCTTCCAATAAGATTTTTCAAGTGAAATTTAACTTAATTCATAATATAAAAGTACAGATTTCAAATATATTTATTTTAGATAGGTAAGAAAGGGCTTCAGTGTCTTATGGAACTAGGGTGCAAAATCCTGTGCTGCCAGTAGGTGTCATCATCAACATTATGCAGTGCACGCCGAATGCCTCTCTTAAGGCCTGGCAAATGCTTGTACTTAAGACATTATGAGTTGGGTGCCAAAGAAATGAAAAGAAATAAGACAAGCGTTCCCATTTGCTACGAGTTGACTCCAAGTAGTAATAATTGTTTTAAAGTTAGGCCAGGTGCAGTGGCTCACGCTGTAATCCCAGCACTGTGGGAGGCCGAGGCGGGTGGATCATTTAAGGTCAGGAGTTTGCGACTAGTCTGATCAACACGGTGAAACCCCGTCTCTACTAAAAATACAAAAACATTAGCCGAGCGTGATGGCGCATGCCTGTAGTCCCAGCTACTCGGGAGGCTGAGGCAGAAGAATTGTTTGAACCCAGGCGGCAGGGGTTGCAGTGAGCTGAGATTGCACCACTGCACTCCGGCCTGGGCGACAGAGCAAGACTGCATCTCAAAAAAGTAAATCAATAAATAAAATAAAGTTTCCTTCCTGTTTTCTCAGGCATATAATTTTGAAATTTTGTCCATTGATTTCCTTTAATATGGAAAATTTTTAATTAAAATTTAATGCCAATATTTGTCACACTTAATAAATGACACAAGATTATGAAAGCCATCATCAAATAAGTAATTCATGCATAGCATTCATACGTGTACTATTTCTACAAACACCTATAACCCCTTAACAATAACTTCTATCATAAATAAGTAGGCTAACATTGTTTACTCTCTTCCAAACAGTGCTTTAGGAGCCAATGAAAACCCACCAAAAGATAGCGCATACTTGTCCTCCAGCCTTATTTGCTCCAAACATGTCCACACCTGTGCCAAAGGCTTGTCAAGTTGCCAGTCTGGGTCTGTTATAGCAAATAAAAAGCAATAATGGTAAAACAAAAATGAAAAATTAACAGCGTGAATGTGTCTATAATAAACAGCTGTGAGAGTGGGGCGTGGAGGCACGAGCCTGTAATCTCAGTTACTCAGGAGGCCTGAGGCAGGAGAATAGCTTGAACCTGGGAGGCAAAGGTTGCAGTGAGCCGAGATCCAAGATCGCACCACTCCAGCCTCGGTGACAGAGCAAGACTGCGTCTCAAAAAAAAAAAAAAAAAAAAAAGGAAAGAAAAGAAAGTACACTCTACCTGTAGGCATATTTCAGGATATAAATATGCCCTTTTAGTTTACAAAATCCGATATAGCCCTTGGAAACACTTCCTGAAGACCACTGCCTTACACCAATTAATATCAACCATTTCTCTCTGAAAGCAAAATACCCAAGAAGGCTTTCCTTCTCAAATACATGCTTTTCTTTTAACCTGATGTGTTTGTCTGAGGGCCTACTGGTGTTCTGTGGTGATAGATGCCACAAAACATTTGTTTTTTGGACTAATTGGGTGACTTTGGTTCCCAGAGCTGTCAGCTAGACAATTTTTACAAGTGGTATGTTCAAGTGAAAGAAAATTTCTAAAATTAAAGATAAGTTCTACAGAACAGAAAAACTAGACAAGCCTTAAAGGTCTGAAGAGTTTGTTCTAAACTGTGAGCACCTCCTAATGGCTGGTTCAAAGAGCAGGATTCCACCATACCCTCTTTAAGATTAGACATTTAAACAAAGCATAGAAAAAGTCAACAGCTCATAACTGAATATTTCTTGTTTCTTCCTTCCCTCTACTGCCTCCTTACCTTTTCTTTCCTTGCTTATTTTTAAGACATTGTAAGCTGACTGAAAATAAATAGACCTTTTAAAAACTGCATCAAGCAAAGAGAACTAAGAAATTATATTAGCTAAGGGTTTCAAATCAAAGGAGGACAAATATGAAAAATATTTAGTGAAGAAGATTGTGGTCAAAAGCAAGTATTTCTAAATGAAAACAGAAGTTAAGAAAATAATAGCTAGGGATACAAAATATTTTTATGTTCAAAACTTTGCATAAAGATTTCAGAATTTTATTTCTGGAAAAAAATATTAAGATATTGGTTATTTAAACATGTATGGGGGCACATATGTATTTTATTACCTAGATGGTAAAGATGATTAAACCCAGATTTTTAAAATATTAGCTTTTAAAAACTAAAAAACAGCAAATATATTATTTTGCCCTTGGTAATAATGCAATTATGCTCTATTGATTACAGGAGATGCTGTCAGTAATCCAAACTGCAGGACTTAGAGGGTGCAAAGGGATCTCTCAGGTTTGCAACGTGCAAGGAACTGGATTGACTTTGTGATTCTTAAACACAAACAAACAAAAACATGTTCTACCAGGGAACATCTTTTAGTCAGCATCTTGAGTTAACTTTTCTAGGATCTATTGAACCAAACGAAGGATTTTTTGTTTATTGAGATCCTAGGATGTTGCTTTTCTTCAAGAAGAAGATACATGACCTTAACATCTCTTCACTGCTAGCGTTTGCCAGACACACAGAGTTTAAGAATCTCATTGGAGCCTTCATGTGTCCATGCTCCTGCTCACTTTAGTGCTCCTTCCCTTCCACACTGTTGGTGGCCCCATCATTTTTTCTCATGCGCTCTGTAGTCTGTGCCACAGCTGCGCTAAAGCCAGCTTGTCCTCCGTATGGCTAAGGGTAAAAGAAAAAGATAGGCTGTATTGGTCTTGTACTTTTTTGTTATTCTCAGGTAAGTTCTCCAATTTGGACACAATCTTTAAAACGTTACCTCTTTTTAAGGGAAGGTATTAGATATGTAAGTAAAAGTAGGTTTTTTCCTCTGGTTCATTTACAAATGTGTTACTAGTAGGTGGTAAACAGAACCAATTTTACTGTAAGGCAAAACTGGATATTCTAAGCAGTACAGATGCATTTAATAAGACTAAGAATTTGGATGTAACTTCGGGTGAAATGGTAACTGATTTCTATGCAGCTGTTCAATGGACCCTAATATCCTAATCTATTGAATGAATCCTAGTGTTTCAACTCCAAGCTTGAGAGCACCATGTGAATAAAATCTTCACAAGTACCTATAAGGTGAAGTGATGGCACACCGCTGAATAGCAAGATAACATTCAACCTCATAAGACTTCAAATGAATAACAGAAGATTTATACTAAATGAGAGTGAAGAGCAATTAAATATTAAATTGCGATTTTCAACAGGAAGAGTGTTAGCAGGGAAAGTAGCAATGACCGTCCCTAAGAGGAACATGTCACAATATTTGGGATAAAGTATAATAAAAGCACTTGTTGATCAACTTATATTTATAAAGTACACCTCCCAAATGAAAGATGTTACTTCTAGGACATGTTAGCAAATGCATTATGACAACAACGACAACAACAACAAAAAAATTGAAGATAATTCAACTAAATAGTTACGGAAGTGTTTCTATCCCATCTACTATAAATAGTAGGGTTGGACTACCAATATTATAAATTTATATTTCTTATTATCTATTGAACACATAAAATTTTTCATATTATGGAAATGGCTACTTCACTCTGGATGATTCCATTAGTGTGAATGGAGTGAGCACATTAGGGTGAAGGTGCCTCCATGGACTGCTTCCACAGAAAACCTTGGAAATCTGATTTCATCTGTTTTTTTGTTTTGTTTTGTTTTTTTGAGACGGAGTCTTGTGGAGTGCAGTGGTGTGATCTCGGTTCACTGCAACCTCTGCCTC
>NW_012107709.1:1359695-1365175 GCF_000951045.1 Mandrillus leucophaeus | reverse complement strand
GAGAGCAAAGTTCTATTAAAAATAAGCCAGAGAACACTAAAACCTCTTGGAAATTAAAAATATTATCATCTCAACAGAAAGGTAGGAAAAAAAGGTAAAGAAACTGCAATTTTTTTAAAATTTTATTTTAGAGAAAAAGGGAAAGGGAGGGAGAAAGGGAGAGAAGATGGGAAAGAGGGAGGAAGAGAGAAGAGAAAATGAGAGAGATCAAAAAATTAAAAATCAATACTCTGGAAAGTTCTGCATCCAAAAAAACAGGGGTTCATAAAATGAGGTAATAAATTAAGAAAGTCAACTTACATCTTCTTCAGTTAAAGCTTATACTATCCATTTATTTTCAGTCAAATCGTGCTTATTTTTGACTGGAAAAGACTGTAAAGTACAAAAACCATTTTACATCATCTCCATCCTTACAAAAACAACTTGAGAAGAAGTATAAATAGGTATTTCACATGTGTTGAAGCAGCAATTTTAGAACGGAGGATAACCCCACACATCCCCAGCAAGCATCTCATGAGGAGCTGCTCTCCCTCATCAAGAACTGTGCAAATCTAGGGCTAGGACAGGGTGAACTGGCCTGGATGAGCTGTTACATATCAGGTGCTCCCTTTGTGTGGAGCCTCCTATCAGTTCTGGATACCAAAAGGCTTGTCCCCACCCTCCCGTCCAAATCTCATGTCCTATTTTCCTCTGTGACTCACTCCTAAATCTGGGCAAATATTTGTTGAGCAATTGCTATGATTATGACCTTCCCCAGATCCTATCATTTGACCATAGTCCACACTGTATCCACATCATGAGCCTCTTCTGCTGAGAGAGCACAAACCTCAAGCGCTTTAGTCCTTCCTGATGTCCACTTGTGACCTTTATCCCTGTCTCTCGCCTCCTTTCCCTCACAGCACTGACCGGCGGGCTGCTCAAAGCCCTCTTCCCTCAATTTGAGACAGCCTGTGTCCTCACCTGCAAGAGTTGGAAATTCCACATGGCTTGGATAAATTAGTCTTGGAATGCAAATGCACTTTTATTATTGGCTCTAGTAAATACTTTCGAAATGAGACTATCCCTATCCCTTGCAGACGTGTCTTTGAAAAACCTTTCTCAAGGAGGAGTCAAAATAATAGACCTCCCAGAAAGATCATGCTTATCTGTGATAATCACTCAGCTCTTTCTAGTTACTATGTAAAAAATGGGTCAGAGTGGTATACATTGTAAATTCTGTAATAAATAGGAATATCGTTGATATTTTACATTCCCTGTTTAAAAGGAAACTCAGACCATATCTGCCCAGCTGGTACCGGGATATAAGGATGGGTAAGCATAATCTATGAATGTTTATGATGCATTTAACAACATAATTTTATCAAATATCTGTGAATGTTGCCTTTATAATGGGAAAGATAACTGTTATTTTTAAAATTTACGAATAAGTGGGAAAAAGGAGAAAAATTTAATAAGCACTTGGTGGCTTGTTGATTGTACCACATCATTCAAATGTAACTTAACATTAGACACCAATCATTCCTCTTATAGTTGAATCCACAGACTTAAAGAATAACATGTACTTATGTAGAACCTCTCTCTCTATGAAGAACTAAGTAGATTTTACCGACATTGTTTTCTTAGTCCTCTCAGCATTCTTATGAGAATAGTGGCATTATTTCTGCTCTATGGATTAGAAAACATTTAAAGAAATTAAGTGTCACACGTAAGATTATTCAGCCAGCCATAGACCTGGGAAGAGAAAACTGGTCTCCTGAACCCAAGCCAATACTTTATCCACTGCATCAATTTTCATTGGAGGAAAGGGCACAATCAAATATAAGTTCAGATAGTAAATATGTTTTACTATCCTCTAAATACTGACAGTTGTGTTTCAGAACTTTCCTGAAGACAGATCTTTGCTTTTAAAAGGTCATGAAGGCAAAAGTTTGGCACCACTAAGAGTTACCAAAGTCTTCAGCATGATTTGGTTTATTTTCTCAAAATTTGTTTATCTTGTGAAATAGGCTTTCTGTCTTTTAAGTGATCCAAAGTGCTGGTATTACCCTGTAAGTATCCATGCTTCTGGTGCAGAAGGTAGATTTCTTGGATATCGTGCAAATCTTATTTTCTCAAATATAGCTGATCTTTAAACAAGACTCATGAAATCAACTATGCAACTATGCAAACCCAACTCTGGGAGCACACAGGCAAAAAGCAGTTCAAGAAACCGTAAGAGTCAGGTTAGCAAAAGAAAGGTCCTAAGCAAAATGCAGTTTTAGTCCTGATCTCGGTGTTTTCAATTTATGAGATAATTCAAATGTGAATTCATTCTCCTATACCAAATCAATAC
Source organism: Mandrillus leucophaeus (assembly GCF_000951045.1). NCBI lineage: Eukaryota > Metazoa > Chordata > Mammalia > Primates > Cercopithecidae > Mandrillus > Mandrillus leucophaeus. Next base: position 1,362,843 of record NW_012107709.1, on the reverse strand, counting down.
ATTAATACTGATTATATTGTTTCCTGTGAATACTTTATGTCTAGACTTGTTTTTCTGAACATTACAAAGCCACCAAATTTTTCTCTTTTACCAGTCTGTAGATTATGTACTTAGCAATTACTTTTTACATTAGAGATTTTGTGTTGTTTTGTAAAATTTGAACCTCCCAAATAAAATTTTGATTGAAAGCACGTTTTTAAATTGCAGACAGCAACTGGGAGAGGTGAAAGGGTGTTCACTCAGATTCTTAAGTAACTGTGCTCTTAACCCTCTGTGGAAATCAGCAGACCTAATACACTATAGATAAAATGCTAAGGCCCTACTGTGCTCTATTGTGTTCCTATCATACTTTTTAAAGAAATACTGTCATTACCTGCATTTTCGAGATAAGAAAAAAGAGCCTTAGAAATGTCAAGAAATTTACTCAAGGTCATAGAGCTAGGTCTACTCGAATTTATAGCCGTATCTGTTTCTTATACTATACCCCTCTACCTTCCAGAGTCAGAATGGGATTCTTTTTCTTTCTGTTGTTTGTTTGTTTGTTTGGTGGGGTTTCTTGTAATTCAGGGCCTGCTTAGGAATTACTCACTTCTGTTGAGTTGCTCATCTGGCAACTTTATAACTTACTTCAAGTTACTTTTTTGGTTATATTTTCCATGAAGATGTTGATTTTAATTTTCAAATATTGAAAAACAATAAGTAAATAATATCTTCAAACAGGAGCAGATTTTTTTTTAAGTAGCCAGGTTTTTTTCTAATATTGGATCAGATCACTACTTCTCCGAGCAACAGATGAACGGCTAGCTTGTGTTTAGCAGCCAGGTTGTATCAAAGATATGGATCTTTAAATACCAAAATCACAATAAATAAGACAAGATGATCACACTAAGAAAAGCATATGAAAACTGAGAGCAGTGAAAATAAATGTCCTCAATTTCACACATACTTTGAAGAACAAAAAACTTGAGAAAAACAGTAGACAAATTCCTAGCATCATTATATTTTCTTCTTTAAAAAGAAAAATCTCCCTCTCATCCCATATAGTTGAATGTTTCAATGTTAAAGGAACTTCCCAGAATAAGATAAAGAGCATAGGTAAGAGTGGTAGTAAGGGAACCTGGGTCCCATTCTGCATTCCCTACTTGCCAGCTGGTGGCCTTGTGTACCTTTTTAAGTCTCAGGGTGTCCCATCTGTAAAATGAGGGGGTTGTAAAGACCATTTTTAATGTTTCGTTTAGAACATTCTATGACTCTATGAAAGGGATATTACCCAGGGAAAGTCAGCTTTAATGTACACTAAAGCTAATTACGGAGAAAATGTAATTTGAGGGGTACTTTCTAACGGAGAGGGACAATCCTAGTTTGCTCTGAAGACGGGGAGAGGAGGAAGAGTGGAGAAGGGGGTCTTCATTCAACATTTGGGAAGGACATTGCACTAGGTGTCAGAGACAAAGACAAGTGTGGAACCTGTCTTTGAGGTGTATATCTATAGGGGATAGGGAAGGGGAGGTAGGGGAGAGGAGGTTCCAGATTAGACTACTACTGTTGAGCATTTATGTCCAAAGCAAGAACCCTTGTACACAAACACCCACATGGCGAATTTGTACATTTAGCATCTCCTGTCTGACAAAACACACCAGAACAAAAATTATTACGATTTTCGAAATGAATGCTTAGAAAAAAACATCATGACCTCTACATACATATAAAAACTACACATATATAAAAATGAATGCTTAGAATCATCGTGACCTCTACATACATATAAAACCTGGCCATGTGTTCAGAGTACATCATTTAATCAGTCTTTCCATAATGCTCTGCAGACCTCTTGTAGTAAACAGGCATCACTCCATAGGTCATAAATGAAGGATTAGGTTGATTTTTGATGTGTGAACGCAGTCATGTTTTATATTATTATATATTTGTTTCTTGTCTCCAACCATCCAACACCTAATACCTCCTGGTTGCTTCTCTGGGTCACTGACAATCCCCCATATCCCTGGAGTTCTACAGGCTGATGGAAAACCAGTCTTCAGACAAGTAATGCTTTGAGCAGGGGCTAAAAATCTGTGAGTTTGGTTATCCCTTGCCCAGGACAATGAATGGCCCCATTACCTAATCTTAGGTATGGTATTGCTGAAGTAAAGCTGTGTTTGGATATCATAGTCAACACTAGATCTACCTTCATTAACATCAAATGGATGCACAAAGTCTCCAACAGCATGATTTTAGACTAGACTATTCCTTCTTGTAATCAGAGGCCTATTATTATTAGCAAAATTTGGCTGACCAGGTGATCAACTTAAAATGAGGCAAGATTCTAAAATAGTTCACAACCACTGAGGAGTGAGAGGCATGCAAACTGAACTTTTAAAAAATGCTGCAAGTGCTTACCTAAAGGATCAAAAACTGTTGGAATCAGAGAATTCCTTGACTGACAGCCATTCCAAAGGAGATTTTGAAATCATAAGCGTTTAATTTATAAGGGACATAATGTTTAAAGCTTCAAGTAAATACTACTAACAAGAAAGAGTTACTCATGCTGAAATTTGTTCTACCTTTAAATTAATCACAATGGTAATAAACATCAATGGGTACTGCTAGGAGTGATGAGGATGCAATCAAAACCCCACGTCGAGGGTCGAAGCTTAAATCTTAGCCATGGAGATGAGATCTCTACATCTCACATTGGAATACAACAAACATATCCCCATATCTCAACTGAATTTTTACTATTATTTTGCATGACTCCCAGAAAGCATAATTTATAAATACTCTATTGCAAAGATAACTTTTAGGATGATTAGCAATTGTATGACAATGATATCTAGCAAAAAAGGAAGAGAAAGGGTAAGAACAAGCAGTTCTGATTACTATATTAAGCTAAGTGTTTCATCTCATCTTTTAAATTTAATTCACATAACCTTTCTTATTCTTTTGAGAAGAAAATCCAGGAAAAATTTTGTTTCATAAAAAACTTACAATATTATGTTTTAATTAAAATTGAATAAGCCTCCCTATGAATATTAAATTTTTAAAAGCCTAGCTAGCAACAGTGTATTATTAAAAGCTGCATCAGTTATGTCAAGAAATTAGTAGCTGATTTTTAAAGGTTCATCATCGAATTCTTAAATGATCGGTATCT
>NW_012107709.1:1353954-1354695 GCF_000951045.1 Mandrillus leucophaeus | reverse complement strand
AGGCATCAGGCTCCGGCTGGGCTCCGGGGCAGGGTTGCCCGGGGCCAGCAGGTCTCTCGTGCCTTTCCTGACGGGGCTCTAGGGGCCCGATTGTGGGTCCCCTCTGCTCCTCCTTCGGGGCCGAGCAAGCTCGAGGGGGGTGTCCCCAGGAAGCAGACGTGTGAGGCAGGGTAACTCCCAGGTTTTGCAGTTTTCTGTGCCTTTCGCCCCTCGCATGGTACTTTGCTCCATTTTTTTGTTGTTGTTTATTTCTGCAGGGATGGGTCACGAGTTTACAGTAGGAATTCTCACTCTGGTGTCTTAGTTACGGGACTTGCTTCCGCCTTACCCCACCCTGCACCCGTGCGCCTCCCGGTGCCCAAGGGCTCCACTGTCCTATTGTCTTCATCCCAGTCTGGAGTTGCCTCCTTTTCTTCTTCTCTTGCCCTCACAATATTCTGTGTCGGTCCCACCTGGAAAGAAAATCTGGCCCTCTTTCCCGGAGGAGTCTCTGCCGGTCCGCGCCTGCCTCCAGACCCAGTCTGGCCTCTCGCACCCATTTCCCCCCTCCCGGGCGAGAAGTTCCGTTACGCGGCTGCTCCTCTATCTGTCCGGCTGCCTGTGCCCTACATGCGCCCCGGGGGCGCCTTCGCCTGGAGCCTTCCGTACTTTTCATACCCTCGGGAGAGCGCCAGCGAGCCTTTTCATTTAATCTCTACTAAGAGGCTCCTCCGCTGCAGGAAGCACCTGCTCCAGTCCGGG
>NW_012107709.1:1348985-1352994 GCF_000951045.1 Mandrillus leucophaeus | reverse complement strand
GAAGAAGGAAAAAAGTCCTGTTTCTAAAGTGTTTGAAGTTAAAAGGAAGGCAAGACAAACTTAAGACTCCTGTATTAGGATTTTTTTTTTTTTTTTAACGAAGGAGATGTGATACATTTTTTTTTAAATCTTTAAAAACATGAATTTTTGGACAGTATTGGGTCGTCTTATTTACAGATAGTAAATCCTCAGTGTAAATCCAGCAGCAGATGTTTATTTTCACAAACTTTTTCATCTAAAAGTGAGTTTTAATTGAATACTGTTCAGTGAAGTTAGGACACGAAGAGACATTTGTTGGTGATGAATACTGTGGGAAATCTTTACTGTGTGTTACAAGTGGAGCAGTCTCATTTTCTGTTTTAGTCATCTGCCTTGAAGTCAGGTGTGAATTTTCTGTCATTTTTTTCATAAGCATTTCTAAAAATATCGTTTATAAGCGTTAAATAATGTGCTTTTCTTTTCCGTTGTACGTTCAGTTTCTTCTATACCAATGCTGACTTTTTTAAACCTTCAGGAAAGGCGAAATTTTAACTTTGTCATCAAGTTATTTGGCAGTCCTCTAATTCCTGAGTACAAGTCAAGCAGTAACGCTGAATGATTTGAAAGGTCATTAGGAGTGGAAGCAGAGCAGTTTATGCCACATGAGTTTTAGGGTTAAGTGCACCATGTGGATTGTACAACTGAGATTAGAAATGACTTTGTGCTAATGGTCTGCTTTACACGCCAGAACAACAAAGCTCTATCTCCAAGGTGAAAGTGGCTGCTCTGCAGTCAGCTGCTGTTAGCAATCTAGGGTTTTTTTTTTTTCCTTTTTTTTTAAAATTACAGACTAAGCAGCCCATAGTTTCAGAAAAGAGAATACATAGGTTATTAGTGCAGATATGGAGCACCCTTTTTTTTTTTAATACAAGCTAAATATTCATAGGACTCTGTGCCTTTAATTGTTAACTGAAGTGTCTACGTTATTTTACTTTGAGAAATTATTAGTTTAGTTAGTCTGTCACCTAGATTTACATAATTCTAGTCAATTTTGCATATTATGATGATCAACATCAATATTTTCTTTAGTCTTTCTCATTTTAAGATATTAGCGTTTTTTACATTAAAAAATCCGAATTTGAGCATTCAGCCTACCTGATAAAAAGATAAAATATTATATCACAAAGTTATAACCAGCTTTCCCTTTAAATAATGCAAGTGACTTTCAAATTCTTACATAGGTTTATGGTTAAGAAAAAAAAATTAATGTTGCTTTTACCATTGACCTAGTTAATTAATATATTAGAAACCTGTGTTGTTTTTCTGGTTCACATCTTAATTGCATAACCCCCATGTTCTAATTTAAATACGTTTGTATGGGTTATGGGGCATCTAGGACAGTATTTTAATGTTCATAGAAATTCAGAGTTCTAAGACTTAACACATAGATCCTGGTTTCAACCCTGCGTGAGGACCTTGGAAAAAAGATGCATAAACCTTATGTGTTTTTCGCCTATTAGGTACAGATTTTAAAGAGATTAATATTCAACATATGAAGCGTACATAAAAAGAAGCAACTTTGTTCTAGAACGTGGCAAGGATTCAGTCATCTTAAGTGTAAAGCATGTGTTTATTCTCAGTATGTATTTGATTTTCATGTACTTTGAAACATGAGTTCTTGTGAAAATAAGAAGAGTTAACTTAGTTGGTGTTCAGTTTATTTTAGTTACTAGACAAAGTTATGTGTATTTCTGTGCTTTTCTTAACTTGAGGCATGGCGGTCATTACTAATAGGTAGTAGGTTGCAAACATACTAGGTGTAATTTGAAAAATAGTATTTTGTATATCTTTACTTGTTTTTAAAACACTATATATTAAGCCTTAGATACTTTCTGAGTTTTATACTTTCATGAAAGTCTGCCCTAACTTTCTAAAAGTTCAGACTGAGATTTTATGAGGAAATACTTTTTAGATATGTCTTGATTTTTACATGTAGAGTCTAAAGTCTTTCTGGAGCAGATTATTTTCATGATAGTATAGAGCAGCAAACTGTCGTTAATTTTCTTTTTCATTAAAAATTTCAATTCTTAAATCTGCTGTGCTTCATTAAGCTTTAGGGTTATTAATAGGGAAATGTCAAGACTTAAAGCAACAGTTAATCTTGCTTTAAATCCTGTTGTTTTTTTTTTTTAATCCTAAGTGATTAAAATCCCCATCTTGTTTTCAAGGGGATATTATGAAGTTACAAGAGTGATTCTTAAAAATCAGAGCTGTTATTTAAGAAGTGTAGTGTTTGTATATACACTACCATTTTTCCCAGGTTAACATTCAGATTTGTTCTTTTGGCTCAAATACAAAAAAGTAATCAAGTTTAGGCAGTGCTTGGATTTGGTGGTGGATTTTGTCAGCCATTTAAAAACGTGATAGATTTTTAAATTTGGATAATCATCTGAGTAAGTATTTCCCTCTGACAGCAGTATCCTTGCTAGAACCTAAGTATTTTCAAGTTGGGTTGAGAGTTTTAAGTTGAAACATAATTGGTACCAACAAATCACTGTGTCTCACATTTTTGTTTTTTCCCTACTAAAATTTCATTTTAATTTTTCAGAAAAAGACATCAGTTAATTTGAGCAGATGCTAGTCTTTGTATTTAACTAAATACATGTAAGTTTTAATTAAACAACCCTATCCATGCCAAGGAAGAGGTATATACAGATTAATGTTTTGGTAAGAGTTATATCTTCTGCATATATCGAGTGATGGGTCTAAAGTAGGCAGAACAAGGTGAATTCACAAGCTAAATGAGACTTTTTGACAGATGTAGATTTAAAGATTATGATTTATGTTATAATAGAGTCTAAGGAAAATTTAGATTAATTTCTGCTTAAATTTTTATTCCTTGTTACTCACTCTTTGGTATTCAGTGCACTTCCTTGTCTGCTTCCAACTGTACTTACAGCACTCAGGCCCTTGGATTGCATACACACACATGCACACACACACACCCCCCCCAAATGTATGTTGAGGACTGCTATATACATATGAGTCTCCTGCAACACTGAGTAGAGTCTGATATGAAGTATCAATCAATAATTGATTGATTATGTCATGAAAGGTGGTTTAGGCACCAACAGTATAATAACTGATCTGTGCAAGTGAATGCCCCCTTGTGTAGTGTCAAGGGCAAGAGCTAGTGTCAAGGGAAGGAAGCATGGGGTTCTGACCTCATCCAGATATAGTCTACTCTCTTAAACTCCTGAGACCTCATTTTCCTCAGCAGTAAAATCTTGGGCCTAGTTGGATTAGTTGATCTCTAAGAGACTGTACAGTTGCATGATTTCTGGGGCTACTCAAAAAATATCTCAAACACCTCTCCTTTTCGAAGGTTGTGGAAAGGCTTTTTTTTCAGCCTAAAATGTAAGAATTTTCAGATACTTGGAGTGGTAGAGTGTGAGTTTTGAAGATTTATTAACTATAGTTTATCATAAGCGATAGGTTTAAAGTCATCTATATTTTTTATATGCCTGAATTTTAAACTTAAAATTTTCTTCATTGGCTGTGCTACCTTTGCTAGTAAAAGTAAACGGTTTGGGGGAGGGGTTTAGGCTTAAAGGAAGGTAAGTGTAATATTACTGAGACTAAAAATTATTTATTTTATTAGTTTTATGAGCTCATGTTTCTTTGAGAGAAGATAGCGTTCAGGAGAGCCATTGAATTGAGTGATAGGGGTCAACATTAAAAATATAAGTGCGTCAACATTAAAAATATGGCCCTTTGTCAAGTTCTCCTGTAGCTTTTTTTTTTTTTTTTAAGACAGTCTCGCTCTGTCAGACTGGAGTGCAGTGGCACAATCTTGGCTCACTACATCCTCCATCTCTCAGGCTCAAGCAGTTCTCCTGCCTCAGCCTCCCATGTAGCTGTGATTACATGTGCCACCACACCCAGCTGATTTTTGTATGTTAGTAGAGATGAGGTTTCACCATGTTGGCAAGGCTGGTCTCGAACTCCTGACCTCAGGTAATCCGCCTGC
>NW_012107709.1:1345398-1348330 GCF_000951045.1 Mandrillus leucophaeus | reverse complement strand
CAGTCCGGGCGCAGGTTCCCTCGCCGCTGCGCGCTGCGGGTCCCCAGCCCAGCGGCAGCCCAACTTTCCGCCGCCTCCAAGCCGAGGATGCCCCTAGGCTCCTCCTGACCAGCCAGCCCAGGCCTGGAGGCCACTTCGCACAGCTTCGGCCGGGACCCTCTAGCTGGGCGGGCACAGTGCCCTGGTCCCAAGTCAGTCTCCGCCTGCCGTGGGGTCCCTAGAAGGCTGCGAGAAAGGGGCGTGCCCGCCCTCGCCGCGGGGCAGGAAAATCCGCGGAGGGGCCCCCTGGTATCGCCCTCGGGGCAGGGGGAGGGGTGGTCTCCTGCCAGCTGGCAGCCCCGAAAAGTGCGGACGCAGCTCGGAAGTGTCTGCTCCGGGGGTGGGGACAGGTGGTGTGGATTGCCCGGCTCCGTGGTCTTCACGGGTCAGGGCCAGGTGCGCTCCGGCCCGCCGAGGGGTGAGTGCTGCTGGGGCGGGGGCGGGGGCGGGATGGGGCTGGCGCCCGCAGTCTCTCGCGCTTTCTGCCGCCACCTCCTAGACGGGTGTGGGCCGCCGCCCCGCGGAGCCCTGTCCATGGTGCGCCATGGTGCGGCACGCCTCGCCCTGCCCTGCTCCACGCTCTCCTCCCGGGGTCGTGCTCTCTCACTTTCTGTCTCTCTCCACCCCTGCCTCCCAGGCCGCCAGGGTCTCGGCGTTCCTTTCCCCTTTCTTGAATTTCTTCTTTTGTTCTTTAGTCTCCTACCGGTCTTTCTCCCCTTCCCCCTTCGCCATCCCCCACTGGGCTCTCTCCTGTCTCGGGGATTTCAGAACTATTAGACTAGACATTTTTGGCCTTTGCAGTTTTGGAGAGTGCATGGAATTCCTTCTAACTTGGGGGAGGAGACCTGCCAGTCACTTGCTAACAAAAGTACCTCCTGTTATAAAACCGCCCTTTATTCTCCCAGCGCACACTCCTCATTCTTTCACCTCGTGTCATTTCATTTATTGTTTCTTCTTTAAAAATGGGGTTTATTAAAGAGGTTAGGCTGAAGGAGGAAGAAGGAAAAAAGTCCTGTTTCTAAAGTGTTTGAAGTTAAAAGGAAGGCAAGACAAACTTAAGACTCCTGTATTAGGATTTTTTTTTTTTTTTTAACGAAGGAGATGTGATACATTTTTTTTTAAATCTTTAAAAACATGAATTTTTGGACAGTATTGGGTCGTCTTATTTACAGATAGTAAATCCTCAGTGTAAATCCAGCAGCAGATGTTTATTTTCACAAACTTTTTCATCTAAAAGTGAGTTTTAATTGAATACTGTTCAGTGAAGTTAGGACACGAAGAGACATTTGTTGGTGATGAATACTGTGGGAAATCTTTACTGTGTGTTACAAGTGGAGCAGTCTCATTTTCTGTTTTAGTCATCTGCCTTGAAGTCAGGTGTGAATTTTCTGTCATTTTTTCATAAGCATTTCTAAAAATATCGTTTATAAGCGTTAAATAATGTGCTTTTCTTTTCCGTTGTACGTTCAGTTTCTTCTATACCAATGCTGACTTTTTTAAACCTTCAGGAAAGGCGAAATTTTAACTTTGTCATCAAGTTATTTGGCAGTCCTCTAATTCCTGAGTACAAGTCAAGCAGTAACGCTGAATGATTTGAAAGGTCATTAGGAGTGGAAGCAGAGCAGTTTATGCCACATGAGTTTTAGGGTTAAGTGCACCATGTGGATTGTACAACTGAGATTAGAAATGACTTTGTGCTAATGGTCTGCTTTACACGCCAGAACAACAAAGCTCTATCTCCAAGGTGAAAGTGGCTGCTCTGCAGTCAGCTGCTGTTAGCAATCTAGGGTTTTTTTTTTTTCCTTTTTTTTTAAAATTACAGACTAAGCAGCCCATAGTTTCAGAAAAGAGAATACATAGGTTATTAGTGCAGATATGGAGCACCCTTTTTTTTTTTAATACAAGCTAAATATTCATAGGACTCTGTGCCTTTAATTGTTAACTGAAGTGTCTACGTTATTTTACTTTGAGAAATTATTAGTTTAGTTAGTCTGTCACCTAGATTTACATAATTCTAGTCAATTTTGCATATTATGATGATCAACATCAATATTTTCTTTAGTCTTTCTCATTTTAAGATATTAGCGTTTTTTACATTAAAAAATCCGAATTTGAGCATTCAGCCTACCTGATAAAAAGATAAAATATTATATCACAAAGTTATAACCAGCTTTCCCTTTAAATAATGCAAGTGACTTTCAAATTCTTACATAGGTTTATGGTTAAGAAAAAAAAATTAATGTTGCTTTTACCATTGACCTAGTTAATTAATATATTAGAAACCTGTGTTGTTTTTCTGGTTCACATCTTAATTGCATAACCCCCATGTTCTAATTTAAATACGTTTGTATGGGTTATGGGGCATCTAGGACAGTATTTTAATGTTCATAGAAATTCAGAGTTCTAAGACTTAACACATAGATCCTGGTTTCAACCCTGCGTGAGGACCTTGGAAAAAAGATGCATAAACCTTATGTGTTTTTCGCCTATTAGGTACAGATTTTAAAGAGATTAATATTCAACATATGAAGCGTACATAAAAAGAAGCAACTTTGTTCTAGAACGTGGCAAGGATTCAGTCATCTTAAGTGTAAAGCATGTGTTTATTCTCAGTATGTATTTGATTTTCATGTACTTTGAAACATGAGTTCTTGTGAAAATAAGAAGAGTTAACTTAGTTGGTGTTCAGTTTATTTTAGTTACTAGACAAAGTTATGTGTATTTCTGTGCTTTTCTTAACTTGAGGCATGGCGGTCATTACTAATAGGTAGTAGGTTGCAAACATACTAGGTGTAATTTGAAAAATAGTATTTTGTATATCTTTACTTGTTTTTAAAACACTATATATTAAGCCTTAGATACTTTCTGAGTTTTATACTTTCATGAAAGTCTG
>NW_012107709.1:1336125-1342188 GCF_000951045.1 Mandrillus leucophaeus | reverse complement strand
CAGTTATAATGGAGAGATGTTTGATCCATGATCTGTTCTTAGATTTTCTTTCATAAAATATACCTACCTATAATTTAAAAATTAGATAGTGTACTTACATACTCCCATATGTTGTAGTTTTAATTTTAATACTGATTTTTGTGTAATTAAAACATTAATTGGCCATTATAATTTAAAACATGTATGCCCAGATTTTTTTCCATTCTGATATGTTATTTAATTTTGGGTAGATTAAATAATTAGTTTTAAAAAGTAAATTAACAGGTGCATAGTTTGGAGTTTTTATTATTCCAGAAATCACTGGCACTAAAAATGTAAAAATGACTCTTTTCTCCCTTCATTACTAAAATACACTTTGAGTTTTCTTAACTTTCTTCTGTTGCACTATCGGACTTTGATGTTACTGCTTTCATTAAGGGTTGTAAGGATTGTCCTTTTAGTTTTTTCCCACATCTGCAGTTTTAAGACATTTCCCAATTTATTTTATATTTGGTAATTGTCAGTAGGTCATTCATAGAACTCAGTAGAGCAAATACAGCAGAGAAAACCCTTGAAACTAGGTATTTGCTGCCTGTTTAAAGAGTTTTTCAAGCCAATGTCTGGTAGTATTAAACCTCAGAAATTAAGTGTTTTTAATTTCAGGGAAGGAAACTGTTATGTTTCAGTTCATTGTCTCTATAACTATGAGATAGGTGATTTTGTTCTCATTTTAGAGGTGATAAAACTGGAACTCAAAACATTTTGAATATGATGAGAATCCAGAATAAAACCGTATTTGTCATATTCAAGTTGGGTTTGACTACAAAGCATACGAGTTTCTCTCTTTATCAGACTGCAGCCCTTTTTGTATAATACCCAGAGAATGAATATCACAGTAAAGAAGAGTTTCTCTCTACTTACTTGATTTTTTTTTCTTTAAATAATTAACTTTTGAATTACACTCTCTGTTTAACCTTGGCCTTAACTATTTTACTTTCTTTTGACATCTGAAGCCAAAACATAATGCTTGGTTAAGATTTTCATTCATTATTCATATGGTCTCTAGGAGAGAGAAAACATTTTAGAAGCATTCATAATCAGTTTTTAAAAGTTCTTCTAATTGTTTTGATCAACAAATAATATGCTGGTAAGTACTCCAAAATAATGTATGAATCTTGGAACATAAAATACTTTCTGAAAGCCTATAAACTCTCAGGCCACAGACTACACATTTTTTTTTGAAACTCTTTTTTTCCATATTCAGTGTGAAAGTAAATGCAAGATACTCCACCACCAATTTTTGAGAAGTTTTAATGTTTAATGTTCAAATATTTTCCATATTTGAACTTTGCATTACTTTTTCTCACACTATGATAAAGTTATTTGCCGTATTTTAATATACATGTCCACATCTCAAAATGACCCCCTACAGACAAGTTCCAGTGAATATTCTGCAGAGTAACTGCGTACAGATACTGATTTGTTTGCTGCTGGGAAAAACCTAGAACTATTTTACTTGTAACTTGACCTGTTGTTGGTGGGTGGATACACTTGGCTTGACTGTAATCTTGCACGAAATGTCTGTTTGTTGGGAAACTATTAAGTGGAACCTGAAATTAAGGACTAAAAAAATACATTCACTAAGTTTAAGGGGGATATAATCGCCCCACCCCCGCTTAACATAAATCTTTAATAAACTAGAAACTGTGATTACTTTGTTATTATTTTTCCTTTTGTTGTCTTAATTGGTTAACACAGACTTTCAAAGTCTGAAGTTCATTCTTCATGGCTCTCAGGTTGAGTAAATAAAGAAAAGTCTGTTTTTGCAGTGAAAATATTAGCCTTTGGCACTCACTCTCTTGGTAAAGTCTGTTTGGTGTCAACACTTCCACGATTGGATTCTAATATCCTGCTTCCTGATACGATATTTTAGGGAACTCAAAATTAAGATTAAATATGTATAATACACATATGTTTACTTTATGGAAGTGTCAAACGCATACAGGAAATTGTACTTAGAAGTGGACAGTCTGCTAAATGTTTCTAAATGGAACATACTAGTTAATCACCACTGAATCAAGACAGAATTTTACCAGTACCCCCTTCCAATTTTAACATCCCTCAGTGGTAACTATTTATTTGACTACCAACAGCATGATTTTTTTGCTTATTTATACTTTATGAAACCATATTCTCTTTTGTGTTTGGCATCTTCCACTCAGTACACAGAATCTTTCTCATATTTATATCATATGTATTTGTAATTGTCACAAAATTAGGAAAGACTTATGGACACTATAGAAATATATTGGAGGTAAGGAGGTTGACAATTGGTTTAAAATGGAAAGATTAATCGTTTTTTGCAGCTAAAGGCCACTTGCACATTTATGGTGTCAAGCCACTAAATACCTTTTGTGAGTTTTCTTACAATGTCTTTTGCGGTAGTTCTGGTAGTTTGTCAGTATCACTTCAGCCAAATGCCAAAGACATTTGGAATTCTGTTAAGTTATAGTCTCTCTTGTCCTTCCTTTTATTAGAAGGGGAGTGGAGACAAAGAACTAAATGATCTTTCTGACCTGAAGTTTTTAATCAGAAGATTTAGGTGTTAACAGACTCTAATCTTTTCAGCAATGCTTCTTAATACGTTCTCTGAGCTTACTGGTGACCCAGTTTTCAACAGGGCTTTACCCAGTTTGTTTTTGTTTTTAATTTTGGAAAGGTTACATTGAGGGGTTTCTAATTCCACACACTGTGTGTATCTGGGTTCCATTTGCCTTTTTTTTATGTTTGTGTATCTTTTTTAAAGATCTGAGAGTCTGCCAGGAGGGATGCAGGTTGCCCACATTTGTCCCAGGATCTATCTATCTGGAGGCCTTTTCTGTTTATAATGGTTTAATAGCTCTAGATTGCTGGTAGAGGATTCCACGCATAATGATGAAGACTTGAGGAATCAAATTCCATAGGTAATTGCCCACCAAGGATTTGTTGGCTTCAAAGCTTCTCTAATTTATTTATCTTCTTACACTTGTGGACTTAATTTTACCGTAATTTAAAGATTGTGCTCTTGGTGTGGCCTTAGCTTATTGATAGGTAATTTGTATTTCACTTGCTTTTGCCTCCATACATTGGTTTTCTACCATAAAAGTAATTGTGTACATACAGTGTTTGTGTTTGAGGGCATTACATCTTCTTCACAGTGCTATCTTTACTGTTTGACAGATAAGAACATTTGGGGAGAATATTATAACCATTGATTTAATTTACAAATTGATTTAGAATTAAGTACCTTGTAAATGAAACCGAGTTAAATTCATGATTTGGTTTATGATCCTTCCTTTTATTTGAGGCCTTCTTGATGAAGCTGTGTTTTAAAGGGTGATAGCGGTGTACTCAAACGTAGATAACAGTGGATTATTTTGCAGATTGCTTATAACATTTTAGGGTGGAAAATAAAGCATTTTGAAAAGTTACTTTAAGTATTTATATATAATAGATACTGTCAAGATTGTGATTCCTTATTTTCGTGAATCTTGGTTCTTCGTAATTAAAATACAGACATAAATATATATGTGAGTGTGTCTGAAATACTCCTCTTTGGTGGGTAAGCAGTCATATAAATTGAGGCCTGTCCATTTCCAAAGACAGCTTCCTCAAACCTCATACTATGTCAGATATTACTTATCTGTTTGTGTTTTCACATATGGATATTTTATTTATCTGAAATTTACTTTTCTCTGTGTTTTGTGGAAGGAGGTCTTGCTTTATTTTTTTGCCTAGATTTTGTATACATGGTGATATATATACACACAATAATACATTTAACATTTGTTAAAGTTTCTGCTTTTCTGAACTGAAATGCTTTTTTTTATCAAGTACATCATTTCTGTGGATTTCTAAATCTTTTTCTGTCTTTTCTCTTACGTTACACTGACTTAGTAGCCTGAAGAAGCAGTGTGACACAGTGTTAAGATTGGGGACTCGAGCCAGATTTGCATTGGTTCCCTGGCTCTGACACTTGTTTTTTGTGTGGACTTGGACAACACATTTGATATTTCTGTCTCAGTATGCCCATCTGTAAAATGGGGTAATAAATAGTATCTATCATAAGGTGGTTATCAAGAATAAATGGGTGTGTGTGTGTGTGCGCGCGCGCGCATATATAAATCACTTAGAAAAGTGCTTTCAGGCTGAGTGTGGTGGCTTACAGTTGTAATTCCAGCACTTTGGGAGGCTGAGGCCAGAGGATAGCTTGACCCCAGGACGTTGAGAACAACCTGGGCAATGTAGTGAGACCTCCCTCTTTACAAAAAATAACTAGCCGGGTGTGGTAGTGCACACCTATAGTCCCAGCTACCCCAGAGGCTGAGGCAGGAGGATCACTTGAGTTAGTAGTTCAAGGTTACGGTGAGCTGTGATCACACCACTGCACTCTAGCCTGGGCAACAGAGGAAGACTCTGACTCTAATAATAGTAATAATAATAGAAAGAGAAGTGCTTTCATATAGTGAGCAAGATGTTGTATATTTATTTGAAGATTTGGGGACCTGGTCATTACCGTGGTTTTACACAAACACAATCAATGGATAATGTAATTGTTTAAATAAGTTTGAGCACTTAATGCATGCAAGACTTTGTTCTATGTTCAGTGTGACAACCAGATAAATTATAGCTCTGCAGGGACTACCTACTACCAGTGTTCCATCAACCACACTTGGAAACCACAATTGAAGGGCAAATATTTTAATAATCCTCCTTAAATTTTAACAGATGTTATCTTGGCTGATACAATTCCACTGTCTTTATAATTAGGGAAAGGCATTAGTGTATGTAGAGTGTTAATTCTGCCAGTGATTTGATTTGGAAACAACAGGTATATCAGATAGGAGCTTTTCTGGTGTCTCCTCCTAGATCTGTCTCTTGTTTCTGTAATTTAATTTTTTCGTATGCTAATAAGGATCCATGTGTGCGCACGTGTGTGTGTGTGTGTGTGTGTTTGTGTGTGTTTTGAGACTAGGCTAGAATCAAAGTTACTTAGCCTCTGAATGCTTTTAACATGATGATGACAAGCCCGTAGAGGAGAGAGTTGAGTGTAATGGTACCGTATTGGTTGATGCCAGCACAGCATCTGGGAAAACAGGGAAGGTGGATTCATTGTCCTCATAGATGCCGATGGTTTATTGACGATTAGATGCGGGCAATGTTGCCTTTAACTTAGTATCTTTCTATCCTAATAATAGTTTTTCATTATTTTAGTAATTACTATGTACCAGACGCGATACAAAGCACTTTGCATGTGTTAACCTGTTAAATTCCTCCCCAATATACGCAATTTACATATTAGGATACCAAAGCATGGCAAGGTTATCTGAGCTGTGCAAGGTGGTTTTGTTAAATGTTGGAGCTGGGGTTTAAATGCAAGTAGCCTCATGTCAGGGCCTGTGTTTCTAGGTTTGATACGTATTTGAATCCAGGCAGAAAAAAAATGAAAGCAGATTGACATCTGTTTGTATTTTTTATATGTATATATGTATATATGAAGATCCCTTTTTAAAAATAACTTTTTATTGTGAAGTGTGATATGATAGAGAAGTCTGTAAAGCGTATGTGTACAATTTAAAGGACAATTAAAGCATATAAAGTACATCCGTACAACTACCAGCCTGGTTAAGAAAACAGAATATTCCTACTACCTTGGACATCCCCAGAGTGCTGCGTCCATTCCCCGCTCTCCTCCCAGAGATAACTACTGTCTGGATTTTTCTAACATTTATTCATTGCTTTCCTTTGTAGTTTTATCATCTATGTATATATTCTTTATAGAGAGGAGAGAGCTGGGTGCGGTGGCTGACGCCTGTAATCCCAGCACTTTGGGAGGCCAAGGCGGGCGGATCACGAGGTCAGGAGATCGAGAACATCCTGGCTAACACAGTGAAACCCCGTCTCTACTAAAATCACAGAAAAATTAGCTGGGTATGGTGGCGGGCGCCGGTAGTCCCAGCTACTCGGCAGGCTGGGAGGCTGAGGCAAGAGAATGGCATGAACCCAGGAGGCAGAGCTTGCAGTGAGCTGAGATTGCTTCACTGC
>NW_012107709.1:1242161-1336009 GCF_000951045.1 Mandrillus leucophaeus | reverse complement strand
TGCATAGATGTATACATGTGTCATGCATGTGTATATATAATGTATTTTTCTATGATTTGCTTTTTCTACTCAGCATTATGTTACAAGATTCAGCTGAGTTGTGTAGGTGTAATTTGTTCATTTTCACTGCTGTAGAGCATTGCATGCTATGAATATGGTGCAGTTTACTTACTTGGTTTATTGTTGATGGACTTGGGTGTGTGGTTTCAGTTTTTTGCTGCTGTCAACATTCTTATGCATGCCACCTGGGTATAAATGCCAGTGATACTCTAGGGCTGTGTTCCCCAAACTTAAATGAGAATCACCAGAAAGGTTGTTAAAATAGGGATTCCTGGCCCTAGTCCTGATCATCTGATTCAGTAAGCCTGCAGTAAAGCCTGAATATTTGCCTGTCTGGCAGACTCCCAGGTGATAGTACGGTGGTCTGCTCTTGGATATGTACCAAGGAGTAGAATTGCTAGATTGCAAGGTATTCATGTTTTCATCATTACTAGCTAATACAAGATTGTGTTTTCCATACTGGTCTGCCAGCACTATGTGCATAGTTTCCCCCTAATTTTAGGGTACTTGTTGTAGTCAGACTTCAACATTTTAAAAAATCTGGTGGACTGCATAATAGTGTCTCATTTTGTCTTAAATTTGAAATCTGGTTTCTGATGAGAGTTTTTGTATGTATTTTGACCTTTTGGTTTGCCTTGAAGTGTCTGTATGAACACTAGCCTGTTGGATGAAGTTCATAACTTGTGTGTAGCTTGGCCTTGCTGTGTGTTGCTCATTCTCTTCACCTAACATTTTCAGTCATGGCTTGTATAGGTGTGTTTTGAAGCATTGAGAACCTTCTAGGTAGCCGACACAGGGGATTAATATTTACTGAGTACTTACTATGAGCCAGGCCAAGCACTTGACCTGCATTTTCATATAATCCTCACATCAATCCTCTACAACAGGTAGACGTTATTGTCATTATCCATTTTAAAGATGTCTGAACAGAGATTGGCTTAAACCACTCACCTGAAGGCACACTGCTGTGAGGTGGCCGGCCAGGGCTTTAACAGTGCTTTACTTTCCTGGTAACAACTGGGCCAGTTCCCTGAAAGTCTGCGAAAGAATGGACGCAGTGGGAGCAAGATTAGTCTATTCTGGACTTTGAAGGATTGTTGCCTGAAGGAGGATTTGGACTTTAGAATGAGGATTTAAAGGATCTCAGTTTCATGGAGCAAACTCTGGGCTTAAGAATGGGAAAATCTAACAGATTGAGCCAGATTCAGGATAGGCCACCAAAGAAGCAGGCGGTTTCTGCTGCTCGCCATGCAGCTTCTTGGTGGTGACTTGGAGATGCAAGTATCTGATGAGCTGTTGATAGTTCCTTCTGTGAATCACTCTGTTTTCTCCAGACCTCACCCCACCTTGGCCCAGTTCTGTACTCACCCAGCAATCTAGGGGCACGAGTGGCTTTCTGTTGCGAGCACTTGTGCTCCCCTGAGTACTTGAGGGGTCTTGGTTGTGCTCCCCTAAGTACTTGAGGGGTCTTGGTTGTGTGCCTCAGACTCAGCACAGAGACATCCCAGTGGGCCTGAGGCCCTGCTGTCTGTTTAACAATGTTATTTGGACCTACTTCTTTTTGATCGTTTAGCCTTGGCCTTTGAGTGTTCAGTAAGATTGAGACTTTGTAGATAATTTTGTTGTCTTTGAAGGGAGCTAGGCAATAGTGCTCCTTATCCATTTCAGTTCTGTACAAATAAGACCAAAGAATCAGTAGATAGAGAACCAAAATTACAACATGTATTACTGATAAAGACAAGGTTAGAGAATGTGGCTTAAATCTTAAACATCTCAGATTTAGTTACCCTTGGCCTCCCATCTTCGACAGTGCTCCCATCTGGGGATCCTGCCCCCCTCAGACCTATAGCTTAACAATATTTGCATGACATAGGTGGTATGGCTCTGACAGAAAAAAAGGTGATGAAGAGCCTGGGCTCTGTATGCCCACTTGCTTTATCTAAGTTGGCCAGAAGTCAAGAATATTATTACTAGTGCAGCTCCCTCTACATGGAAGTAGAGGATAAGGGTTACCCTCTAACGGTCCCCAGATTTTGGATTGACTGTTGAGCTCATGTTCTTTGTCATCAAGTAGTGTGTGCTTATTCCAAAATGTGGCAACTCCCCTCAGAGGGCGAGATGGGCATCTGTCAGGACAGACTTATTCCCAACTTCTTGAAGTCTTGGAAGATCTGTAGCTTTGCTTTTTTTTTTTTTTTTTTTTTTTTTTTTTTTTTTTTTGAGATGGGGTCTCACTCTATCGCTCAGGCTGGAGTGCAGTGATGCAGTCTTGGCTCACTGCATTCTCCTCCTCCCGGGGTCAAGCTATTTTCCTGTCTCAGCCTCCCAAGTAGCTGGGACCACAGGTGTGTGTCAGCATGCCCAGCTAATTTTTGTATTTTTTGGTAGAGATGGGGTTTCACTGTGTTGGCCAGGCTGGTCTTGAACTCCTGACCTTAGGTGATCCACCTGCCTTGGCTTCCCAAAGTGCTGGGATTACAGGCGTGACCCCTGTGCCCGGCCAGCTTTACTTTTTATAGAGTTCCCAAACTAAAACCTAATGGGTCATGCAAGATGATCACAGCAATAGTCTTAACAGTTTTCAAAGTTAGAAAGCAAACCAGGCTCTGCTCCTGGAAGAATCATCCAGGCGAAATTGTTTCTCATGTTCCACAGTAGAGAGCTCGTGGTAGGTGAGGGATGGACTGATAGTGGGCAGAGAAAACATTCTTCATTTTAACCTTTCCTGGATGCTGGTCAGTCTAAGCCTCTTGTCTGTAATCTGCAACCTTTGAACTAAACGAAGTTGAAAGGGGGAAGTAGAAACATAAAGATACTGAATATGCTAGATGAGAAAAAAGGCACCTCAAGAATGACGAGGACCATCGGACATTTCTGAACCTTGTGCTGGGTGACAGTATCTCAGATGCCAGCTTTCTGAAAGAAAACCTGGTATGCATGTGTTACCCCAAGTGGTAAATAGGAAGTGCTAAACAACCTCCCAGTGGGAGCCTCTCCTCAGTTGGGTTTTGGTTTACAGCCAGCCTGTTCAAAACTCCTTTCCCTTTGAGACTTTCCCTTCGTGTCCCTTGGATCTGACAGCCCAGTGTTATCACCACGTTGGGTTCGATCTGGTGGTTGACTGGTGGAGCAGGTGTTTTCAGTCTCAGGCACCACTGGCTCTTTTCTCTGCCATTTACTATGGAGTTGCTTTGGCCAGAGAAGGCCGCCTCAAGGAAAGATTTTTTGTTCACTTGTAAAGACCATCCAGACCACTTGGTGGGGTCTGACCCTTGAGCCAATTGTCAAGCTGTCAGAATCCACACTGTCCCCACCTTGCCCAAGTGAGAGCCTTGCTAGTGCTCTTGAACTCAGTGTTATTAAAAAATAACAAACATTGCTCATTGACTAGTCTTTAGGCAGTAGATGTTGAAATAATTCTCTGTTTATGCCCCTCGGCTTGTTCAAGCTGAGGCCCATGAGCACTTCCAGAGTCCTGAGCTACCTTAGACCATTGCCAAGGCCAAACTGTGGCAGCCTTCACCCAGATTGTGGCATCCCTCACCCAAATTGTTCACCATTGGGCAAAGGTCACTGTGCATCCTGCCTCTTTTCTGTCTAGGACCCTTGGTTTATAGTCTTTCCTGAGGTCCTGCTGTTTTTTTTCTTGAGGCACCACCTCTTAAACAGCTATCATTTTCCTGGAGATAAGCCACCCTAAGTGGTGGTCAAGCATCAAGGTCAAAATACTCTGTGGTTTAGGAATTTAAGCCTTTTGATGTTAAAAGCCACCTCTCCAACTATAAAAACCAGCCACCCTACAGAATCAAGGCTATAAACCACCGAGTTAAAAGAAAAGTGCAGGGGACCGGGCGCGGTGGGTCATGCCTGTAATCCCAGCACTGTGGGAGGCTGAGGTGGGTGGGTCACCTGAGGTCAGGAGGTTGAGACCAGCCTGACCAACATGGCGAAAGCCTGTCTCTACTAAAAATACAAAAATAGGCGGGCATGGTGGAGGATACCTGCAGTCCCAGCTACTCAGGAGGCTGAGGCAGGAGAATTGCTTGAGCCGGGGAGGCGAAGGTTGCAGTGAGCTGAGATTACACAGGTGCACTCCAGCCTGGGTGACAGAGTGAGACTTCCATAAAAAAAAAAAAAAGTGCAAGCATCCTTTTCCCACTGCCAGAAGCCCAAGTTCCTCCATGAATACTTTCTTCCCCTACATTGGACTCCTTTTTTGTTTCTCAAGATCCCCAGATAGGTCACCAAGTGCTGAAGTCTTTCAAAGGACCCAGTAAATAGGACCTGTCCTCCCTGTCTTGAATTCTGAACCAAGTGAAATGTAAGCCAGAAGAATCAGAAGATACGAAAGGAAAACATCACCGTAGTCCTGATGAGCACTAGGCTGGCAGGCATGGCCTTCCTCTGTTGGCATGTCCCCCTTACTAACACTGAATCCCAGAATTCCAAAGACATGCCCGCTTCCTTCCACTGCCAGATTGCTGCAGGGAATCTGTGAACTCCCAGCATGGAAAATGAGATCACCAAGCTTCTTTTCTGTGGACCTGTGACTCCCAGATGGGCGGAGTAGGGGACAGGGTTGGGCACCAGCTGCTCAGATTATTCTTTCAAATGCAGCCTTCAGGTAAATTTGATCCATCCCTCTCTCTTTAGCATAACACTTTACAAACTTTTTAGTCTCAGGACTCTTTTACTTGCTTAAAAATTAGTTCTTCAGTGAGCTTTTCTATTATAGATAATATCTATCAGTGTTTACCATAGAGAAACTACACTGAAAAAATTATATTTAATTCATTTAAAATATTAAACCAGTTGTATGTGTAACATAAATAACATTTTGTATGAAAAATTCATGTATTTTCCAAAAGAGAAAAACAAGATTAGTGGGAAGAATAGCATTGTGCGTTACATTTTTGCAATGTCTTTAATGTCTGGCTTAATAAGAAGATAGCTGGTTTTTCATATCTGCTTCTGAATTTTCTCTGTTAAGGTATCACATATAACATAGCCTCTGGAAGACTTCACTTTACACTTGTGAGATAATGAGAGTGAAAAGGGAAAATATGTTGTAATATTTTGGAAGTGGCTTTGATTTTGTAGATCCCCTGAGAGGATCATGGGAACTCCTAGGAGTCCACTCCTCAGACCATACTTTAAGAATTGTCATTCAGGATAAGACTGACTGGGGCAGTGGAAATTACTGGGAGTTGAGAGCAGAGTGCCTTGCACATTGAAAGAAGCATCAGGAAGGGAAGAAGCATTTCCTCTATGGGTTACACTGTAAAACTATCCAGATGCCAAACTTCAGTCACCAAAGATAGGACAATGCTTGTCCTTTGCCCTTGAGTTGAAACTGGAACAGACCATATTAGCTCTGCAACCTCAGCTTGCAGGACTTGAAGATGTACTTCTTTATTGCATGATCTATTAGAACACCACTGGATGGGGTGCTGCTTCCAGAATAAGTTCAGAAAAGGCTTTGAACTCTGGCGTTATGCCTCCTTTCACTGCAGTGCATTTCTGGAAGCTATGTCTTGAATGTTGTTTTCTCACAAGAATAATGCTATAATTGGGTTGTGTTTATCTTATCAGGGACTCAGAATTACATAAATCATTACTGTGGCCAGCTACTCAAATTAAGTCAGAGTTATGGGGACTGTAAACATCTGTAACCATTTTTAAAAACTGAAACCATGCTCCAGGTTTTATGAAATGGGCCTAATCGTACATGAATACAGGGGACTCCAGAGCAAATAAAGTGTATAAAGAGTTCATTATAGACTATAATTATTCCTTCATCAATATCACGTCTGAAAATTAACATACTAGCCATGATAGCTATTTACTGATAATTTTCCATGTATACTTTTAGAAGAGTTTGGACTGGGGGGTATGAGACTTTGATTTGGAGGACTTAAAATGTTTAAAAAAGTTTGACCTGATATCTTTTTTTTCTTAGTTTTTTCCATGGTGAACAGAAACATTGAAATTGTTTTATTAGCATATGTCACATATCATATGTGAGAATCGTATTTTAGGAGAAAATTTACTATGGCAACAGGCAGATTTTTCACTTAATCTCAATTCATATAGGACAATTTCCAGCCCTTAGCCAGTTAGGTACTATGTGTCAATGTATGTGAATACTTCCTAATAGGCATTGTAGTGGTTGGGTTAAGGGTTATCCCCAAGGCCTTTTGATGCCAGTTTGAATAGTGTCCCTAAATTGATTAACGAAAAGACTTAGGGCAGTTTCCTTTAAGTTAGTTTCCTTGCCTGCAAAATGGCAGTACTAACAGCATCTACCTCATAGGGTTGTTGTGAGGACTATTTAAGATATACTGCATGGAAAGCATTGTAGCATGCTTTTTGGCACATATTAAGCACTCAGTAAATATTTG
This sequence comes from Mandrillus leucophaeus, assembly GCF_000951045.1. Classification (NCBI taxonomy): domain Eukaryota; kingdom Metazoa; phylum Chordata; class Mammalia; order Primates; family Cercopithecidae; genus Mandrillus; species Mandrillus leucophaeus. Next base: position 1,329,548 of record NW_012107709.1, on the reverse strand, counting down.
CAGTCACTGATACTGAGTGTATTTAGTTGAATGAATTTCCAAGTTCATTATAAAGACAGTCTAATGCCAAGTGCTATACTATTTGATAACATTTTGAGTATTATATATAAGTGTGTTGCAGTCTCTGCTGAGTGCAATGAGTTGACGGGACAGAATCAATCTGAGCCGTGATTGGCCATCTCTCCTGGAATGCCATAGGCACTTCTGGAACTTTTCCTGACAGTTCAATTGCACAGCTGCCTGGGCCATTATCATTTGATAGTATTAGCCTTTTACCTGCCAATTAAACCTGTAGGTACATTGTTGCTACCTGTTACATTAAGCATCCGCTTCATGGTAAGCTCCTGTCTATCCTTTGAGACTCAAGAAAGCCTGGAAGCCTAGGAAGCCTCTTCTCACTTGGGCAGAAGAGATTTGGGATTGCACAGAGGTCTATGTGGATATCACTGGATGTATATTTTCATCTTGTCCTAAGCCTTGATAGTTTCTGCTCCTAGGAAGGTGACGTTCTAAATCACATTTTGTATGCAGACCCAGATTTTTGTCCATCAAACTCTTGTATTGTGGTGCTTTCAGCTAAGAGTTCAATTTCAACAGTTTGCAGGTTCCTGTGCCAGCATCAATGCTATTGTTGACTATTCTGTTTGTCCTTACTTGATTAAAAGAAATGACAATCAGAAAACTAAAAGTACTGATACTAGAGCTACTCAAGGACACATCCTAATAAGATAATTAAAATAAAGATGGAAATTACTAGGTGGTCAGATGGGGCAAATGTGTGATCTCAGTGCAGTATTCATTGAACCTAAGCTGCTCTAGAGCACATCATGAAAGCAAGAAAGAGTTAAAAAACCCATGCAGGACAAGATAATCTCCTTCCAGAGTGGTACTTGACAAAGCAAAAATATTGCAGCTGTTCAGGGTTACACTTCTGCACGTTTTAAGCATTTTCGCAGAGATGTGAAATTCAAAGTGCCATCAGTGGCATAACTGACACAGAGAAAAATCTTTGAAGAGTGGCAGTAGCTCTTGAATAATCTTCTTAACATAGCCTCCAGCATCATGGATGGAATCCTGTGAGATGTCGAGAATCTGGCAAATGTAATTGTATGGTGAGAAATTGGATTAAAAAATAAAAGAAAATTAGTCATGCCGAATGTTCTTGAACAGTTTCATTACTCTGTCACCATGTACCCAACTGACCACCTTAACAGTGTCTTCATTAACTGTTTATGTTTGCTTATGTCGTTTGTAAGACATAACCGCATAATAAAAGTATTACCATGGTTGTCGCCCTCCCTGTACTGCGGCTTCATCCCCCAACCCACAAATCACATATCATGAAGGGAATTCCACTTGTGCATCTTTTGTCCTTGTTTGTGAGTAAATTTCCATTTTTTTTTAAGCTTGGTTTCTTTATGGTATTCCTTCTTTACAAGATAATTTAAAAATATTTCTCAGTTACTTACAGAACAGAGATAAAAGTCTCCACAATGAAGGCCAGGCACGGTGACTCACGCCTATAATCGCAGCACTTTGGGAGACTGAGGCGAGTGGATCACGAGGTCAGGAGATCCAGACCATCCTGGCTAACACAGTGAAACCCCGTCTCTACTAAAAGTACAAAAAACAAATTAGCCAGGCGTGATGGCGGACTCCTGTAGTCCCGGCTACCTGGGAGGCTGAGGCAGGAGAATGGCTGAATCCAGGTGGCGGAGCTTGCAGTGAGCCTAGACAGTGCCACTGCATTCCAGCCTGGGTGACAGAGTGAGACTGTCAAAAAAAAAAAAAAAATTAATCTCCACAATCAAAACAATACCAGCATCATAATAGCTAACCCTTGTCCTATAGTGATCATGTATTTTTTAAGCGCTTTGTATTCTTCACAACAATCCTAAAGACCTGTACTTTAGCTGTTATTGTTATTATTATTATTATTACAGAGGAGGAAACTGAAGCACAGATGAGGTTACACAGCTTGTCAAGGTCACACAGGTAGTAGATGGTGGAGGCTGGATTTAAACATGAGCAGGTTTGCTGCGGAGTTCTCAGTCTTAACCCAGTCTTAACCAGTCACAACCCATTATTGTCCTTATTTCCACAAGAAATCAGGGGAGCAAACATAACGCGAAAGAAGGCCTCAACTTTGTTGACTGCATTTGGTAATCTCCCAAACAATAATCTGATTATTACAAGATTGTGACTATGGAATCTCTGATAGGGAGAAAGTAAGAGATCAGTGTTTTAATCCGACATCTGATGGATTACATTTAAGAGTTTATGATAATTAACTTAGTCTAGGTTTTGGTTAGGCAGTCTTCAGAGCCAGAAAGAAAAGTTATGATTTCCTTAGGCTTAGGCTGCTTTCAGAGGTGAAATTTTTAGCCAATAATCATAAATGATCTTAATGAGGAAGAGGGTGAAGGAGGCAAGGCAACTGAAGTCTGTCCATGGTGATTCCACATGGAATATTTAAGAGCTTAGATTTAGGAGTGACTTGGAGGAAATTGGAAAGCAGATCGAGTGACCAAGGATGACTATAAAAAAGAATAATGAGAATGGGAACCGAAAAGAGTAGTGGACTCAGGGCTTTAAGGCTCACAGCATTGAGACCATGGAAAAATTTGAACAAGAACAAAAACGATGTCCCTGCGAGTGCAGAACCGGAACAGAGAGACCGATACTCACAGGCAAGCAGAACTCAGCTCCTATTACACTTCTGTCCTCTCTAGACAAGGAGGTCGATCTTCAGCCTGGGAAGAGTAGAGCAAATACTTGTAAGAGGAAATTGAAACTCAAGATAGGTGAGCTGATTGTGCGAGAGCACAGAGCGGCACTAAATGAGTTCAGGTCCTCTGACCAGCGTGAATTTTGCACTGGTGGGCCGAGAGGACTTGCTGACTGCTTGTCATCCTTGAGGAATTGTGCAGAAGAGGAGAATTGCTAAAGGACTGGGGGTAGGGTAATGCTCTGTACAAAGCAAAACAAAAAATTCAAAATCAAGAAGATGTAGTTTTCAGAATAAAGAGAAGAGAGCATGGGATTAAGAACGGAAAAATCATGGTTTCTTTATTCCTTTTTGCTGTTGCTAAGCTATTGGATTTGAAGACTAGGGTCAAAAGGTAGCTGTGCTGTTTTGAGAACATTCAGAAAGCTTTCCAGAGGTGAAGATAAGGGCTGGATGTGTGGCCACCACATGCAGCACAGGCACTTGTTAAATACCCTGATTTATCCATCACACCTCTTGAGAGTCTGTTTTAATGAGTCTTGGGCTGGGACCCAAGCATCTGTATTTTAAACAAATGTCCCAGATTGCTTGCTGTGTTGAGTAAGTTTGAGAACTACTGGCCTGTATGGCAGATGCACCACGAGTTGGATTCATGTTGCCCCAATAGTATTAATACTGTGATGACAAACAGCTAAAACATTGAATAACCATGTGCCAGACACTATCCTAAGTGCTTTACACATACTAACTCATTTAATTCTCTCATCTGCCCTATGAGTTGGTGCTATCTTTAGTACTCTTGTTGTACAGATGGGGAACTGTTTCTTCTGAGAGGTCTCGCAGATAGCAGTGGGACTGGGATTTAAAGCCAGGCAGTCTGACCTGTTGGAAGTTTGTGCTGCAATCACTGCTCTTCTTAAGAGCTCACTTAGGGCCCTGGGGGTTGAAGGGGTGTGCCCCAGGCAGATATCCCCAAACCATGTCTGGGCATGCGACATACCCTGTTTTTAGCATCTAAGTAGCATCTATATGAAGACTTTGGGGTATCTCATTAGACTTTCTTGATACGCAAAGCTGGAAGGAATTACTAAAGCCAGCTGAATTGTTAATTTATTGAGACCAAATTTTGGAGGGTTAAATATAAATTGCTCTCCCTAAGGACCCACAATCAGCAGCAAAGATAATAGAGGAGGAAGCCGTAACTTAACAGTTGCCTGGAAAAAAAAAGATCAGGGTGTTTTTGGTGGACTACAGGCTCAACGTAAATCACTAGGGGCTTTGCTGTGCTGTACCTGTTGCCTGGAATTCCCTTTTCCACTTCCCCCTCTTTCCCCTGGCAAATTTTCAGTCATCTTTAAAGTCAGAGCCTAAATGTCACTTCAGCTGTGGAGTGTTCCTTGACTCCCACGGACAGATTTATCATCCCATTCTTTCTGCTTCTTGAGCACTTTGTTCCTGATGTTATAGTTTTGCGATTATTTTTCCTACTTGTGGCACCCATGTTCACAGCCACTCAGCTGGAAACATGAGGGAAGGCATTGTTTCCTCCCTCCCCCCCTCCCTCCCTCAGTGAGTCACTGCCCAGAAGGCCCTATCGATCTTAACTATCTGGGTATTGACAAAATCTGCCCCTTCTTCGTTCCTTGTAGCCCCTGCGCTGACTCAGGTCTGTCTCCTAGCTTGTCTCCCAGTTGTCACTTGTCATCCCCTATCACACACACGTTTCCCACAAAGCTATCAGAGAATTCTCTGTCAGATGCATTCAGTCTGTGCTTAAAATCTGTCCCTGGCTCCCCCAGCCAACAGGATAACCCCAAGCCCCCAACCATTTATGATCTAACCCTGTCTGACTCTCCAGCCTCAACTTTTGACATCCTGCCTTGCTTCTTGGACTCCAGCGACACTGAACTCATTATAATTCCACAGGCACTGTGCTGTTTCTTGCTGCCTTGTTTTAGTTCAAGCAGTGACTGCCTAGGATGGCTTTCCTGACACCCTCTAGCGCCTCGCTACTCCAGCTCTGCTTGGGAAGCCCCCAGATTCCCTGCCCTGGGCTTTGCTCATATCCTCTGCATATCTTAACCTCCCACATAAAGTCTTGAGCTCCTTAAGGGCAGGGGCTATATCTTGCGTTCTGTTTCCAGTGGCAAATGAACACTCAGTACATGTTTCTTGAAAGATTGTGTTGTAATTGTTGTACTTGGAAAGACTACAGAGTTTGAATCCTGCCTCTTTCTCTCAGATGTGAGGTCTTGGGTATTTCACTGTACCTCTGTGTGAGAATCTATTTGCTCATTAGCAAAATGCAGATAGTTTAACCCCCTCTTACCGGGCCTATTGTGAGAATTAAGTGAGATAACAATGTGATACGAAACTTAACACACTATTGCAGGGATCTGCAAACTACACTCCTGCTGCCTTTTTTTTTTTTGGTCTGGCCAAGAATATGTTTTACATTTTCAAATGCTTTTAAGCAAGAAAAAGAAGAAGAGCATCTTTCAAGACTTCAAAATGGAATGAAATTCAAATTTCAGGGTATATGAAGTTATATTAGAATGAACACAACCACGTTCATTCATATACTGATTGTCTATGGCTGCTTTTGCACAACAGCAGCAGATTGAGTAGTTTCAACAGAGATCCTATGGACTACAAAGCCTGAAATACTTAGTTTACCCTTTACAGAAAAAGCTTGCCAACCCATGCACCATTCAAATATTAGGAAAATGCACGTTATTCACATCCTCCTCCTGATACCCACAGATAACTTGTTGAGGGTAGGATTCCTCTTTCTCCTCTTTGAAGTTCCAGAATTTCATCCTGGGCCTGGCAGAGTGATGACTTTATGTGGGAGTAAGCCTCAGGGACTGGGTTTTCGCCCTGTGGGATGCAGGGTGTTCCAAGAGTGATGAGGCTACTTGAGGAGACAGTGATCTTCATACTGATGGGAGTGTTAATGGGTAGGTAGATACCTGTTTTTCATGTGCTGCTGTAGAACAGGTTTTCTTAACCTTGGCTCTGTTGACATTTTGAGCTTAGCACTCCTTTGTTAGGGATGCTGTGCTGTGTGTTGTGTAATGGTTAGCGGCTTCCCTACTCTACATATTTTATAATGAAAAAGAGAAAATATCAGAAACCAACTGAGAACCAATAGCCACTAGTAGCCAGTAGCACCCCCTCGCAGTTGTGACAGCTAAAAATGTGTCTGCACATTGACAGATGTCCCCTGGGGGGGGGGGGGGCAAAATTGTCCCGGATTGAGAGCTACTATTGTAGAACATTCAGGCATTAGCTGTGTGTTAGATCAGAGAACCTCCAATGCCCAACAAGGATTACCACCACAGTGCAGTCAGTCCCCTTGAGGGAATTCTGCCCATCAGCTCTTGGTCTCCCGCAATCTCAGACCTGGTATCAGGCACAACCTTGTAGGGTTGCAGGGAGAATTCAATGAGATACTGATTTACCAGCACAGTGCTTGGCACAAAGTAAGCCTCCACTGTGTCCAGTTGGGAGCCTGTATTCATTTGAGTGCTTCCTGTTTGTTTTTTGAACTTGTTAACTTTGTTATTTTTTGACTGAAAGTTAACAGAAGAAATAAATAGGGGGAATATATATTTTAATAATTTTATGGAGATTATTTTAAAGAAAATACATTATAGATTATTATTATATTGTGGATCCAGGATAATAATATTTTGTGGATCCATTTTGTCTTGAGGGAGAAGAATTTAGAAAAGTTTCAGCTATTTAAGATGAATATGAAATTATTCAAAGTATGACATGACTTCCATGGATATTTAATGTTACTAGTCAGTATTTGTTAGAGATGTGCTTTAAAAGCATTGTTTCAGTAATTCTGATGGCCAACCTGACCAGTCAGTACCCTTTTTTACATGAGGAAAATGAGCATGGAGAGGTTTAGTAAGGGGCAACACATTGAGGACAGAAGGTCCCTTTTCCGAAATAAGGCAGAGAACAAAACACAGAGGTGGACATTCACCATCTTCCTGTCAACTTCGATGTGGCCCTGAAGTCCTATTTCTGTGGTTTTGGACCAGGAACTTGGTGCTGCTGATTCTCCTACCTTAGGGCAGATCCACTGGGAAACAAGATACAGTCATGGAGTTGAATAAAAGCTTAACAGTTTTCCTCTAGTCTTGAGACTTCCTTGATCTCTGAGTGCTTACTCACAAACCCACATACTCTACTACCCCGAATGCCCCTATTTGAAATGTGACCCTCATCTGCTCCGTGCCTTCCATCACTGGCTTCTGGCCACTGCCTTTCTGGGCTCTGGCCTCACCTCTCCTGGGCTAGCACCTGCCATGCCTCACTGCTCTTAGAAGCCTGGGCTAGAAGGATGAAGAGGCAGACCCCTAACGTGTTGGTGGGACACAGGTTTACAACACATTTGTCCATTTTATATGGCAAACTGAGGAGTTCCCTGTGTGTGTTTGGGTTAGCTAAAAGCAAAAGTTTTCCTTCACTCAGTTCCTGCACTGTGCCGGGCATGGATAGTACCTGGATGTTTACACGTGTCAAGTATCAGACTGTGTCCCAGTGTCCCAAACTTGATGGGTATTGGAAGCCTCACTTCTTATTTCTCAATTGGTTTCTGATATTTTCTCTTTTTCATTATGAAATATGTAGAGCAGATAGTTTGTGGGGTGAATACTGTAATTTGTACCTATGTGTCTATTCAGATCCTTACATTTTACCTGGTTTCCTTCAGAGTCTTTTTGAAAGAAATGAATTATTACAGATAAAATTGAAGCCACTCATACAGTCTTTCCTGATGCCCTTCCTAGTTTTCCTTCCCCTAGGTTAACCACTATCCTAAATTTCATGTTTATCACTATGCTGTTTTCCTTTTCTTCTTACATAAGTATGTGTTCAAAACATTATGTTATCTTTTGTGTTTATATAAGTGGAATCATCAGTCATGATTTCTACTTTTTTTTGCAAGATTTCATACTGCAGTGAGCCTTGTCTTCAGTCTGAATTTGGGATGTCACACAAATGGGTTTCTGAACTTACTAGTCATCTTTAGGTTGATTTATAATTAAATTTATATCTTAATCATACATGGAACTTAAACCGACTTTTTGTTTTGTTTTAGTTTGCCTCTGAGATGTAGCCCTTTGGATAAATGTAGTTCCAGTTCTTCCATTTTAATGTTGTTTTTTTCTTTTGGCTTTGTGATAATGTATTAGACCATTCTCCTTTTGATGGACATGTACAGAATCTCTGCTATTACAGTCATGCTTCAGTGGACATTCCTGCACATGTCAACTGGAGCACTCGTGGGGTAATATCTCCTTAGGAGTAGGGAGGATATATCCACATTCTTCTTTCCTAGAGTTTGCCAAAAGTATGCCAAGGTGACTGTACCAGCTTCCACTCACACGTTTTAAGGGGATTGGTACTTCTTTATTCTTCACTTGATACAGCCCTTTCTTGCACATAACAGACTTAAAACTGCTTATTCATTTGATGAGCCTGGACTAGTATCTCACTGTTGCTCCTAATAATTTTTTGAGAATAAATACTGTGATATTTAATACTGTTTAAATGTAATTTATTTTTTATTTTCTTGGATTTGAAAAGAACAGTTTATTAGATTGGTCTGGATTTTTGCAACATTAGTATTTGCAAAATTTCACATGCATAATTCAGGTAGTCATTTAATTATGAAGCTGCACTGCATTGCTTCATCCAGACAGTTGTTCTGAGATCTCTCTGTTTCTGGGACTTCCCTTCCTCTTCCTTTCAATTTCTGGTTCTCACTAGGGTGGACTGTCCCTAATGCTGTCCTTGTGGCCACTGAAATCCCTTCATTGGGTAGCCTCATTCTACTCGTCCTTCCTCTGTATTTGAATCCCCATCAGTACATGGTAGAGTTTCCTATAATTAATGCAGATGCTACAGGAGCTCTGCTGAGGGCTAACTGTCCTCCAATTGTGTCAGTGGGGCTGAAAGAAGTAGGGGAACTAACTTGGAGGGTTAGCTAGACAGCAGTAGATACGACTGAGTTTTAAGCACACTGAGTAAATTAACTGTGCATATGATGATATAGAAAATGACAGATACTGGGTTACTTTCTAATTTTAAGTGTAAACACATAATTGTATTAATCTTTACTTACATTTTTAATGTATCACTGTCCTTCAAATTATAGAAATAAATATATAGTTTTGATTGGTTTTACTTGGTATAAAATACTATCTGTCCCACTGTTGTAAGTATAATTTTATTTTTTAAATGAACATGGTATCTTGAAACCAGCTTTATAGAGAATTAGCTAAGAATATAAAAATATCCATACTTGAATGTATACATTTTTCATGAAAACTTAAGTTAGTGATGGTGACTTGTGGAGCCCAAAGACTATTTGGCTGTCCCCCAAACCCCACGCCCACTTGATAGTTCTTCAGTCACAATGAGCATTTTAATGGAAATGTTCAGTCCTTAGAAGAACCTAGAATGTGTATTATTTCGCTTTTACTGGACTAGACAAGTGGGATTTGTTTCTTCTACTCCAGTTATCAAAATGATTAACCCTTTGCCCTCTACATTCTAATTGTAAGCACTTGGAAACAAAGGGGTTGTTTGTACAAGATAGTTGAAAAAATGAGGCTTTATGCCAAGTGGAATGGTTCTCAGTTGAAGGAGGTAGCAATCATTGTACACACACTTTTTTTTTTTTCCTTGTGTTGCAGGCGTCTGTAGAGGCTTCTGGTGAAATCGCATTATGCAAGACTGGATTTCCTGAAGATGTTTACAGTGCAGTCTTATCGAAGGATGTGCACGAAGGACAGCCTCTTCTCAATGGTACTATCTTAAAAGATACATTTGTACATGCAGTGTCCATGCTCATGAAACAAATTAGCCATTAGAAAAGTCTAAATCATCTCTACTGTATAACAAGTATGAATTTTTCACAATCACTATGATGAGACTGTAGGGACTTTATTTTAGGATTACAGAGGAGCTCATGAATCTCTTATATACATAATTAGAAGGCTCCTGATCTCTTGAAATCTTCAGATTTCTTCCGTTTTTAATTTACAGGAGAAATCGTTATGTAACTGATTATTACCATTTTTGTGTATACATTTTACTTAAAGAATAATATTTTGAAGAATAATTATGAAACATCTGGTTCTAATGGCTTTAAAATTTATTTACAGGAAAAAATGACTTAGTATTTTGAATTAAAGAAAATTATGATATTATATTAGCTAAAATGTGAAGCTTTAATATTTAGCTGAATTATAGTGAATGAATTTAACATGTAAAGTCTCAGTGCAGGAGTATGAAATTCATATTTTTGTTATGACATTGTTTATAGCAATTACTAGAAAGCTAATTTAGTTGTAGCATATGTGAATTTCAAATATAGTCTCATTTCCCATTTAAATATGGATCAAGTTCATTATAGTTATCATATGGAAACTCTTGCCAATAAGTCTAGATAAAATCTGAAATAAAACCTAAGTATCAAAAGGAAAATTGAAAGCCCTTTCCTTTAGCTCTAATTGAAAGCAAATAAAATGTTGGTTAGTAGTATTTTCATGGACTTATTTATTATTACGCAAAATGTCATTGAAATGTGAAAGCAAGAAGAATTGGTCAGTAAGTTGTATTTAAATTTTAATTCCCCACAAATCTTGCATATCTCTGAGGCTGTTTTAGAGAGCTGCTTTTAGAAAATCTGTGTAACCTCAACTAATTAATTTACACAGAGCTCTACCACACAGCCTTAATTGAAGTGTCTCCACAGAACTGACAAACTTTAGTGGTATAGTACTTAAGAATACCATAGACAGAGGACTTTGAAATGTAAATGGCCTCTTCGCTACTAACATTCTTGGGTGCAGGTTATATTTTATTTTAATTTCTATTTAAATTAGGATTTGCTCACGCCTATGCTAGCTTTCTGAAGTTGATTTTTAATTTTTTTAAGGCATGCTCTTGTCCCTGCCTCATTACCTGGTATTTTAATGGGTGAATGTTTGAGTTAGTCTGTCTCAACACTGAATTGCTATCTCATCTGGTGGGTAATGGAGGTTTAATTTAAATCCGTGCACAGCCTTTCTTTAACTTAATATGGCTTTTGGAGTTCTGTGTGTGTGCCATTTTCTTTAAATCTTTAAATTATTACTTGGCACCTTAGAACTAGTATGACCTGTAAATGTGTATAGAATATATTGATATGATTCTGTAGAATAATTCAGACAGATAACAAAAAGTGGAATTGGTTGCGTTTATGCAGCATATTTTTGAGATTCATTTTTAAATGGGTAATTTCATTTTCTAAAAGCTTATAATTTGTTGTTTACAAGTAAACACATGGTGTGTCACTAGCAACCATTGATTTAAGATTAATTACTTTGGCACGTTGAATAGTTTTGAAAATGATAGCTTGTGTTCACATTATTAGATAATGCTGGTAACAGTAGAAATTGGACATAGCTTTTTGCCAGTGTCTTTTTAGGATAACTAGAAACAGGATTTTTGCTAAAGTTGTAAATGTGAAAGATTGAAAATATTTTTTACTTTCTGCTCTAGCTATCACTGAGAAAAGTATGTATAATGGTCTGTGGTAGATTTTTGCAGTTTTGCTATATCCACTTGTTCCCAATTTTAGGTTTTAGCCTTTTTTTTTTTTTTTTTTTTTTTGACAGTTTCTCACATGACACCATTACTTTTTTCTTTATCATTCTCAGAATATGTTAAAGGTACCAGCATCTTAAAGCTCAAAACATACTGTTTAAAATATTGATTAGTAGAAAAAAACAACTTTTTGGAAGGAAGAAAATTTACACAGGCTTTTGTGGAACATCAGCATTTCTATTCAACACAAGCGTGTTATCTCCAGTTAATGTTTCTTCTGGAGAATTGCTACTTAGGATAATTCTAGGTTTTTACCTTTTATGTCTTTTTGGAGTTTTTAGTAGAAGGATAATCCAATGCTATAGCTATACACTGAAGCCAAATACCACACCATAATTATATCTGTGAATTCTGTGTACTGCAGTAAATCCATGTACTATATATTTGCCACAACTGAAAGGGATATATTGCTAGGCCAACCAGAGTGATGACTTTTGCCATGAATTTGTCACCTATAAGTGTTGAAGGAAAGCAGTAATTGTAGAAAGAGATATGTGACAGTTTCCCAAGGCATTTACGTCATAGCATCTTCTACCATATATTGGTTGACTTTAGAGTCCAAGACCCTGTTGGAATCATAACTCCTAACTCTGGATGCTTCCTTTAATTTCCCATTGATGGCATATGGGGACAGGATGACAATGGCTCACCAATATGTACAATATACTTTCATAGGATACATCTGACACACTAGACTTTGTATAAAAGTTTAATATGTGGGTGTATTGGTGCCATGAACGCTGATTATTTTTCCAACAATTAACATAATCTTTGCGAAAATGCTTGAAGAACATTGAATGTAAGGTAGAGACATAAGTTGATATTTGTCATGGTAGAAAATTATATAGAAGCAGCACGAAATGTACAAACTGGACTGTGGTTTAAAGAGCATTCTCTCCTCCCCATTTCCCTTCTATTTTTTGCTGGTGTAATGAATTTTACCAAAATAACAAACTCAAAGAACTAACTGTACCCCTTCCATTTATCTTCTAGTTTTTAACCGTGTGGTTTTTGCGAAATCATAAAAAGGGTGTTTTGTGATCAACCTTTACATTTTATGTAATATCACATGAATACATCCACTCTTTGAAGATAGTTCTGTATTTTAAAACATGGCTATATAGGCCTTTGTCCCATTTTGTTAGCAAAACCAGATTCTGCTTAACTGTGCCTCTATTTTTGAACATACAGGTTGTTTCTAATTTTCCTCTCTTATATATAGTGCTGCTATGGAGATTCTTTTTAGAGATCTTTGATTTTCTTTAGAAATTTTTTTGGGGGGAATTTGTGTTCAAAAATAGAATTACTAGGTCAAAGGGAATGTTGAGTTTGACAGTATCTTTTTTCTTTGCATTTTGTAGCATTTTTCATTACAAGGCTTGTATGTTAGTTCTTTTCAGCATCCTCATCACCATTTAATTTCATAATGTATTGTCATTTTGCTCTTTCCCCTCTGGTGAAAGTCATTCCGTTTTTATCCCGTGGCATATATATATTTGCTTTTATAAATTAGGATCAATTTTAGTGGTTTAGGTAGTCATTTTTACTTGCATTTTTATATTCTGTTTTAAAAGCATTTATGGCCAAAATCTTCTTTTTAAAAATAAGCAAATTAGAGCTCAGAGATTATAGGCTTTTCCCATGATTATATAGCTCTGTTTTTTTTTTTTTTTTTTTAAATTTTACTTTAAGTTCCGGGACACGTGCAGGACGTACAGGTTTGTTACATAGGTATACATGTGCCGTGCTGGTTTGCTGCATCTGTCAACCTGTCATCTATGTTTTAAGTCCTGTATGCGTTAGGTATTTGTCCTAATACTCTCCCTCCCCTTGCCCTCCACCGCCCGACAGGTCCTGGTGTGTGGTGTTCCCCTCCCTGTGTCCATTTGTTCTCATTTTCAACTCCCATTTATGAGTGAAAACATTCAGTGTTTGGTTTTCTGTGTTAGTTTGCTGAGAGTAATGGCTTCCAGTTTCATCCATGTCCCTGCAAAGGACATGATCTCATTCTTTTTTATGGCTGCACAGTATTCCATGGTGTATATGTGATTATGTAGTTCTTTAAATTGTCAGCAGCAGATCTGGAATTAGAACCCAGGTTTCCTGATTTCTAATTTAGTTCTGATGATGCTGATGATAAAAAACTATTATGATATAACACAGAGAAGGGATCCAGCCTAAATATCCAGTTGTGTTATTGCCACTTTATTTTAGAGCAGGTCTTTATTCCCCATTTACCACCATGACTTGTGTGTTAACTAGATGTGTTTGGGAATTGGGGAATGTGTTAAGCAACTCCTTATAATTAAAAAGCATCTTTCAATTATTATCACTGTTAGTATTTTGCGCACACCTGTTTACAAGCAGAAGAACGTGGGGCTTTTGAAGATAATACATAGTCCTTAATATTTAACTTACACTCCACTGACTGGGGAAAAAAAAACCTCTTGTGGTAGCATATTTCTTGAAAATAAAATAACTGCAATCATACATTTTCATTTTGTCACTAGCAGTGTATCTAACACTATGAAATAACAACCACACTGTGACATTGCAGAGAGGATCCTGGGCTGTTTTTCGTGTAGATGTCAAGAGTGATATTCCTGTGTGTTTAGCATTGGTGGTCTGCATGCTTAGATATTTCTCTAAGTAAACTCCTCTGAATCTGGTCAACATAAATAGCAACCTGCAATTACCATGAATATTTTCAGTAATCCATTCATGCTCACCATCTCTGGGCAGCACATGATGATTATTTTCAACTAGATGGAATTTGATTTAGATTAGTGTGCTTACTGATTGAGGCTTGTCTACATTAATGTGGTCAGAGGAAGCTGCAGTATGGGATCTTAAGATAACAGAACTGAAGTACTTTTTATTAGTTTAGTAGGACTATCCAACTGTACAACTCTTCTATATTTTAATAATATGAATACTTTTGTATGATGTATTACTAAATTGGGAAAGAGACTTGAATTATCTGTTAATGAGCGCATGGCTTTTGTTTTTGTGTGTTTTTTTTAATTTTTATACATCTTTTTTGTTATCAAATGTGTAAATGTTTTAAAATATTTGAAAGGTAGGTTTATAAACATCTTGTTAATAAAGCCAGCCAGGCCCTTGCGCTTTACAATTTCCAGTTGATAATGGTACCAAGACAGAGATTGTTCTCTTGGATATTGATGATAAACTCTAAGGAGGAAAAAATGAATTCTCGTCCTGCACATTCTCAGGGGCTGAGGACAGTTTTTTAAACCTTGGGGTATTTTTTGTTTGTTTTTTTTTTAAAAAATAATTGAATATATGATAAGATCAATAAAAGAACCAAGAACTTTCCATACTTTTTTTTTTTTCTATTTCAATCCTTATTTTCACTGTAATCATTTAGACTTATTTAACACTTGAAATTTTTTATATCCCTTTTGATGTATTTTAGGTCTAGTTTTCTTAATGCAGTGCAGCAAACTAAGATAAGCCAGTTTGGGTGGTCACTTTTCTATAAAGTCATTTTGTGGTTCTTCATAGCCTTCAGTAATTTGGACTAGCTGAGATCTTCTCCCTTACAAACTTGGAACGAGGAGATACGTGTTTAAGAAAGCACATCACAGCTCCACATCTATCATTGCATGCATACAGACGTATTAGCAAGCAGACACCCAAATGGTTTAAAACCTGTCCTTTTAAGATCACAGAGGCCGTTACTCTTTATCCTTTCTAGTAAACATCTAGTAGGAAGTAGAAAAGAAGCTCAATTAAATAAGTAAAATGTACTGAATGATAGATGGTGATAAATGCTATGGAGAAAAATAAAGCAGAGAAGAGAAATAGGGAGAATGTGTGCCTTTGCATTTAAATATGGTGGTTAGAGCAAATGTCATTGCATAGGATACCATTGAGTAAGAATTGATGTTGGTGATGGTTCAAGGGTGTTGGTGATGGTTCAAGGGCCTTACATATTAAAGGGAGAAGCATTGCAAAGCTTCTAACAGCAAATGCAAGAGGCCTGAGGCAGAAATGTGTCTGAGGTCGGGTGAGGTCAGATAAGTCATGGGCCACTTTGTGTGGGGCTTTGACTATGAGGAGCTAATGATCTATTGGAAGGCTTTCTGTAGTGGTAAAACATGATCTGACTTTCAAAACAGGATCATTCTGGCTGTTGTGTTGAGGAAAGAGCAAAATGACAAGAGAGGAGGGGAGACCAGGTATATTATTACTAGCCTAGTAATAATCTGATGGTAATAATAATCTGATGAGAGAAGGTGGTGTGGATCAAGGTGGTAGCAGTGGAATTAGAAGAAGGGATTAGATTCTGAACTTTAAAAAACAATACTTTATTGAAGTGAAATTCATATAACATAAAATAACCATTTTAATGTGAACAGTATAGTGGCACTTAGTACATTCACAGTGTTGAGCAACCATACCTCTGTCTAGTTCTAAAATGCTTCCATCACTTCAAAGTAAAAAAGAGAAAACACTCTAGTCATTAAGCATTTTCCTTCTGATTTCCCTTCCCTGTGGTGTCATAAACCTTTGGTGTTTGGCTTCTTTCATTTAGCATAGTATTTTGGAGTTCGTTCATATACTAGCTTGTATTAGTACCCTGTTCCTTTTTACGCTGAATGTATTCCATTGTGTATATATATATATATGTATACTTTTCTGAGTTCCTGTTTTCTCTTCTTTGGAGTATATACCTGGGAGTAGAATTGAGGAATTAAATATTAATGTTTTTCTTTAACTTTTTGAGAAACTTTCAAATTGTTTTTCACAGCATGTGAACCATTTTGCATTCCCACTAGCAGTGTACAAGGATTTCAATTTCTCCACATACTCATCAACACTTGTTATCTTATTTTACATTTATTTTGATTGTATCCTAGTGAGTGTGAAATGGTACCTCATTGTGGTTTGATTTGCATTCCTCTAATGACTAATGATGTTTCATACCTTTATTTATATATGTATGTATGTATTTATTTAATGTATTTACATACATTATTTATATATGTATGTAAATTATATCTTGTTTGGAGAAATGTTTATTCAAATTATTTGTCAAGTTTTTAAATTGAGTTGCTTGCCTTTGTGTTTTTGAGTCGTAGGAATTCTTCGTAGATTCTGGATACTAGATCCTTGTCAGATATATGATTTACAAATATTTTCTCCCATTTCACAGGTGGTTGTTTTAGTCTTGTTGGACTACAACAAAATCCATAAATTGGGTGGCTTATAAATGATAGAAACTTATTTCTCATAGTTCTACAGGCTGAGGAGTCCAAGCTCAAAGTGCTTGCAGATTCAGTGTCTGGTGAGAGCCTGCTTCCTTACAGATGGCCACGTTCACGTTGTAACCTCACATGGTAGGAGAGGCAAGGAATGTCTCTGGGTCCTCTTCTGTAAGGCCACTAATCTCATTCATCAGCGTAGAGCCATCATGACCTAATCACCTCCCAAAAATTCCACCTCCTAATACTATCACATTGTTAATGAGGATTTCAACATTATGTAGAAATGTAGGCGGACACAACTATTCAGACCATAGTACTTGTCTCTTCACTTTCTTGGTAATTTCCTTTGATGCACAGATGTTTTTAATTTTGATGAAGTTCAACTTACTTGTTTTTTTGTCAGGTTACTCTTGCTTTTGATATTGTATCTAAGAATCCATTGCAAAATCCAAGGTCATGATGAATTACCCCTATATTTTTTTCTAAGAGTTGTATTTTTAAACACTCATATTTAGGTAAAGGATCTATTTTAAAAATTGTTGTATATAGTGTTAGGAAGAGGCCTAATTTCATTCTCTGAATATGTTTGAAGATAGTATTGACAGAATATGATGGATTGAATGTGTATGTGGGAGAGACAGAGGATTCAGGGATGACTTCATGTGGCGTTTGAGCACTGGGAAGGATGTGACTGACTGATAGGACAGATCAGGAGCTTGGTTTGAATCTGTTGAGATGAAGATCAGAGATGTCAAGAAGACATTTGGATATGAGTCTAGGGTTCTGTGGAAAGGGCTTGGCTACAGAGTTGGGAGTACTCAATCTACAAACAGTAAGTAAAACCTTGACACAGGGTAATAAAATCATTGTGGAGCTGAATGTGAGGAGGAGAAGCCTAAGAAAGAAAATAAACAGTTTAAATATCAAGACTTTGAGAACTCTAGTGTTAGGAAGTTAGAGTTAAGGTGAACAATAGAGACTCAGTAAGAGTGATCAGTGAGGTAGGAGAGGAATCAGTAGGGTGTGATGTCTTGGAAGGTAAGTGAGGGAGTGTTTCACAGTAAAGGAGTGATCATCTGTGCCAAATGCTATGGAAGGGTCCACTCAGATGAGGACTGAGAAGTCACCACTGGATTTAGCAACATGGAGGCAGCCGGTGTTTTAGATAGAAACCGTTCAGGACAAGGATCAGAAGCTTGATTTGAGTGTGTTCACCAGTCAGGTGGAGTCTGGAAACTCAGTCTGGATACAGATTGAATTTTTCATTAAGAGAAAAAGAAGAAATTGGGTGGTAGTTGGTAAGAGAAGTGGGGTCAACTGAGGCTATTTGTTTTTGAAGATGAGAGTTAATGTGTTTGTGTAATGAGGTCAAAGAATCCAGTGGGGAGGGAAAAAGTGATGGTGCAGAAGAGGGGAGACAGTTGTTAAGACAATATCATCGAGTAGGCTAGAGAATTAAGATCAAGGAGGTTTCAAAAATCTGCGTTTTTTAACACATCCCGCAGATGTTTTTATGTACCTGCATTTTTAGAACCACTCTAACACATTTTGTTGAGTCACTCCTAAAATAGTTAAAAACTCTTCATTTTATCTTGCTGATTTTATGTCAGCAGAAGGTTTTCTCTACAGAAATGGCAGAGAGGATAAAAATGAAAGCCTTGTGGTGTTCAATGATGTAAACAGCATTTTCATTGCTGTAGCATCCTTGACAGATGGTTTTCCAGTTTCTGCAAGAATACTACTGCCACTCCCTTCCCCCCAAAGAGGAGGAGATCGCTCTTTTACCAAGTCTTCCCCATCTTTGGAGCGCCCTCACTGTTAAAAAGTGATTTCTTAAAAAGTTTAACTGAAGCATACGTTTCTAAAATTTTTATCCACTGGTGACTTTGGCGTGACACAGAGCAAGTATATCCTTTTACTCTCGGAAGTCATTCATTTTATTATTTCTTAATTCGACAAGTAATGTTGAACGGTGATCATGTGCCAGGCCTTTCTCAAAGAACTGGGCAATAATGGTCAACAGACAAGCAAAATCTCTGTAATAGGAACTTGTGTTCTAGAGATCCTTCAAATACCTGAACATAATCACCTTGGCTCCTTAAATCTGCCCTGCAGTGGGCTAAACATCAAACAATTTCTTCAGTGATGTTTCAGCATTCTTCTTTAGTCTTCCCTTTCAAATAGAGGAAACTGAGGTTCCCTCCACAACTGAGCTCAATGCTTTGTGGGTCTCGATGCATGCTACAGAGGCATTCTTCTTGCCTTTGATGTAGATACAGGACTTCTCGTGCAGCCCAGAATGGATTTGGCTTTGTTTATGGCTACATCATTCTGTGGGCTCCTGTTAAGTCTGTGGTTAACTAAAACTCTTGGGTGTCTTTTTCAGACAAACTGCTTACCATGTTACACTTGTAAAATTGATTTTTGAACATAAATGTTAGACCTTTCGGTTGATTTTTTTAAGGTCCTAGCTTCAACATTATCTGGAGACCCCACTGACAACCCAATCACGTAATAGCCCTAGGAATTAATGCCAGTACTTATTTTAAATCCTCATTTGAAGAAAGGGATATACAATAAAATCAACAAGTTTTAGATGACATAAGCTGTCAAATTTGATGCTCTCTCTCTGTCTCTCTCTCTCACACACACACATATACCCCTACACACACACACATTCTTTAAATCATTAAATGAACAAAAATTAGTCCATGAATTTCAGCCTACAGCAACTTTAAGACACATGTTAAGACTATATTTTAATTCTTGGCCTATGATTTTCTTAAAATAGAATTCTTAATGCCAGGCAGTGGAGAAAAGGCCTACTGCAGTTATGTGAAGGTATAAGTAATGGGATTTAGATCATTCCAGTTATGACTGCTTTAGATCTCTCCTGAAAAATGCATCTTTTTCTTTTTAACAAAAAAAAAAATAAAAATTATATATTTCTAAGAATGTATTTATCTTACTGAAGAACATCTATAGTTGTTAGAGAGTGTCCATTTCATCTTGAGGACTTTTATATCAATAGAGGGTTGTCTCCTAAACTTATAGAGCATAGAACAAAGATATACCCCTTATGGTGTTCGGATGTAATGAGCAAGTTTTTTTTTTTTTTTTCCTTTGGCCTTTAATACCTTTGTGTTTTGAACTGTGTCTCTGCAAAAGTCTAAAGTTTGCTTTTTTAATTGTTCATTGTTAAATCTTTTGTAGATCACTCTGGTTGGGATTTGCTCACTTACAGGGAGAAAGTCACCAACAGCTCGATCTATTAATTTTCCCTCTTCAATGTGGATTAAAGTCTTTTTATGGATGCTTTCCTGTCATTTAAAAAAGATATCCTTTAGACTTCTTTCCAAATGGAATCATCTTTGATGCTAATATTCATACTCTGTGTTGTATGAAGAATGAAACTAAGAGCGCCAGCCACTTTTGAAGATGTGTGTCTTTATACCCGGGCCAGTCTCCGCTGCACCTCCCTGAGAGCCAGTCATTCTTTGTAACAATGCATTATTTCACCTCAATTGAAGGTTTTCATAGTGTGAGGAAGTATCCCTTCAACATATGCGCTCATCAGATTTTAATTGTACCAACTTTTAAATTGACTGCTACCTGATTTTATGCTGTTTATATGCCTTTATTTTTCCAGTTCAACTTTTTTTTTCTAGTGTTCTGTATTAAAAAGTGTAGGAAATAACTCAAAGTCCTCATGTTTTAATTCTTCTAACCCAATAGCATTGGTTTTCAAATTTTAGAGTGCTTAAGAGTTATTCAGGGGAAGCTTGTTAAAATGCAGATTCCTGGGCCCCCATCCAGAGTTTGAGATCTGGGTCCTAAGAAATGTATTTTCTCAAGTGAATGCCAAGTGATTCTGGTAGATTATTTCCTACTATACTTAGATATTTGACCTTAGTGTGCATTTCCAGGACAGAAATACAGATTATCTTCAGTTATGTTCACTCTGTTTTTAGTCAACCATATTAGTCTAGATGGATTTTTGGAGGTGTTGTACTTTGGAGGTTATAAATTAAGTCTTCTTTCTTGTCTGTTTATAGAAGTCTACTTTCTGTCTTTCGGTAGACATTACCATAATCTAAAACAGATACTGAAGAAACCTTTATTCATGTTAACAATTGATCAGAACATGTCTGTATACATTATTGGTACATTTTTGTTGGTTTTTAAATATTTGAATATTTATTTCACCAGATGCTCAAATGAGGAGGCGAGTAAACTCTGATAAACGTGTTTCATGACAAATCGCGATGAAGATTCTTCACTTTACTTGATGGTAAAAAAAAAAAAAAAAATTTACAGCAAAGAACATGGCCCATAAGCTGTACTTCTCAGTTCATTCCTAGACCTGAAAGCTCCTCCTTCCTGGCCACTTCATTAAACTGCTGATGTTATCATCTGACCATGGACATTTTTGACAAAGACAAATACTGCCTTTGATTTTCTTCTGACATCAGATGGCCTTCCTGATGTTCTTGACTTTAGTTAGCAACTTGTTGGATTGTATTTCGAAACCCTGTAAGTCAGGGCCAGTTCATTATTACTTTGTCTTTCATTTGAGAAGTTAACTTTAAATTAAGTATTCTCAGATTTGGCATGTATTGTGCATTTGAGAAAATGTTGATAAGGAAATTCTCAGGTTCTGGGAAGTCTTTATATTCTGTACATTCATTCAACAGATACTTGTTTTATGTTTTGTGTAAATAAGTCACTGTGTATTACCTTGGAAAATGCCAGTGCCCAGCTAACAATTACTAGTTGTGGTAGTGTGGTAGTGGGGAAAATATGCATAATTTGTGGCAATCATTTAAATTTAAATGTCTCTTTGTAGAATTTCTGCATGGTTTTCTTTTTTTTTTTTTTTTGAGAGGGAGTCTCGCGCTGTCACCCAGGCTGGAGTGCAGTGGCCGGATCTCAGCTCACTGCAAGCTCCGCCTCCCGGGTTTGCACCATTCTCCTGCCTCAGCCTCCCGAGTAGCTGGGACTACAGGCTCCCACCACCTCGCCCAGCTAGTTTTTGTATTTTTTAGTAGAGACGGAGTTTCACTGTGTTAGCCAGGATGGTCTCGATCTCCTGACCTCGTGATCCGCCCGTCTTGGCCTCCCAAAGTGCTGGGATTACAGGCGTGAGCCACCGCGCTCGGCCTTCTGCATGGTTTTCAAGGCTTAAAAAATAATGGGCCACCTTAATGAAATGACCAGAGAAAAATCTCAACACAGATGAATATTTGTCTTCCTAATTTCTTTGTGAGTTTAAATCTTTCAGATTTTCACCTTATGCATGTATGCAATTATTCCTTCAGTTCAGTCACTTAGATCTGGTATGGCATCTTTGTTGACTTGTCATCTATGTTGATGCAAAAGACAAATTTATTAAAGCATCTCATTGCATTTATATTGTAGGAAAATGGTCCCTTATGGAATAATCTCACACTAACTACTCAAACTGATAAACCTAAGGTATGGTATTCTCACTCACTAATGATTAACAGATTAGTAGAGAGCATGAATTCTCAACTCATATTGGTACCCCATTGTCGTAGTTTTATATGTAAATGTCCTAAGAGTTTAACTCATCTCAAACAAGAATTAGAATTTATTACTTCCTAAGCAATAATTAAAAAATAGGAAATGAAGAGCAGATCCATTCTTCATTTGGCTGTCTGTTGATAGATCATCTGTCTGGTCGCACGTGGACATTTCAGCAATGATACTTCGATATGTCTAAGAGACGCTTTACCTTTGCCATTTAGATTAGTTATTTTTAAATGTATTACATTTGCATAGAATGTTATACTTCCTGAGCAATTTCATAAATTTTATTTAGCTGCCCCACACCCTATGAATCAGGTAGAACAGGGGGCATTTCTATTTTCACATAATGCTGAGTCCACGGAGCTGAAGTGATTCACTTAGAATCATGAGATGAATACGTAGCCGAACGTGGTCTGGATTATTGTGTTCTCACTTCTGTCCACTGTGGAGGGCCCTTTCCCTCCAGCCCATGACGTCAGCGCTTCTCAGAACAGCTGCTTCTGATCGAGCCTTTTAGGTGCCTTCCACTTTCCCATACTCTGCACGCCAGTACTCACTTGCTTATCTGGGTTTTTAAAGCCCATGTTGCTAGTCAGGGTACACATTCATTTTCCCATCCTCTTTTCAAGAACGATCACAAAACTTTGCTTGGTTTCTCTGAGATGTCAGTAAGTGCACACTTACTTAAGTTTTGGTCCTGCTGCGAAACACTTTTTTTTTTTTTTTTTTGAGGCAGGATTTTGCTTTGTCCCCTGAGCTGCAGTGCAGTGGTGCAAACATGGCTTACTGCAACCTGAACCTCTTGGGCTCATTCCGTTCTCTCATCTCAGCCTCCCAAGTTTGCTGGGACTACAGGCGTGCACCACCATGCCCAGCTAATTATTTAATTTTTTTGTAGAGACAGAGTTTATACCATGTTGCCCAGATTGGTCTTGAACTCCTGAGCTGAGCAGTCCTGCCACCTTGGCCTCCCAAAGTGCTGGGATTACAGGTGTGAGGCACCTTGTCTGGCTGCTCAATCTTTTTTAACCCTCATGGGTTCTGAGCAATTTTTAGTTCTTTTTTGTGGGGGAAAGGTTGGGGGAAGGGGGCAGGTAGTTGGTATCATCAACCATCTACCCAACATACTTTAAGCCACGAATGTTTTCTATTTAAGAAATATTATTATTATTATTATTGAGACGGAGTCTCGCTCTGTTGCTGCTGGAGTACACTGGCACAGTCTTGGCTCACTGAAACCTCTGCCTCCTGGGTTCAACTGATTCTTCTACCTCAGTCTCCTGAGTCTTCTTTTTTTTTTTTTAATTTAGTCAGGACTGTAGTAACACCATTATTGTTCATGGTAGCCTCAAGCTGAAGATTTCTTTTACTTTAGCTGCCTGTGTAGCTGGGACTGCAGGCGTGACTCACCATGCCTCGCTAATTTTTAAATTTTTATTTTAGAGATGAGGTCTTGCTACATTGCCCAGGCTGGTCTCAAAGTGCTGGGCTCCAGCCATCCTCCTGCTTCGGCCTCCCAGAGTGTTGGGATTACAGACGTGAACCACTGCGCCTGACCCAGAAATACATTCCTATGGATGATGATAGAAGACAAATATAGTCCTCATGAAGCAGCATCACGGTTTTGCAGTTTACAGGGGCCAGCAGTTGAATAGACACAAATACAGATATAAAGATATAAATCCTCTTTTTGCCCCAGAATACTTGTTGTTAAGAGCTAGCATATGAGAGCACTAGAAAGCAAGAAAAATTCCATGAAAACAAATGAGATTTCATGGCTCTGTAATAATAGATTTTATTTATGAAGCAACTTGTATATGCCAAGTTCTTTTTTTTTTTTTTTGAGACAGAATCTCGTTCTGTCACCCAGGCTGGAGTGCAGTGGCATAGTCTCGGCTCACTGCAACCTCCGCCTCCCAGGTTCAAGGGATTCTCCTGCCTCAGCCTCCTGAGTAGCTAGGACCACAGGTGCCCGCCATCACACCTGGCTAATTTTTTGTATTTTTAGTAGAGATAGAGTTTCACTGTGTTAGCCAGGATGGTCTCAATCTCCTGACCTCGTGATCCACCCACCTCGGCCTTCCAAAGTGCTCGGATTACAGGTGTGAGCCATCATGCCCGGCTTGCCAAGTTCTTATTATAAATTTTCTTTAGTTTTCAGCCCTGCAAAAGTGGTAATCCTGTGTTACAGGTAAGGAAGTTCAGATGTAAACAGTTTTAAAGTGATTTACTGAAAGCATATCATTAGCAAATGGTCTGTGGGATTTCCTCTCTTGTTCTTTTTGTGACATAACATGCTGTCTCCATAGGATTTGCCTGAAAAGTCAAAGTAAGTGAGGAACCAGATCAGACAGGTATTGCTGATTTCAAGAAGGGCAGTTTGGATGGATAAGGAAGAGAGATAGATAAGGAGAATGTGTGTGAAATTGTTTGACATGGGAGGAAGATTTTAATTGGCGAGTACTCTCCCCAGATCTGAACTATTTGGTGAGACCAAGTCTTGAGGATGCTTGAGTGCCAGAGGGAGAATTAGAATTGGCTGATAGGGTGCGAGTTATCTAGACGTATGAAGGAGAATTAAGCAGTTATGGACTTGGGAGAGGACAATAAGGATGAAGTTGACTTTAAAGGCCATAAGCAGTCGGTGAATAACATTTTGTGTGAAATCAGTTGCATAGTGGACACTATGGTGGTCTCCCCTGAGATTCATTTTTTAAATTAATATTTGGGTATCTGCTCCCTGCTGCTCCTGTGCCATCCATAGCTTTAGGACGGGCTAAGTCCACCTCTAGTTCTAGGGGTGAGGCCTCAAAGTCCTGTTCCTCTGACTGTAGCATAACCCCTTTGGATCAGGGAGATCACGTTTAGGGAATTGTTGCTCCCTCCCACCCTTTGCCTTTGTCTTTTGCCCCCTTCTGTCCTTCCCTCCTCACCTCCTTCCCTTTCTCTCAGTGATTCTCTCCCTCCTTGACTGGAGACAGGAAAGCCAGTAATCTCAAGAATCCTTGTCAATCATCCACTTCCAGGCAGAGTGGAGAAAAGGAAAGAAACTGGCCCTTAATGAAATTATTGAGCTGCTGAATTAATATAATCCAGAAGCTTTTCCTATCCTTGGGCCTCCAGTCATGTTAGCTGATAAGCACCATCGATTGTGTAAGGCAGCGTGAGATGAGTTTCTGTTCCATGAAGTGAGTTGCATCCTAACTGACAGTGGGTCTCACTGAAGGTCTCAGTGAGGATGTGAGCACAGACTGCATAACTTTGGGGGAATGAGAGGCTAGTGTACATGGCTAAGGCCAGAAAGGGGAAGTATCACGTTAGAGAGAAATAAAAGGTGTTTCTTTTTGATCAAGGGGTCCATACTGCTGTGCTTTTCCGCTGAGCCTGAGATGAGGTCACCTTTGTAAGGCAGGGATGGTATCGCATTTGCCCAGTATTCCCAATGCCTAGCACAATGCCTGACGAATCCTGGCCTTTTGCTACTCATTGATAGCTTAAATGAGTGTGAACACAAGTTTGGATATTTATTAAGAAATAAGATGAAGGAGAGTAATATCTATTGCAGAGAATAGTATGGAAATATTTTTAATGACGTGCTTAAGTAATTTAGAAAGATGGGAATGGGATGCTAGCTTGTGAATTAGTGGAAAACAGTAGGTAAGATGAAATTTTAACTGAGCTGTAGGATCACACTATTTCAGGCCACACACACACACACACACACACACACACACCCACCCCCACCACAAATGCTTTTTGAACAGTATCTTCTCTCTTTTATCCTTAATTTTCTCCCTCTCTCAAAATGGACCAATTTTCTTCTAAATGTCCTCCATAATATTTTGGTTTTCTCATAAAAATACAAGATGGAGAGTACAGGGAAAAGAAATCAAGGGCTTTTTCTAGGTCAGATCTTAATATAAAATCACCACCACAGTGATTGATGTTCTGTGTGAAGATTCTGTCAAATGTTCTGTAACTTGCCCAGATGTGAGGGAAGGTGGTGTCAATAAAAACCCATGGTGAGCTTGCACAGAGACCTTGCTACCTCTTGACTCCTGTGGCCTCTTTCTCACAAAGTTGGGGTATAACAATTACTCAGAGTGTTAGATTATTAAAAACTGACACAATATTTACTATCTGAGAATTGTTTTTTAGTTCCTAGCAGTTGTATTAGTATTTCTGAAAAAAAAATCAAGATGATGTAATTCTAGATTTGTGAATAGACCAGATGAAACTTCTAAGGGAGTTATAACTTTCAAATACTGAAGATCTTAAAATACCTTTTTTGCCCTTTTTGGTGTAAATTATTTTACCAACAAATTATGTGGTATTTATTGGTACTACATGGCATTTGCTCTCTCGGATTTTTGGAACTGTTTATTGGTTATGTCTGGTTAGCTGAGGAAATGGTGTAAGGAGCTGTTTTCATCAATAAAAGTAAAGATTCCATTGAATGGATGAGTGTGTGTGTGTCCATGCATGTGGTGTCTGATTCTAAATTTCTAATTAACTCTTGCTTTTTCAAGGGTACACCTCATCAAAACTTGGGATTATCAAAACTTAAGTCTCACCCTCCTATAGAAATTTAATCCTTTTACTATTCTAGACCACTTTGAAAGAGGGGTGATTGCTCTCACAGTCTAATTCCACTTCAGAAAGTCTTGGCAGCATTACAGCCCTCTGTGCCCCTAAGGAGGTAACACAGTTTTCAACTTCAGTCACTGGGGACAGAGCCCAAATCCTCTCCTGCGGGGCTCCCTGGAAGAGGCCTGCTCAGCAGCCATGCGCGCCTCTGGATGTGCTCCATTTTCTCAGGACTTGTGCCAGTGAATTCTGGCTTCTGCATCCCAGCTAGGCTTGGTACGATGGTTTCGCAGGTGTCTCTGATTTGGAGTGGATATATGCCCATGTCTTTCAGAGCAGTAGTTGTCAGAATGTTATGTCAGAAATACATTTTACATCACGATATTACACTTACATAGCGAGACTTACTTTTGACTGTGATACACTCCATTTTCCATCCCATTCCTTTCTAAATTATAGCAATAATGTGTTGCTGTCTGCACTTTGAAAAGCATTGCCTCCTCCCTGCTTTCTTGGGTGGAGGGAGTACTTAGCCCCTGTCTCTCAGAAGCGTTTCTGTCTTTCCTGTGGCAGTGTGGACGTCTGATGACCAGCCAGGACTTGCTCATGCCCAGAGTCCTTCTGTTAGTCCTGAGCCAACTACAAAATGATCACGATGCTTCTGACTAATATTTATGAAAACTGTATCCTAGATATGAAAATGTTTTATGTGAATTAGTTTCTTTATGCTCTACAATCATCTGTGAGGTATAGGCATGGTGATTGTGTTATCTGTTTTACAAATGGAAACAGAAGACAAGAGAGGTTCATTCTTCTGCTAAGGAAGTAGCAGAGCAGGGACACTGTGCTTAATGTCACATTATTGCAACAATTCTGCTTTGCTGGCCTAATAACACCTTTCTTATATAGTTCTAGATGTCCAAAAAATAAGAAAGATCTATAAATTATGTTTGCTGGGACATAGACAGTAGAGTCATTCAGTCTTTTAACATTTAATTAACTAATTAATTAATTTTTGGAGATAAATGTATGATCGCAGATCACTGCAGCTGCAGCCTCCTGAGCTAAAGTGATCTTCCTGTCTCAGCCTCCCGAGTAGCTGAGAATACAGACTTGCAACCACCACACCCAACTAATTTTTTAATTTTTTGTAGAGACAGAGGCTCACTGTGTTGCCCAGGCTGTTCTCGAACTCCTGGCCTCAAGCAATCCTCCCACCTTGGCCTCCCAGAGTTCTTGGATTACCAGTATGAGCCATGCAGGCCCAATTTTTTGTAAGTTATTTATTTGTATTTTCCAAGTTGTAGCTAGGCCTAGAGTCTAATTGATATTCATCTGCTTTGGAAATCATAAGCTGGACTTTCATCAAGGAAAATAAAGTTTTGATATTTTGGTTCATGCTTACCTAATATATCAAGGCAAACTCCTTTCAAATATTTTTTGACAGTTACCACAATTAAAGTGTGATGGCTTATATTATAGATAGGTTTTTATATGCAGGTGGTTATGTTTTATTTGCGAATTTAAAATTTTACAGCTGTAATTTAAAAATACCAGACTGATGGAAGTAAGTTTTTTCAGAGAAAAATAATTTAGCATTAGCAATGCATCACCTTTCGACTCAATGATATTTTGAAAGACAGATTATAATTTTCAGTGGAGTAGCTATTAACCAGAAGATCACACAAAGCAATTCTAAGGCCTGTTTGCATATATCAGGGGTAAAAATTACTTAGCATGAGATGCCTAATTCTTTTGAGTGGACTGGGATATATCTGAAAACTATACAGGAAGGTTTGATGTACTTAGATCTTTGGGTGTGGCCTGTTGTTGGTTGCATCTGAAAGTAGTTTACATATTGACTTTCAAATGTAAGCAAAAAAGAAATTCAAATAGGCCTTTGGTTTGTACCACTGGCATATCTACCAGAAAAAAATAAATAGGGTGCCTGTTGCATGTGTGGCCGAGTGCATCCTGTTTGTGTTTTTGTGTCCTGTGGAAAGTAGCCTCATTAATCATGGGGTGAATGCTAAACCCAGCGTTCACTTAGCTCCTTAATTCATGAATGCTACTGAAGCACATGAAAACAAAACTTTAGGTATTACAGTTGAACAAACTTTTTTTTTTTTTGAGCCGGTATCTTGCCCTGTTTCCTAGGCTGGAGTGCAATGACATGATCGTGGCTGTCTGCAGCCTTGACCTTCTGAGCTCAATCTACTCTCCTATCTCAGCCTCCCAAGTAGCTGGGACTACAGGCATGCCCAGCTAATTGTTTGTTTGCTATTTGTGTTTTTATAGAGACAGGGTTTTGCCATGTCGCGCAGGTTGGTCTTGAACTTCTGGGATCTGCCTGCTGAGGCTTCCCAAGTGCTGGAATTAAGGCGTGAGTCACCGTGCCCTGTCAACAGTCACTAGTTTTTGAACAGTAGCCACGTCATTAGAAATACATATACATATATCTGATATTTTAGGTGCACAGACAATATTATATTGTACACCTAGAGTTATTGATGCAGAATCTATGACTTTACAAAAGTGATGAGATTATGAGACTTAGCCAAATTCAAAAAGTTTTTCAGAACATAGTTATGTATTCTGATGTGACCTATTTCACTTTCACTACACATTTGAGAAACTGACAAGGAATTTTATAATACACTTTTAAAAAGTGTGATCACGAGTTGCCATAGACTTCATTTTGTTGTTAGTGGTATACTAACCATATTTTAACCACTTCCTTTAGTCAAATGTCTGGGAATGTGGGAGGTGTCCCAGGATGACAGCCAACCTGTCATTGATCATCCCTTTATCTTTTTATTTGTTATCTAAACTGTTTGCCACTGAGCATTCTTTTAGGATTTCTGGTTAATATTTGATAGGTTAACTTTGCAAAATATTTGACCACTGTCATTCTTGGCCAGTATTACCCATGTACTTTGATGCCTGTGCACATAAAGCTTCACAATATGTTAACCATACAATTAGCTGAGTTTATGTATATATATAAAATGCAGGCAGAAATGTCACACATTTGTGTCCCTTTATGAAAGAGTTTTCTATTTGAATTCGTCTTGAAATAGCCTTGAAGGACTTGGAGACCTTTGGGCACCCCTACCGCCAGCCGTAATAAACTGTGTGTTTTTCTGATGTAGTTGTATTCATAAGTATTTGCAGTTTTTTTGGTCATGGCTTAAATTGCTATATTGTAATCAGCCTTGGTGTTCAGTTAATAGATTTTCTTGTTAAAAAGTGAAATGAGCATTATTTTAGGAACATTAACTGCAATCTTAAATGTATTTTTGCATAGGAAAATTGACTTAACCATTGCACCACGATAAGGAAAGTATTTTCCATTTGCAGCAGGGCCTCGTGCTGATGGCTGCGTCCCAGTTTCAGATAGGGCTGGAACAACCTGTCACTATGGCTAACAGAATTTGAATTTGCTGTTATTGGGGGAAGCTTATACATTCCCAAGCCACTCGGAAGTTGAATCCATCCACTAAATCCGTAACTGCTCCTGTGGGAACTAGGAGAAAAGCCAGGTAGATTTTAGTATTACTTCCCCTAAATCAGGTTGGTGGATAGGATGATTTGACAATTAGTTTTCTTTCTACAAAATAAAGTGATTTCATAAATAACACAGTACTCATCATTTTTTAAAATTAATGCAATTTTTCTCCAAGCTGTCTTCCATTTGGTTTCTTTATACACAGCAGATAGCACGTCTTTCTCCTGCTTAAGAACTCATGCATGGTTCCACAGTGCTTGAGGAGGAAGTCCAGCTGCTTGGCCAAGTGGGACCTTTGGGTCTGCCTCTGGAGCATCCCTCCAGCATCTCTGCCTCACCGTCCCTCTGGACATTCTGGGGTCACACGGAACCCTTCCTTATTGATGCGTCCCCGCTGCACATGTGATCACATTGTCATGTCTTTCCATGTTCCGATCGGTTTCTCTCGAGATTACTTGTCCCTTCTGTCCACCTTTCAATTCTAGAAAGTCACTTTTCCCCACCAGACTGCTAGTTCTGCCTGGATGGCCTGTATCTCAGTCACATCTCTATCTTCTGTGTCAAGCACAGCACCCTCAATGAATGTTTGAAACAAATGATGGATAGCGGGCACTCCTTCTCTTTATTTAATGGAAAATTGGAGCAATTTACCCCAAATTATTATTGTTTTTCAAAGTTAATTATTTGTAGATGAGAGATTGGAAGCCCCCTGACCTTATTTTATTATACTTAATGTAAGTATATCAAATTTGCATGAATTCCAGATAATGTCTCGGGGTTTTAGATGTATTACTTAGCTTAATTATCATCACAGCCAGTTGGAGTGGATTTTATATATATATTTTAAAGGGATTCAGTAAACAGATTGAGTAAAGCTAGGGTGTTTGAACAAGCACCCAATGAGTAAATAGAAGATTATGTATTTTTTCAAAGGCCATATGCCATCTTTCTTAAGCTAGGATATGTTACGTGCTGTGTTCTAAATAAATAGTTCACTTTGGTTTTTGGAAGTTTTATGATATAGCCATATTAACCGTCCCCCACCTTGCGCCATTAATCTATTTAAGTGTTATTCCATATATCTATTTGGTAATAGTATATAGCGAACAGTCATGCATATCTATAGTTTATTTTTTTTATAATGATAGCAATCTTCAAAATAAGAACATTTGTTCAGTTTTAAAGCATATACATCTGGGTATTTCCTCTAGAATAAATAATCTGTAAACTTTTAACAGTCTCATTTTCATTAAATATCACCTGTTTTTCTTTAAATGTGAACCCTTGTCCAGCAGTTCAAAGTGTTAGATAATGCAATTGACCATAGACTCTTTTCCTGTAAAAATACTATACGTAAGGTAAGCTTTCATATTTCTACATTTTAATACTATTTTCAGTTCAAAATTGAGGAAAATGATGAAATCACATTGTGTATTTTCTACATCCTAAAATGTATATTTTTTTTTAATTTTTTTTTTTTTATTATTTGAGACAGAGTCTCGCTCGTGGCCCAGGCTGGAGTGCAGTGGCGCAATCTCGGCTCACTGCAAGCTCTGCCTCCCGGGCTCACGCCATTCTCCTGCCTCAGCCTCCCAAGTACCTGGGACTACAGGCGCCTGCCACCTCGCCCGGCTAGTTTTTTGTAGTTTTTAGTAGAGACGGGGTTTCACCGTGTTAGCCAGGATGGTCTCGATCTCCTGACCTCGTGATCCGCCCGTCTCGGCCTCCCAAAGTGCTGGGATTACAGGCTTGAGCCACCGCGCCCGGCCAAAATATTTCTTAAATGTAAACTTATATATGATGTATTTTGTAATCAGGAGTAGTGATCTCTGGATTGTAAATGAAACCTGAGATTAACCCCTTCGGTTTCTTTATTGAAAACTGAGGATACTAATGGTGACTGTCTCACATGCCTGTTAAGGTGCATACATGAGTTAATATTATAAAGGGCTTAGAACAAGCTCAGCACTAGTAAATGCTAAGTAAATGCTCATTATGATGATTTAGGGGTTTTTAACCCAGTTTTTTCAAAATGAAGCATTTTCTTAAATCAAGTGAATTTATACTTAATGTTTACTGTAAAACATGAATATGTTAGGGTGGAAGTCCATTCTTATAAAACATGTTTGGATTAGGTTCGCCATTTTTTTCCCTCTCCAATACATTTCTACTTCATCCTGGCCTCCTTTTTTAAAAATAAATTGAATTTTGAAAAAAAATTTTTTTCTTTACTCCATTCCATCTCCTCTCTGCCTTTGGAATCACTGCCAGCAGATATTAGTTTTTACATTAGTTCTTGCTGTATTAAGCAGCAACATTGCTTAATGTATTATTCATCCTAGGTACTTTGTAAATATTGGTTAAGTGAATTAATGACTGTGTAATAATGTACAGGCAGTCCCGGCTTACAATGGTTCAATTTACAGTTCTTGACTTTACAGTGAGTTTCATTGGAATGCAATCACATCAGAAGTCGAGGATCATCTGTAGTGAGTTTCTGTCTTCTTGACCTTTAGAGGAAGGAACTTAAACATTTTCTAATGCCTCATATACTGGAACGTAAATTGTAAAGTAGAAGTCTCTCCCCTTTCCCTCCTCAACTAAAAAGTACATAAGGTCTTTGTGACAGCTATAGTCTTCTCTGATAAAGTGGACATAAAGATGTTAGCATTTAAATCCCACGCAATTTAAAAAATAACTCATATTTGTGTCTAATGCTGTTTTCAAATAATTATCGTAAAATGTCAGAACCAACCCAGTGAACAGGCAGCATGTACTCCATATCTTGAAACTGAGAGGCATAGCAACTGGCTGAAGATACTACACTGTATAGCTATTTAGTGGCCAAACCCATATTTGGATTGCATTCAAGCTTAAATTCAGTTCCTGGGCTAGAGTTTTCTCACTCTTGACTGAAACCAATTACTTTATATGTTTTAAGTTGAAAAGAGTTAAGAAATAGAAAAATTAATGCGGTGGTTGAATACAAAATAGTTGTCTTCTTCTCTTTTAAATATCAAGATACCAAAGTAGTAGATCAGAGTATGTAAGTCCTTGAATGTGAAAGACTAGGTGGAAAGCCTTTTGGGAGATGTTCCAGTGGCCAATATTTAGAAAAAACAGCTAGGCTTTCTTGTTTGTTTTAAAATTGAGAACGCTTTGAATGTGTAAAGATGGGTGCTAACAGAAATTGGGAAACACATGCTTGGCCTGTGTTCTGAAAACCAGGAGAAAGGGGTGTGGTTTTCCCTTTTCTGAGATAAAAGCCTGCTGTAAATTTTGGCAGCAATATTTTATTGTAATAAGATCAACTCGCAGCACATTCAGGCTTATTTTGAATGAGAATTGAGTTTGACTAAAGAAAATAATGTCCTTCCAAATGAAAATGAAAATGAGCAGATGTACAAAATGAACCTTAAAATTAATCTTGGATTTACCCCTCCCTGTATGCATCATTTAGCAGTCAGTGAAAGTGACGAGGGTGGGGAAGAAACTGCTGTGTAGACTTAAAAAAAAATCACTACAGGCATATTTTCAGGGTTTGAAGGAAACAACTGTATTAGAGACAAAATTGCTTTTCTGCTTAAAAACATGAAAATAAAATATTCCTCTTTTAAAGGTAGTGTTACCTTTCACTTGTTACTACATCATTCTTAAAATTGGGAAATCCTTGAATTTAACGTAAGTTTTATCTCCCCCACCTCCCGCCATTCTGTAACTGAATGCTGTCTATTATTTAATCATGTTAATCTACTACTTAGTGTAAATTGCTGCTCTGTGGCTGCCTGAGAACAAAAGTGCTTTCTGTTCTTCCTTCTTCAGTGAACCAGGGCTTCACATCATGCATGGTCTTGCAAACAGTTAGGGGTTTAGTCTGAGCTGATCAATAAATTCAGAACCCTTTATTTAGTGAGATCGATATAGTGTAATGAAGTCTGTGCTTCAGTTCCCTTCCAAGCATCACTGCCAGGGTAGGAAGGTGTCTGTTTTTCTTTCTAAAGCACAATCAGAATTATGTTTGAGGTTTTTTCTTATTAGCCAGGATGGAGCAATGCGTTTGAACCCCCTCCAAACAAACCTGAAAAGAGCTTGCTGCTGGGTTCATCCAAAAACCTGTCCTCTCTCTAGTAATGAAGAATGAGTGAACAGAAATCATTTGATTCAAGAAAGAAAAATTGAGTATTAGCAAAATACTGCTTCAGTTAATATCTGTGACTTAATCACATGAGATGATTGCTGCTAAATGGTTTTGAATAAAATTCTTCATTTTATGAAAATATGCCTGCAGGTTAGCAGCATGCTTATCAAAAGTATATGGATAATCATAGCATCTGAGAGGTGATCTGTCAACTCTTATTTTACTACAGATACATTTGTATGCAGCATGAATAAAACACTTTGGAATATATTGTACTTTCTGAATTGTTATGCTTAGTTCAGGATTTGCTGTTAGTGAGACTTAAGCAGTTTTTATCTTTAAAAATATTTGTATATTTGGAGTAGTATTTTAGAGTATTTGGGATATCAGCTTTCTAACACTTGTATCAAGATAAGCAGAACTGAGGCCTGAAAATTGATCTCTTACATAAAAAGTGTTAAAACACAATTTGTCACCTTGTTGGCTACCGTATCTTAATACATCTTTCACAAACTTTCATCATGATCTGAAATTGTCTTGAGATTGTTTTTTACTAGAAAAATCTATCTTGATAAAGGTTGTCCTATTAATTAGAAATTACTCATTTTTAATACAAGCCTGTTTCATGTGAGGCCCACTGGAGAATTTCTTTTAGTTATTAAATGTTTTAAGAAAATGTTTATAGTCATAGGCAATCAGTGTTTATATTCTTAGGCATTAAAAGTGAAGTACCTCTACTCTGCTAAAAGAGTTATGTTTGAGAAAGTTTGATGGAATCACCTTATACGGTCGTGATTTAAAGAGTTTATTTCTTAGTGTTTTATAATTAGAAATCTTCACACTAACTTGTTTTTCCATTAACCATATTTTGTATGATCAAAGACTAATAGAATTCTAGACTTAGAAGGAATTTTTCCAATTACGTAGCACCACCCCACCCTTTACCATGGAGTCCAATAATTAATAAAATGAAAAACCTAATTTAGCTAACTTAATTTATGTTGACTTTGCTAATAGCGTAAAAGAAGATTTTTGAAATACCGAACATTACAAAAGCCAGTGTGTAATAATGAGTAGGGACAACCAAAAGAAAACTCCTAGGAGAAAAAAGGCAGCACCTGCTGTGTACAAATACCATAGTACAACACTGAATAGAAATAGTCTTGCTTTCCATAAGCTTTTCATTATAAAGGGGAGTTGTTTGATACAAATACAGACAATATTAGTGGATCCTTGAAAGAGTGATTATTTTTTGCTGTGGTGGAGGTTGAAAAAGGTTTCCTGGAGACATGGCATCTGAGCTAAGCCCTAAAACATAGGTATAAATTAGATGAAGCTAATTGAGATGTTTAGCTTGGCATTGTTTTTGCCGTATGGTACCAGGAGGAGAAAGAAGCCTAAAACTTTCAAGGTTTTGAATATAAGTAATTACAAGAATGCTAGTACCACCAACTGAAATCCAGAGGCACCACCAGCACGTGTCAAGAGGGAGAAGGGAAGACCACCCTCATTTTCTATCACCTTTAGTTCTTTCTATACCGAGGGAAATCATTGCAGTTCCCAAACTCTCTCAGGTGTACAGCTTTGTATGGATCACTTACTCATCTCACCTCCACCCTCCCATTCTGCCCTGCTCACTTCGCTGCTTGGGATTTTTACAAAACCCAGGCGAAGTATCACAGCTTTGTGCACAGCCACTGAGATAGGTGCTTCTATGCTACTGGTTCAGACATTTATCATCTGTCACAATGTGACACCAATGTGGTTTTGTTTTATGGGTCTACAGTGTCTGTTTTTTTGTTTTTTTTGTTTTTTTGTTTTTTTGTTTTGGTAACTTTAATCCCTGGCACACAGTCAATACTTAGTAGATGAGTGTTGAATTGATGAAAGTCATAAAGAATTTGAATTGCTGGAAAGGTAGCTACAGGGAGGACATCCAGAGCTGGAGATTGGGCCTAGCTTTGTGGAATAAGTTAGGGAATCTAATGCATGAGAGTTGGTGCAGAATATAGAGAAGAGTGAAGAAAGCTGAGGCCTGAATTGTGGGACCCACATGTAGAGGTTAGGGTAGTGGTCAGTACCACATAAGCTAAAGACAAAGAAAATTCCAAGAATTAAGGAATGACCAAGGGGTTAGAATACTGCAGGGAGGCCAAGAAAAATGAGACATAATGAAAAGGTTGCATTCAGTGAATGGGCGTCTTTCAGGCCCTTTGAGAGTAGTTTAAATAGAATGGTTATGATGAAAATATGTGTTCCTTTAAGAAAACAATCACATGTTTTCTCATGTCATTTGTAATGATCTGTTGGACAATTTAGTTTATTTAGGTGTTTTCTATTGACCTTAAACCTCTGTGTAACCAGAAGGCTAAGGATTTCTTGTGGTCATTTTTAGTTGATTGAAAGCTGGTTACTGGGTAAAACATATTCTAAGCACTGGATACTTATGTGAAACGGCACAGAATAACATTAGCGTTTCACTGTGGTTTCCATGGATTTCTGTATTTGTCCTTGGCTTGGAGGGAGCCTATCAAATATAAGCTATTACAGTGCCTGTGAGTGGTCAGATTCCCTAAGTAAAATCTTACACCTATGGCCAAAGGGGCTTTCTCTTGGGTAGGGCCAAAACCCTTACCTAAGAGTTTAAGATCATTTTCACAGGAAATAAAAACAACAACAAACAATAGTTTGGGTAATATCTGTGTCTAGGGGTGACCCATGTGTGTTGTGACTGAGTATGTCTTCAGTACTGTTCTTTCATTCATAGGTTTGTAATGTAGAATAGGATAGATGGGGTCGATGAAGTTCCATAGGTTTTCTCTCTGACTTGGGCATAAATCATGCCTCCCTTTTATATCTGTGTGTTTGATAGTACTGCTCATCTGTCTTCTTTATTATAGGTATGACATATCTTCTGAATACAAACAACCTGTTTGCCCATGTACCATTACATGAAATATCAATTCTGGTCATGTACAGACATATATTTGCTTTTTATCTATGACTGTGTAATAGCAAAGTTTTTGGAGAGAACTAAGTGATGTATATATTTTATATATCAAAATATATATTTTATCTTCTGTTATTGAACATCCTATGATTTCTTTGGTCACATTCTCAATTGGTCATATTTTAAAACATCTAGTTGAATGACTTGAGGAGAGGAAGTTTAGGAAATACCTTGGACCTATTAGCATGATAAATGATATGCCATCTGAAAATGGGGCCTATACGCATACATACAAAATACATATATGACACACATTATGACCCATATGAGTGTGCCTGTGTGTATAGTTTCAATCATGATGTGTGTATGTGTGTATGACAGAATTTAGTCAGAGTACTTAGAAATAATTTAAAAATAGTGGTTTTTGTTCACTTGGTTTATTATGAATTAGGCAAAATACAGTTTTGGCTGTGTGAAACAGGAAATAGGAAAAACAATAACTTAAACAAGGAAGATGTTTATTTATCTCACATGTAACCATTTGGAAGCTGGCATTCCAGGAAAGATATGATGACTTTGTTCCATGAAGTCATCCAGGGATCCAGGCTCCCTCGTTGTCGTTTGGTCCTCCTATAGTATTGCCCTCATTTGCAGTCTGAGATGGCCAGCAGTCAAGTTCACTGTCCAGGCAGCAGGCAGGCAGAGAATGCCCTCTTCGTTTTCAAGGCATGACCTGGAAGGTACACATGTCACTTACCCATGTATCCCATTGGTCAGAGGTTTCTTAAAAGGCACAGCAACCTCGTGGGAGACAAAGTTGTGAGTGCCAGTATGCCCAGCTAAAACATCTATTACTGAGGAAGAAGAAGAGAATGAATATTGGGTTACAGTTTCAGTCCTAGGGCACAAACGAGGTGGTGTATATAAATAGCAGATACATATTTTCTATATTTACATTATTATTGATCAGTTGTAGAGTGTCCACTCAATATTGCTCAATATTAAGGCATTATTGAATGCTTTATAAATTATGCATAAAACATCTTCTAAATTTGCAAAACCTGATGATCTCAAATTCTAGAATTTTAATCTCTAAGGATCTGATTGTGTGTAGATGACAATTACTGATGGAGATCTGTTTGTTTTCTAGCAGGTTGGGGTGGTCTGTGTCTGATTGCTTCTTGAACATTATTCTATTCGCACATTCATTTTGACTCTTTATTAAGCTCCCCATATGGTGGTCCTCTGCCAGGCTGTGCATGGGATATACCTGAGTGGGACACAGGCCTAGCATTAAGGCATTTACAGTTATGTGTACAGGCCTATGAAAAGCAGTCCTGACAGTAGTCGCTCTACCTGGTCCAAGTCACAGGAAAAGTTTCCCAAAGGATTCTTCCTCTTTGTTCAGGAGTCTGCTTTGCACAACATTCCCTGAACATAACCCACTTTGGATGTGGTTGCTGCTGTGGGGAGTATTTTTTGAAGCTTCAAGTTCTTTATGTTCCCTGGATATTTTGGTTTTGAACTTTCCAGTGGATTATATAGTAACCTTTTCTGTGGTATATAGGACATGTCAGAGAGCAAGGAAAATAACTTTAAATATGTCTATTTAATTAGAGATTTTTCAGGATCTGGAAAGTTATTTTTTAACATAACAAAGTATACTTTTAGCTATTAATTATATACATTGTTTCCTTTCGTAAGCAATTCAGAGTTCATACTTTCCCATTTAATTAGACTGTAATTTTGGGACTTTTTAGAATGAGCAATCTTGATAAAAGGCTGGCTTTGATACAAAATTAGTGGAATATATCAATAACTACTAAGGTGTACGGCCTAAATATTCCTTAGGTGCACTGTTTGGTTTTTATTCTTAAAATCCAAAACAGTAAATTTTGTTACGATTCCCATACTGCTCACAACCTAAAGTCAACACACACACACACACACACACACACGCGCGCACACACACAGGGAACTAAATTTAAAAGCAGACTACTAATTAAACTGTAAATGCATTGTAAAACAGCAACAACAAAGAACACTTGGCTCACCCAGTTTTATCTTGCTTTGTGTCATTCTTTTTAATGAGAACTGTGGAATTTGTTGTTTTTAACAGGATTCTTTGAAAATAGGTTGATTATTTTCTTTGATTATCTAATTACATTAAAATAGTAAGGACCAATATTGATGTCACTAAAGCCATGCGTAATAGAAGATGGAGCACTTTGGCTGTAAATGTGCAGCAGTGCATTTGTGGCAAAATCAGCATTTGTCCCTAATTCCTTTTTTCCTATTGCATTTCTGTCCCCTCACTTCTTACTCTTCTTTCCATCTCAAACTGCTGTGTTCTTTAACATAGTTGTATGTGAATATTAATTATCATAGAGACACCTTTGAAGGATTCAGTTTTATTGTATGGATAGAACATCATTGGGGATATATTTAAAAAACAAAAAACAAAACTCAGTAGAAAAAAAAAGGAAAAGGAAATTGTATGTGTTGCCCTAAACTTGATTGGAGGGTAGATAATATTTAAATAAGGATGCAGATAGAACATCACTATTCTTTGCTTTTATTTTTAATAAATTAAGTCAGATGAAGCCCTTAAGTTCTGATATATGAAAACTCTTAATATATTTCCCAGGATGGTGCATGTCATTTAGATGACAGGTGACCTAACATACTAGAAAGAGTAATAGTCTAGGAGTCAGGCAACTTGGGATTGGGGTTTGGCTCAGCTACTAACTTGATTATAAACTTACCTAGTGTGTAGGACCTCTGGGTGCCATTTTCTCATCTGTAAAATGCAGGCTTTGCACTATGTGGTCACTGAAATTACTCTTAGATCTGTGATTATCACTTTACTGTCCACTTTTGTCTTAAAACCAATACAAAATAAAACAAAAAACGAGCAGTTTTTAAAAGCCGCCTTCTGCAAAGCGGGATTTGTGCACACATCTGTGTAATTCATCTTCCTTTGAGGCTATGAACATTTCTTGATAGCTTAAACTCTTCATGAATCTATTTTGTGATCCAATGATGTTAGGCTCTCATCCCTGTGTTATAGCATGGAGTCTCTTTCTACTCTATTGTAGGAGCACTTAAAAATCTCTGAACCAGCTCACAAGTGAAGCTGTTGGTGTGCACTTGGTGTAAACAGCCCTAACCCTAGTGTACATGCCACGGTGTGGGCCAGGTGGCCAGCCTGGAAGGGATACCTGTGTCCTGCTGGTTGTGAACATTTGTCCAAGTCATATATTTTTCCTTTAGCCATATTCCCTTGCAATCACATGTCTGGCCATATGGATTTAGTTTATTTAATTTGAGATTAGTATATCCAGTCTCAGTTAATCTTATTTAGAACCATTTGTTTTTTTACAAGTATGTGAGTGGATTCCTTTTTGTGTGTCATTGCATCCCCTTTTTGTGGCAGCAATTTTAATTTAAAGAGAATATTAAATAGAAGCATAAAAATGAGTAAAGTAAGCAAGCCACTTCTCAAACTTCAAAAATTAGAAGATTTATCTCAAATACATTGTAATTTGTGAGGGAGGAAGAGGACAAAAATCAGATTGTGGGCACATTTGTAGGAGGTGAGGCTACTTAATGAACCCTACGCCGCCTACAATTTGATTAATCTAGTTTTTTAAAAGATGAAATACTGATTCTTCTCCCTTTATTTCTGAGACAGGTACTTACTACATAAAACAAGCAGCTATTCCCTTAGAGTATGCCAGTATTAATTCTTTCAGGTAGCATGGGTATCTTTAGTAAGCCTGGTTCAGTTTTCTAAGTCAGGAGTTCATACTTGGAGGTACGCAGACCTTGAGCATTCATTGTGTTACACTGATTCTGTGCTCCAGATCAAAGACAAACAGGGAAATGACAATCATTAACTGGTTTTATATAAAAATCTTGAATGTCAGTGACCTTTGGTATCATCTGGCTTAGTCTGCCCTTTTGGGAGTTGTTTCTAAAATAGGCACATCCATGGACAGTCACTCTCCACTGAAAATCTTACCGTGATAACTGACTTCCTATTGAAATAGTGATTTCCTCAAGAAACTTGGCTTTGATCTAAGCTAAAATTCATGTGGCTTGACTCAACATAGTCTATAAAAGGACATTCAAAATAATACATAGAGTCTGATGAGAAAATGTGCTAAAACAGTAAAATTTAAAACACGATTCAAAAATGTCACATTATTATTTTGTTATAGATGCTTGGGTTTCAAAGCCCAGAAATTGTTTGATTATTAAACTATCTTACCTAGTGGTCTCTCCCTAACAAGTTGTCTTTTTTATATGCCAGGCCATATGGATTAAAAAGTAAAATTTAAAAAAAAAAAATACACCTACCGAAGACATTAAGCCAGGGTTTTTCAACATCGGCACTATTGGCATTTTGAACCAGATAATTCTTTGATGTATAGGGCTGTTCCATGAATTATAGGTTGTTTAGCAACATTCCTGACCTCTACCCATTAGAATCCACAGTTGTGACAACCACAGTATCTCCAAAGATTGCCAGATTTTCAGAAGCCAAGATCACCCCTGGTTGAGAACCACTTCATTAAATAAACAAACGATTATTGTCACTATTTAACATAAAAAATGTTTGAATGAGTGCTTTTCCAAGAAAGAATAATGTGGCAAACTTCAGGTGACCTAATAAAAATGCAATATAAAAACTTCATGAGATTTACTGAATTTTCCTTGTTTTCTTGATACATGTTTGAAAAATTCAGAACAGATAGTACGAGATGAAGTAGAGTGCAGATATCCCACTTGTTCTGTCACTTAAAAAAAAAGTGTTGTAAAATTCACACAGACATGTTTGTATAAATGGAAGTCATCATTTTAATTTAGTTCCCTGACTTTGGAATAATCTTGGAAAATTGGAAAGCTGGCCCACAGTAAATTGGTTGTGATGGTTCCTGTGTGGTTCTGGATGAGGGCCGCAGCCATGTTCCTGTCTATCCTCAGGATTGTGTGGCTGGGGGCCCTGGTGTCAGGAATTTCTCTGAGCAAGATACCAGGAACCAGTGGAAGCTTTGTCACCAGTCAGTAGGAGACAGCTGCCCTGGCCCATGTTTGAGAATCCTTAGGGTTGACTGGTTTCACTTCTGCCAAGTCACTGGTGGATGTTGCGGTGGTCAGCACCAGTACAGCACAGTGATTCACACTGGGGATATTCCTGCATCTTCCTGTTTGGAGGGTCTGGAGAACAGGGGAGTAACTAAAACAGGATGACTCATGCCCCCCTTCCCATAAGGCATTTTTTGTAGAAGTAGTTGCTATGGGCAATCGCCTGTGAGCAGAGGAATCTTTGTCAGGAATCTCTTTCATAAAAAGCTTCAGCCTCAATACCTACCCCAGGAGCTAGCGCTCTGAGTAAGCCCAGGTCTTTCCAGGCTATCAGTTTGTTTCCCAGGCTTTAAGGATAGGTTGAAGACTCCCGGCACTCCAAGGTTCTCAGCGCAGTGAATTTCTGTAGGCAAGAAACGTTCTTCTCCCCATTGGAGATCACTGGAACATGACTTAGGAGCTGCTTGTTACACTTAGCTGGACTGGGCAAGAAAACGATTGAGAACAACAAGGAGCCTAACAACTTTTGACAAACAGATTTTAAACCTTAAAGCTATTCATTGTAAGACTTTTTTTTTTTCAATTTTTTTTTCCATTCTGTAGGCAGCCTACAATTTAGATGGAGAAGAATAGATTCATTTTTTTTAAGAAGATGGACAGGTTGAGTCTAAGGTTGCAGTGTGCCTAAGGTCATGGCATATTAATAACAGATTCTGGGTGTGAAAATCTAGAAGCCCTATAACTAAAAGCTCTCATGACTTAGTAACTTAAGTATTTTACTGACACCAGGTCCAGACAATGTCAACTTTGAACTACAGCTCGATATGTGAGTCATTATTAAAAACACCTTTGACAGCTCCATGGCAAAGGAATTTAAAGGAGAAGAACATAATTTAAATGAAACTAAAGCCCATTTTGTTGCTCACCACTTGTCAGGCCAATTTAGGAAAAATTCAAATACAAGTTTAATCCAGATACAAAATATTCAGTCACTTTTTTTCCGATTGGACAGTTGTTTCTGTACTGTTTATATGAGGACCAATAGAAAAAAATACAGGGTAGTGTGTGCATAGAGGCTTGGAATCAACTGGAAGTACTCTAAGATCCAATTCTCTTGCCCCATCTAACATCTTTTCTTTTAATTTTATTTTTTCTTTGACCAATAATGATTGTACTTATTCATAGGTTACATGATGATATTTCTATACATATAATGTATATTGATCAGATCAAAGTAATTAGCATATTCATTATCACAGACATTTTTCATTTATTTTGTTGGGAATGTTCAGTATCTTCCTTCTAGCTATTTGAAACTATGGAATCTTGTTAGTGTCATCCTACAGTGCTATAGAACACTAGAGTTTATTCCTCCTATCTAGTGATAATTTTGTATCCTTTAACAAATCTCTCTCTATCCCTCCCTCCCCAGCCTATAGTATCCTCTCCCACCTAACATCTTACTTGTTGGAGGATGCCACTACTAAATACTATGAAATCTGATTTCATTCCAAATGACTGCTCTTGTTTTAGATAGTCGTCTTCCTTTTTCTTTCTCCAGATACTGTCATTTTTCCTTCGCGATTTTTAAAAGGAAAATGCATATTTTCATTATGCCTCTTGGGAGTTTGTATAAATTACTCAGTCTTTTATAAATTACTCAGCCTTTTATGGAGTGTAACTTTATATACATTAAGAGTCATCTTTAAAAGCTTGAAGGAATTTATAGCAGTATTGAATATTCGCTGTCTTTTTTTCAGAGCTAATTCTGTCATTTTTTTTAAACTATGTGTATTTTATACAGTATTCCAAAGAAGAGGATTCCATAAAAATGCCCACAGTAGTAGAAATGTTTTGGTCCCATCCCATCAG
The DNA here is from genome assembly GCF_000951045.1 of Mandrillus leucophaeus. Classification (NCBI taxonomy): domain Eukaryota; kingdom Metazoa; phylum Chordata; class Mammalia; order Primates; family Cercopithecidae; genus Mandrillus; species Mandrillus leucophaeus. The sequence continues at coordinate 1,285,217 of NW_012107709.1, read as the reverse complement.
CTATGAAGCTGTCTAAATCCAAATCATTCTTATTTCAGTTATGCTAAATCTACCTTGCCTTCCCTTCTTAGGCAGTGGAGAATATTTATGCCACATCTTTGGTAAATATATTTCTTTTTTTCATCATCTTTTTTTTTTTTTTTTTTTTTTTACCTTTTCCTGGCTTACCTCAGTATATTGACACTTCTGCATTCCAGACCAGTAGCCATATGTAACTATTGATCATTTTTAATGTGGTTGCTCTGGATTTCGAAGACCATGTACCCAAAAAGAATATAAAATGTCTCCTTTAAAAATATTGATTATATATTGAAATGATAATATTTTGGATATACTGGGTTAAATAAAATATGATATTAAAATCCATTTACCTCTTTCTTTTTACCTTTTTAATCTGACTGCTGGAAATTTTTAAATTACACATGCAGCTCACCTCATACTTCCACTGCCTTAGTTCCTATATAGTTGCTTTGCACTGTAGCACCCAGGTTTAGTGTTTTATTCAAGGTCTGATAAATATCAGTTGTATTGAAAGGAGATTTACTATCATCATAGTCCACACATACTTCTCAGTACATTTACCTACCTCCCTGGCATTCTTAAATTTTAGCAAAGTTGATTTATTTTTTCTTATTGTTTTCAGTCTGCAGATTTGGCCTCTTTGATTCCTTTTTCTGTGTTGTCTGTGCTGTTGACTTTTCTTCAGTAGGAGAATTAGGATACACTCTTGCAAAGCCTGTATGCCTTGTTTGCTTGCCAGCCTGTGGAAATAAGGGGCCTTGGAGTGTGGCTTTGATCTCCGCTTTGAAGTAGGTAAATCTGCTACTCTGAATGTGGGCAAGGATCCTCGGGAAGTTGTTGTTGTTTCTTTCTTTTCTTGTAAAATAAGGTTTGAATGACTAATTAGAAGATATTTATAAGAGCCTACATACTTCATGGTAGTGAAAGGTTATTGGCTTATTAAAAAGATCATGAGCACTATAATGTAGTTTTAAGAAACTTTCTTTTGGAAAACCTGCCTGTTAACTTCTTTTAAGCGTTTTTGAAGTTATAAGTGAAATTTTACATAAACTTCACAGCCTTTTGCTGAATCCATCACCTCAGTGCCTCCTTCAAAGGAATTTGAGTCAGCCTCTTTACTGACCATTTGGTATCATCTGTGCTGTGAGCCGGACAGAATCTTTTTCCGCTCATTCAGACCATAGTGTGGAATTCTGTGGGCAAGACATCACTAACCCATTTTAGGACAGTGAAAACAGAAAGTCAGAAGGTTTTATTTTGGTTCAGTGAATTTGCCTGTGAGCCTGGAGCTAAAATATGAAACAAACCAGCTCTGGAGACACAGAGTCTTGCATTTATAGTGGGGGTGATTAGATAAGTGGTCTGCTGGTGACATGGACGTGATTCATGCTCTATCTACTGATGACTAAACTTTCCAAATACTTTCAGTGTACTGATAGTACATTTCTTAAATGCTAAATATATCTAACTGTTAACAGCTAATTGTCTGTTGGGCTCATTGTCTGTTACCCTTAAATGCTAAGGTCAGACTGTCCTTCTAGTTTTGTAGATAGAAGAATATGTGTGGCAGAGGCCAGCGAAGAAAATCTATAAAAAATGAGGGTATACTTGTAAAAGTTTGTTAGTTTAAAATTTTGAAAGTAATTATTTTAACTGCAGTTTAAACTGTTTACATTTTTTTTTCTTGTTATTCTTATTCCGTTTCATAGAACTTTATCATAGAACAGAATCACAGAACTTTACATTTGGGGAAAAAAAAAAAAACTTGAAAGATCATGTGTTTCAAGCTCTTAATCTTTCCCTGTTGCGTATTAGTATACTGGGTTTAAACAGGTGAATGACATTTTCAGTCTTTATGCTAATTGATAGCATGGGTTAACCCAAAATTTGGGACTCTGACATTTAGGTTTAGTGTTCTTTCTGCCAGGGTTTGGCTCCACTCAAAAAGTTTCAGGTTGATCAAGACATCTGGGAACTCAGTGTTTTTAATTTCAGAGAGCCCACACCTGCCTCTCTGATGCTCAGTTTATTTATAAAATGCTAGGTCTTGGATAGATAATTTCTAAGATTATCTTTTTGCTCCCATAAATTACAGTACAGAGTTCTTTCCCTTTTTTTTCTGTGATGTGGACAACATTCTTACCTCAAATACACTTTTTCAGTCTTTTAAAAAGCCACTTCTGTTCCAAAGTTATGCTAGCTAACATTGAAAATCCAGATGAAATTTCATTGCTTGGGTGTTTAGGGTTGGGGGTCATGTATGCATGTGCTACACCCATGCCCCAAGATAGCTCTGTCTAGGTCAGCAAGTGGGCTCCAGGACGGAGGAGGAGGCTGAGGCTAAGCTGCGGAGGCTTTGAGGTTTGATAATAGAAGTCCTTCTCTGTTGTTTTCTTCCCTGGCAGTATTTGGTTTGCCTCTTTCCAATACCTGTAAGTAGGCTGGGGTGCCACTGCAGATTGGGCTTGGGAGTTAATAGGAGAGCTGGTAAGAACTCTCTTTTTGCCACACTAAGCAAGAAGGCCCACCTTCCATGACTCTGCACAGACCGGTGGCTGGATGGGCATTTTCTTTCTTTTTAAGCCTCTTTCCTTTCTCATGCTAACCTCATTTAGCTTGATGCACTCCAAGTGCTGCTTGATCTAGAAGTGGACCCCGGAGAGAGTGTGGCTTGGCGAAGAGAACCCACAATTTAGAGAATAGTGGTTTGGGTTCTACAGCCATCTTTGCACAGGAGTGCAGCTGGATACCTTTAGCCACATCTTACCACCTCTCTTTGGCCTCCACTGTAGCCTATATAGATATAGGTGTCTTTTTCATTTGAATTCTTGCTGTAGTAAATAACATATTCACTTTAGCAATTACAGTATGCATTGATTACACCATCATTAATTTCTTTCTTTTAGTGTCAAAAAGAAATCCGCAGTCTACTTTTAGTTTCCCAAGAGCATGTATATTCATGATCCCACCTCTCTTGACTCCTCCTATTGCTTAGGTGGATTGGCCCAGTGGCTTGCAGAACAGATTCATTATTTCAGGCATAAGGGACAAAAGCAAAGGCTTTTGCAATGAGAATTGACCGTTGCTGTGCACATTTGGCCGCAGTCAACTGACTTCTTTTCTTGGTTCTGTCTTCCTTATTCCCTTTTTCCTAAGTTTGATTCTGACTGACCTCCTGGCTGAAGTGGCTGCAGCAATCTCTTACTCCTGGCCTTAACTTAGCATTTCACAAAGGGCCCAGGTTTATTCTCAAGAAATAATTTATGCAGCGAAAGCATGTGGCTGACAGAGGGTCCCATGTAGGGAAACACTGTTTTGTTATGTTAGTCTTTGGCTGCAACTAAAACAAAGCAGAATTAACCATGGGATAATGCTAAACAGCGGAGATAACAGCAGAGGTCCCTGTGTGTAATTAGTACAGCACGAGTGTGTTCTCATTTCATGTGTTTACATGGGCAACACCAACTTCTTAATTCAGAAAGGGAATAAACTCCTAAGTGTGTGGGGTTATTGCCTCTTATCTCAGGAAAGGACACCATATGGCCTTGTAGTTGTATGCTTTTGCCATGACAATTCCTTCTGTCAGAAGTGATTTTCTCCAAAAGTATGGTATGTGCATTCTTGGGCAGTCATTCAAAAAAGAAAGGGAATAGCCTTTGTTAGCCAGCATTTTTGAAAGTACTATTTTGGCATATGAAAGAGGAGTTAATAACACTTTATAAATGCTGACACTATGTGCTTTTTGTTATAATAAGAATCCATAATTTCATAAACAGTAAGAAAAGCTTTCTTATGATCTTCAGATTACCTAGACATGGAATTTTTTAAAAAGAGTTTCATATACTTAAGTATTAGAGAAAAGTGTCAAGAGATTTTTGGCACCAGTTATTTGTGAATTCACCTGGAAGCTAAGACTTGGTTTTGTCTTGACACCAGTTATTTGTGAATTCACCTGAAAGCTAAGACTTGATTTTGTCTCGAATGATACTGAAATGTGCAACAATAAATAATTCTCCAGGTTTTGAGATTAACAGTGCAAAATTTCTTATTTGTATGGTTATTCTCTATCCAGCTCCTCCTATTGTCTTGTTTCTATGTATTACTGTAACTAACAGAGATGTGGCCAAAGAATTCAGCTGTAAGTTTTCATTATGTTCAGTGAATCTTCCTCTTTAAATACCGCATGAACTGTGTAAGGAGGAGAAAATCTTTACTGTTTACTTCTAACAGTGTAGAGATATAGGAATTCCTCAACTTAAAATTGGAGGGCATTTCGTGTTTTGCCACTTCTTTGCAAATTAGTAAACATTTTCTGACATAACTGTGTTAAACATTTGTTTTAAACAGTAAAAGGTTACTTGTGGTCACAGGCCAGTCTACCAAAATATATTTATTTTTCAGCATAGATATCTTGTTTCTATGGAAAATGTTCTTCATTTGATTGGCCATTTTAAGCATGAATATTCTCTCTTATTTCTTATTAGCTCCAGTAATAGGAATTTGTAGATACAGTATTTAGGTCATTAGCAGCCTAATTATTCTCCAATGGCATGGTGGCCGTGGTTCAGATGCTGGTTTAATAAGATTAATCATGCTGCTTTTAGCACTGGAGAAGGCGCTGTTGTGTTGTCAGAGTATTTAATGTTCAACAGGAACACAGCCTGTTGAGGTCTGACTAAACTTGAGTTTTATAATTCTGCCTTTCATGATTTGCCAGGTAAATGGAATTCTGCTGAGTAGTAGGGAAGAGAGGGGAAGTTTTTTTATTTATTGAGACACCCTTGCTTCTATGTAAGGTTAAGAAAATTTGGGGAAAGCTGTTTCTGCCTTTTTTTTTTTTTTAAAGTACATCTACTGTTTTTTGCAGAGCAGAGTTTACATCTTTAGGAAGTGGCTAGTAACACCTGATAAAGCTCTGCTTAATGCAAAATAGTATCACAGAATAAACTTGAATTTGTAATTTTGTAATTGAAATTTACATATATTGTATTTAGCATGCGCAAATGCGTTTTGGAGACTTAGAATAAACTTGATTTTATGAAATTCCTCCTTGGATGGGTTCTGTTACAGGGACACAAATGTGTCTTTGAGCAGCTGCTTGATTAAAAGCTGAGCCCCGGTCTGTCAGGGTGAGTTGGACTTGGCCAGGGCTCAAGTGTATGTGATTGCATTTCATCTGTTTGTTATCTCAACAAATGGATCTATTTCCTTGAGTATTTGTAGTTTGTCCTTCAGCAATGACTAGATATACCAATGACTATAGATTCCAATGACCAGAAAGAGTTAATGCTTTTCTGTAGAATGTTTCTCATAGTAGTCTAAACATTTATAGATCCAATAAGCAACTGAGAGTTTTCCGTACTTTTTCAGATCTTTGGAGGTTGTCTCCAAAGTCTGATCCAAAGAAAATGAGGCCATTTATCTTTCCAGGGGTTTCCATGCCCTCTCAATACCTATCTGTTAATGGGATAAGTAAGAGTAGTTTTCACTTCTTGAATCCTAAAGGGTATCAAATAGAGAGGAAAAAAAATGGAAAGGTTGCTGTTTCCTCTGTCTACCAGGTTTTATTATGGAAACTGTTCGCCAGATAATTGGGTTTAATTTGTTACGGAGGGGAAGATTTGTATTGTAAACAAGAAAGTTCTTTGAAGATAAATCTTGTCAGTAGCTGTTGGAAGGATACTGGAGGAAACTGTGAATGTTTTTTAATGGCCTAGAATGGGAGGCAATGCTTTTCTTCTTTCTTTCTTTTTTTTTTTTTTCCTTTTCTTTTCCGCTAGACTACAAAGTGTTAGTGGGGCTAGAAGGTGATAATTAGTAGTCTTCTCCTGATTCCTTTTTTTTTTTTGCAAGATGGCTAATTAAAATGCTTAAAAACCTTTCACGTTTTTGTCCCCAAAGGAAAACATACCTTTTTTTGACATCTGCCTTTTTTGCCCTGCTGCACTCTTCCCTGCTTTGCTCTGTGTTTTATTGACTGCTTCTTTATACATTTGAGAAGAACTCTAATATGCTTATTTGTAACTTTTAAATATTAGGAGAATAAGTCTTACTTGTCAGTGTAAGCTGTGTACCAGTGTTTATCAGGGTTATGGCATACATATTATACTCCTGTTAAGTCATTTATTTGGTTCTCATATTTTCTACATTGGACTTTTTATTATTTAGTTTTGCATCATTTTAAGTGTCCTTAGGTACACAGCCTTCTTTATTACAATAGATCACAGATTCAACAGTTTCCATTTTAATATGCATACCATCAAACACTCCATATTCTGTGGCCACACCAACTAATTTTTTTCAACATTTTAAACACAGTATTGGTAGGTTTTGAGTTTGGAGTATTTTAGTTTCACTACAATATTACAGACTTCACTTTAAAGCTTGTAGGTGTCTTCTTTACATAATAATATTGTATTATTTATATTATACGTATATTGTTTTGTAAGGAAAAAAATTTATTAGATCTTTGAAATGATTAATTTTGATTTTGTAGTCTGAAATGGTGCAAGAATTTTCTGAAATATTACTGCAGTAAATGGACTATAGTAGTATATTTTAGCTTTGCCTGATTTTAATTGTCAAACTTGTGGAGTTTTTCAGCTTTACTGTTTTCAAGTTTTTCATCATCTCACAAAATATTCACGGAATTGGTAATGAATGCCCAGCTGTGTGTGTGAGTATGTATTTAATCAGTGCCAGATTAGGTTGCCCCTTTGTATGTAATTTTGACTTTTCTTGCTTATATCCATAATAATTTTCACTAAACATTTGTGTAACTGGGTAAACTAAAATAATTATCTCATGATATCTGTGATATAAATAATACAATTAGAGATGCTAAACTAAAATTATAAATTATACATTATTTTAAAGACTTGAATTTGATTTCTTTTAAATGCTCATATATATTAACCATCGTATAGTAAAAAGGTTTTAAAGAATAGTTAAGACAGAAACAAAGTCTATTAAATGGGACAGATGTGCTGAAACTCACAAACAGAAAAGTAGCTCATCTTGTGGTCTTCCTCACTGTTCAGTAGTTATATGTGACATCATATTTTTAAATCATACCTAGAAATTTTTAACTGTAGTGGATAATTTTTGTCTTCTTTGATGATAAAGACAAACCATCTATCTGGGAAGAAACAAACAAACAAAAAACTCTGGTAAGTTGATATCCATAACATAGATATAAGACTTTTTTTTTCTTTCTTTCTTAAGATGGGATGTTACTCTGTCACCCAGGCTGGAGTGCAGTGGCACCATCTTGGCTCACTGCACCCGCCACCTCCCAGGTTCAAGCGATTCTCCTTCCTCAGCCTCCTGAGTAGCTGGGACTACAGGTGCACACCACCATGCCCAGCTAATTTTTGTATTTTTAGTAGAGATGGGTTTTTGCCATGTAGGCCAGGCTTGTCTCGAACTCCTGACCTCAGATGATCCACCAGCCTTGGTCTCCCAAAGTGCTGGGATTATAGGTGTGAGCAGCCGTGCCCAGCCAGATATAACACACTTTCTTATTCCACGTTTGCTAATGGTGACTGACTGCTGGCAGGATATTAAAATTTTCAAGAATCTCACACTAACTGCCGAAGCAGAGAACTTGTGAATAAGCACTGTGAGTTAAGTAACATCTTGAGGATATTAAAGAGAATGAATTCTACTCACTTCGCATCTATTACAACTTCTGGTTACTGCTTTTACAATAAATCCTCAATTAACTAATATGCATAGAAAAGAGGTTTTTGTCTGGTAAATTAAGTCATGTAGGAGTTTTCCAGAAACCCATTTTTAATGTGAAGCTTTAATTTCAGACATCTTTGTAAGACATATTAGGATACTTTGGTTATTAAGATTCTATTGCTGAATGTAATTATATTTTCAATTTTCCGTACATTGATCTGGGTGGATATTTTTCTGAATTTGAATTTTTATTTTTGAGTTTAAGGTCCATGACTCAGAAGTTAAAGGTGTGTGAAAAAGGTTTACTGAATGACTGATATAAATTTGTTGTCAGTTTGAACTTTCCTTCTAGGTTTACAGAAAAAAATAATAATAATTTTTAAATTTATGTATAATTGATATGTTCTGTTTAATTGAGACTGTATTTTTTTTCCTCATTAAAAGCTTATTTTGAAAATGATAGCAGGAATTTGGAAGTATTCCAGAACTTTGTAAAATTCACAGTTAATAATTTGCTTCATTCAGATTTATTTTGATTGGCATGTGATCCCTATGTTGTGTTCTGAATTATCTGAAATCACAACATCTTGATGGAGTTTGCTCTATTTTTGAATTGTTTTAAATAGTAACTTTAAAATTTGCATTAATTGAAAGGTACCTTGTCACAACATTTGCTTTGTGTCATGGAAGGTTATCTATATTTGGAAGTAACATTTGGTAAAAGGAGGATTATGGAATATTTATGAACTTTCTCTCTCACAGATTCATAGATTTTTTAGAACAGGATGGAACTTTAGAGCTTTTCAACCACAACCTTCTCAATTTACAGTTGAAGGAAATGAGTTCCAGAAAGATTAAATGACTTGCCCAAGGACACACAGCTAGAATAGTATAAGAAGGGTTGTGACCCAAGAAATCTGGCTCCAGATCAAGTATTTTACCATTGAAAATTTTCTTCAATAAACATAATATAACATTTCTAAAAAAAATCATGGTACGAAGCTAGACAGGAGTGAACTATAACATATATTTTACATGTATTTCATTATGGTGAATGTCTGTCTACAAGTAATATTATCATCTAAGATAACCATCTTCATTCACATAATTAATTCACAAACAGGAATAAACATCATTCAATAGGCAAAAAAGCATTTGATTACCTAAATATACATATGGATGCAACATATATCTATCTAGATAGAAGATAGATATGTATTACAGATAGATAGATAGATAGATAGATAGATAGATAGATAGATAGATAGATATGTATTTGCATCTATGAGTGTTTAGGTAATCAAATGCTTTTTGCCTATTGAATTACATTTAATTCTGTTTGTGAATTAATTATGAGAATGAAAATGATTGTCTTGGATAAAGATAATTTTACTTACACTTCTCACCCATTTATAGGACTACTACTCCTTAATAACAATACCGCCATAAGATAATAGAAAGGTATGAGAATTCTATGTAAAACATTTAGTTTGAATTCTTGGATTACTTCGTGGTTTTTAAAAAATATTTGAAAAAGGAGAAAAATTAAATATTATCTGTTTGTTATCCTTGATTTCAAGATATCAACAGTTATAATCTCCATTTTCCTGTTATGAAATTTTATGATAAAGAACAAATACCTTTGCACTTTTAAATCATTTTGCTTTAGTCAGTTTCTTCAGAAGAAAAGTCTTTATGGTTCTTTTAATGAATATATATGGTAAATATTTTTATGGTCATAATATATGGTAGAGAACCTAAAGACGTTTTTGATAAGATTGTTTATAGTAGTTCTTAATCATAAGTCTGTTTTAGTAACAAAAATCAATGATACAACCAGCTGGAATTAACACTGATTGTTTTCTTGGATAGGCAGACAGGAAAAAGTCATAGCCAGCTGGCATCAGGAATTACCGCAAGAGCTCAATGCTACTGGCCACAGCTGGTACACTTTGCCAGAAAAAGTGGCGCCCCAACTTCTCCTGGGCCAGTGGTATTCATACTGTGTCACTCATTTTTCTATTATAGAACCAAAAAAAATTAACAGCATTTAAAATTTCTAGTGAGTTTTTTTTTGTATGTGTATATAAATATATAATACACCATGGAATACTATGCAGCCGCATAAAACTATGAGTTAATGTCCTTTGCAGGAATATGATAAAGCTGGAAACCATCATTCTCAGCAAACTAACGCAAGAACAGAAAACCAGCTACCGCATGTTCTCACTCATAAGTGGGAATCGAACAATGAGAACACGTGGACGCAGGGAGGGGAACATCACACACTGAGGCCCCTCAGAGGATGAGTGCTAGGGGAAGGGATAGCATTAGGAGAAATACCTAATGTAGATGACAGGTTGATGAGTGCAGCAAACCACCATGACACATATATACCTATGTAGCAAACCTGGATGTTCTGCACATGTATCACAGAACTTAAAGTATATATATTATATATGTGCAATAAATAGCACATAGGTATTAAATAATGTAGGTAGAAACTGTAGGTAGAAACTGTAGCCTATATTTATTTATATTTATATATATTTATATATAAATATATATTATGTATAAATATAAATATATTATATATAAATGTATAAATATATATAAAGGAGTTCATATATAAAAGGAGTTTATTAGTTGGGCTTAAGTGTTTTATTTACATTACTTCATTTGTTTCTTCACTGACAGTTTACTGAGTATCTGCCTACTATGAGTACTTAGTATTAGGTAACTAGTGATAACAGAGTGTTTTTTTGTAGGCAAATAGTAGATTTTGATTATTTAAATCAGCACGGATGTATATAAGAAGTACTTCACCTGACTTCAAATTTACCCCCTAATTTTTTTTTCATAATCTGAAAACCAGTTTTAATTGCAGTGTTAGGGATTCCTAGATATTTAGCATTGCTCACCATAAACTGTAGCCTATTTTTATTCTTTATATTTTCTTCCAATTTTCCTATCAATTTCTCAGATAAGTACTTTGAACCACTACTGCCCACCCCTTGCCACCTCTCCTCCCACAAATAAGTCAAGTAAATAAGGCCTCTCAATAGCAATAATTTACTCCAAGCCACAAAATAAGTTTTAGGATTTTCTATATTTAATTTACATTAAGTGCCTAAACTCTTGACTTAAAAAGGCAAGGGAATAATTTGCATATTCATTATAAAATAAATAATCTGCTCTGCAATTACTCTTTCCCAAGGCACCAACTACTGTCACTCACTATTGGATAGTCAGTGTGAAAATAGACCTCTTTTCTTCCACATGGTCCACAGCTTTGCTCACAGGGCTGGATATATAGAACCAGAAAGCAAGGATATGGATAAGGATTGCCTTCTGTGTTTCCAGTTAAAAAACACCAAAACATTTCAAGAAGTGGTTCTATAGAGATGGATCAGAATACCCTGACTGTGCTTGAAATTTTCATTTCTTCTTAATAATTCTTTAGGTGGTTTGTAGTGAATCAATTCCAAACACTTGGGATTTCATTTCTCCATTTAATATAATGATAAAAAATAAGATATTTTTTCTACTAAAATTAACTCATTTATGGAGAACATAATACTTTCTCCCAAAGAGAGGGAGGAACTAGTTATTTTTGCTCTGTCTTCTAACTGGAAAAGTAGGACACAGGCAGATTTCATAGGAGACAAGGTTTCTACTCCACGATTAAGGAGAGTAAATACAACTTGGGCATTTCTTTATGGATAACTGTGGGAAACAGGAACTTGCTTTAACTTCTCAACCAGCACATCTATCTTTTTTTTTCTCTTGAGCAATTTGAGAAATAAGAAGAGATGTATGTAGAAATGGAGAGGGCAGAGAAAAACTGAATCAGGTGCACAAGTGGCTAATTTTGCCTTTGGTAGGATATTCACTGTGACAAAAGTGGGGTGTGTTTGTAGGGTAAAGTGGCTTTTTTCTTCTTATATTTGGAATTCTTAAGCAATCAAGGGAATTAGAAACCCTTTCATGCTTAGGGTAGATTCTTTCTAATCTATTGTGTGCCTCAAACTATGCAACTTAGTTTCCTAGATTGCAGAAAAGTTTATGCTTGTACTTCAGTCCTTTCTCTTTTTTAAAACTCTTGATCCACAAGAACAGCTATTTCGGCAAACATAGCATTTTGCTCAAATTAAATTGCACATAGATATTAAATGAGCTTGGTGAGATTAAATTCTCAAATGCGTTACGGTGTATTTGTTTATAAATCACAGGTGTAGTTACAGTCAATTCCCCAGGTGGCTTTTGGAGAAATATAAGTTAATAAGGTGCTGTTAAAGAAATGAATACAGGTGCAGATGACTTTGAAAGGCAGGAGAATTCACCACTAACTTCATTATGGCAGATGAAAATCAAGTTGTGTTTAGTTAGGAGAGTCATATAAATAGCTACAGGGGTCATATGATATACTGCTAGGGAGATAGTTTTCATGTATACTTTAAAACATGAGGGCATAGGAAGGTCTGAAATACTCTTGAACAAAAGTTAGGATTCATAAAATACTAAGTGGGAAGCAAACTGCTAAGGTGTTCTAGAGCCAATGCAACTAGAAAGTTTAAGCCATTAACATTAATTCTAGTCATTAGCAGTATCTGTATTAAGGGTAAAATTTTATGTTTTATGTGTTTAAATCGTCATGTGTACTGGATGTTCAGTTCTCCACTGGGGTGTTCTAGAAAGTGTGTGTTGAGAACAAATATGAAGGGTCACAAGTTATGTAATACTGATAATTGTTTAAAAGTTTTGCAGAACTTCACATTTTAAAAGCATATGTCTGAGTGAATTCTAGCTCACTCTGTTTTATGGTATTAGTCTCACTCACCTACATCCAGACTTTGTTCATTGGGATAGAAAGGTATAATGTTTCAGTTAGTGAGTTGGGCAGTGTACACATTGCATTGATGTGACCCGTAGTGAGTTGTTTTGTTATAATTACACTAATAACTGTGAAGATTCTATTAATTCTCTTTCTTTAAGTTCCAACAAAAAGTTTTTAAGTTTCATTATAAATTTCTTACAACTTTGGGAATGCAATGTGTATGTGAATAACATTTGATTTTCATGCTTAAAAGATCTGCCAAGCTAGACTGAAGACCACAGGTAAGTTGGGCCATAAACCAGGTTTGGAGAAACTCAGAACTCCTCTGACATGCTCATGTATCCTGGTAGCCCAGCATGGTTACTAGCCACGGTTCTCCAGAGAAACTGAGTCATAGGAGTTTTTTTCTAAGGAATTGGCTCATGGGATTATGGAATCTGACAAGATCCAAGCTCTGCAGGTTGAGTCAGCAAGCGGGATACCCAAGAGAGCTGATAGTGTAGTCCAATGTGAAGAGTGGCTGGCTTGACACTTGGGAAGAGCCATTGTTTCAGTTTGCGTCTGATGGCAGAAAAAAACTGATGTCCCAGTTCAAAGGCAGTCAGTCAGGGGGAGTTCTCTCTTAACTCAGAGTAAGGTATGCTTTTGTTCAGCTGATCGGCCTTTTGCTTTTGTTCAACTGATTGGTTCAACTGGTCTTCAGCTGACTGGATGAAGCTCACCCACATTAAAGAGAGCAATCTGTTTTATTCAGTCTACTGATTTAAATGTTAATTTCGTCCCAAAACACCCTCATAGAAATACCCAGAATAAAGTTTGGCCAAATACCCAGGCACCCCATGGCCCAGCCACATTGACACATAAAATTAACCGTCACATGTGGTATTTATCCAGTGCCCCAAACAGTACTTTATAAACATCAGTTCTCAGTAAATATTGGATGAATGAGTAGATGGATGGATGAATGTTCATCATAGAAATTAAACAAACTTAAGTTTTCGTATTGTAGATCAAAAAATACTTATGTTTTTGCTGGTTAAAAATTTATAACTTCACAGATGGTTGTCTGAAATATAGTAATATTTGATCATTGTATTTAATATTTAGGCCACTCTAAAGGTGATACCTACCTTTGAAAGTAAGATATTCAAGAGATCAAATGTTTTTCTATCTGAAATATATGCACATGCTTTCACTTGCTATTTGCTTTCTGTAATATTACACTGTCTCTCAATTTTTCTTATACTTCCATGGCCTTGTTTTCTTATCAAGGTGTATTTAATATTTATATTTATATTTAATTTTTTATCTTTATAGGTAGTGGTTATCTGCTCTTCTCCCTAACTCCTTTTGGATTTTGTTGGTTTTGCCCTTACTAAACTTCTTTCTAGTGGTTTCTTGCCAATTGTTATTATTTTTACTGTGTAGTTATAACAACGTTTTATATTTTAATTGATGTTAAAGTGTTTAGTGAGGTCTTGCAACTGGTTAGCAGTCATATTAGTGTGACTACAAACATGAAATGTGAACTATGACATCATTGTTTTGGAAATGAATCATATAAGCTATAAATAACTTGAGTCCATTTTCTCTTCATGTAGTATTATCACCACAGAAAGTTAAAGTCCTCTTGACCTGCATTCTTTTTAACTCCTTAAAATTAGGTACTGCCAGTGGTTAAGGGGAGTGGTTAATGGCAAATAACTCTCACTATCACAAACTATTTAACAGTGTAAGATAGTTCTTAAAATATAATGTAAACACCAAAATTGTAAAGGATTTTGTTAGTGTTAGTTTTCTTCCTATAATTCAGAAGTTAGTAGATGTTTGCAGTAGCTAATTAGAATAGGTAATCAGATATGTCATAAGTAATTGAAGCAGCATGATAAATTTACCTTGAAGCAGCAGATGAGCAAAAAGAAGTAAGTATTACGTGTAACATATTTACTTAGTTGTTGCATGGAGAGATTCCTGTTTCTAGATTACTTAAATCCATCCGGGTTTCCCCCTATGTATATATACAGTCACTCCTCCTTATTTGTGAGGTCCGTATCTGAAAATTCACCTATTCCCTTAGACGTATTTGTAACCCCCAGTTAATACACATAGCATTGTCTTGGCCATTGGCAGACACATGAAGAGTAGCAAAAAATTTGACTCAGCCAGCACGGACTTTCCCACCTGAGAATGAACAAGTAGATTCTCTGCCTTACTATTTCAGTCCTCAGACTCTAAACAAATGTCCTTTTTGCAGCCTACGTAATATCATGTTTCCTCATTTGTGTGCTTTTTGTTGGTGATTTCACTGTTTGAAATGGTCCCCATGTGTAGGACTGAAGTGCTGTCTAGTGTTCCTGAGCACAGTAAGGCTGGATGTGCCTTACCGAGAAAATATGTGCAGTCAGTAAGTTTTGTTCATGAGTTATAGTGCTATCGGCCATGTGGTCAATATTAATGAATCAACAGCATATATTAAATAAGGTGTCTTTAAATAGAAGTGCACATAAAACAAGATATTGATCAGTTGATGAAAACCTTGTGACCAGAGGCTCATAGGAACCTAACTTTGCATTTCTTCTAAGAGCAGTGGTTCAGTGTTTACGAATTCAGTGTTTTTGGCAACTTTACAAATCATAACTACTGCAAATAATAAGAATAACTCCAATTATTTTATTTTTTCAAAAATTGAGTTTCCTCTCTAATGCGTTTTCCCTAAATGGTATATTTTAAGTTATTTTTCCTGTATCACTAGATCTTCTTCAATGTAATTGTCATATCTGTGTAGCAATACAGCATACAGATGTGCTATTAGTATATTTATTACAAATTCTTTTATAGAGCATTTACAACTTCCTGTTCCCCAACATTTTGCTATTATATAAAATTCTGGAATAAACTTCCTTGGCAGTTAATCTTTATCAGAACTATGATTATTTCCTTAGGATAAATTTTCTGCAATGAAATTTTGGGACACAGGATATACAAATTGAAACTTTTGCTATTTGCAAGAGTCCTCTATAATCTTTCAAATATGCTGTTTCTTTTTCTGAACAAAAGAAATTAACAAAACACTCCATTTTATCAAAATTTGAAAATCTTTTTAGGAACATGAAAAAATTATAAAAATTATTTTTGGCTCTTATTTCAATGGCCATTTATAGTACATTTTTAAATAATGCATTTAAATAGCAATGCAGAGTACAGATGTCCCTCGGTATTCTCAGAGGATTGGTTCCAGGAACCCCTTTGGATACCAAAATCTACAGATGCTCAAATCTCTGATATAAAATGGCATAGTATTTGCATATAAGCTATGTGCATCCTCCTGTATACTTTAAATTATCTCTGAATTACTTATAATACATAATACTATGTAAATACTGTACTTTTTGCAATATTGTTAGTTTTCATTTTTTTCAGTATTTTTTATTAGCAATTGGTTGAATCTGTGGATGCAGAATCCATGGATACTGTGGGTCACCTGTACTTTAGACATGGACAGAATTACAGATTAGATATGAATGCACTTGTAAGAACAAAATGCTGGGATTATAAGCATTAGCTGCCGTGCCCGGCTGTGAGTTCCATTTTTTTTTTTTTTTTTAAAGAACAAAACTCGATAGCTGTGTTTCCTTTGGAATACTGTGACCATAGGTGTGTAGGAGGACTTAGACTGTCCATCTCCATTTTCATTCCCTTTTTGGTCTCTTTTTTCTAGCTTTGAAACACAGGTATCTAAATTTAAGAAACACAAATACATATTGATTCCTTGTAGACACAGATGCAGAAGTGAAGAAAGGATACTACTTCCTTTCATCCTGCACATCAGAGCAGATACACCCTCAGCTACAAGGGAGACCCTGACTGATGCCTCAGGGGGACTCTAAGCAGAGTGTACTTGAAATACAGAGGTAGGAGAAAATATCACTTGCGGCTGTGAGAATTGGATGGCTGAATGAGGTGGCATGTGTATTATCGTGGGAGAAATTACTGCTAAAAATTTGCATACTTTCACTACATTGGCAGATTTTTAATTTTGATCTTTCTCAAGTAGGGAGCGTGCTCAGCTTGTCATTATTTTAAGCATTGCTGCTACAGAAGAGCAAATGTTGATTAATGCTGTTTAAGTCTTATTTACAAAGTGCATATGGCCATTTCACATTTTTTACATATCCTCATGACAAATTTTTGTTTTGTTTCTGCAGTGCCTTTGTGATCATAAACTATTGAGTACATGATATTAGATTGTGTCAGTACACTTTAGTTTGTTAACATTCTTCTCTGATTTGATGAATTTGGATTTTGCTTCACTTTTTGATTTTTACAGATAATGCCAAATAAACAACTTAATGCTTATTTCTTTTTTATTTCTTATGGTGTATTTTTGGAGAATGTGTTCTTAAGAGTGGAATTACATGAAACTACTTTTTTGTTGTTGTGTATTTTCATATTACATTCCAGAAATGTGTTACTAATTAATAGTATTCACTACCATAGTTACCTCATCATTGTGTGTTATGTAAAAAAAAAAAAGAAAAAAAAAAGAAAAACTTGCTTCCTTGGCAGCCATAAAATGGCATCTCAAGGTTGCTTTAATTTATACATCATTGATTACTAGCATGGACCAATCTTTTTCTAATATTATTTACTATTGGAATTTTGACTTATATAACATTGTTCATAATTTTTGCCCAAATACTTGCCTGGTAAAGCCTTTCCTTTGCCACAGTGAAGATCATTCCATTCTTTCAGGAATCATTCCAAGTTATATATGTTTTTATGTTTGTAAAATTTAAAGTCTGTAATATGTACCTTTACATACCCAATGGTATTGAGGGAATAGCACCTCATACTCTTGGGTTTTCACTTGGATCCAGACACGTTAAGGCATAAAAACATGTCTGAATCACCCTCACAATGACCTATGAAGGAAACAGAACTAGTTTAAACTGCGTAACTCTCAAATAGTTTGTTTTCTGATGTTAGGATGCACCATAATTCATGCTGTAACCTTTATGCCTCTCTCCAGTTTTTTCAGGCCCTTTCTGTGTTGCTATTGTACCTTGTATGTATTCTCCATTTCCATTGTGGAACTTAGTCATAGTATATGGTAATTCTCTTTCGTTTCTTTTCTTTTGTTTGGATAGAGTTTCACCCTGTTGCCCAGGCTGGTGTGCAGCCACATGATCTCAGCTCACTGCAGCCTCCACCTAACGTGTTCAAGTGATTTTCCTGCCTCAGCCTCCAGAGCAGCTGGAACCACTGACGTGTGCCATCATGCACAGCTGATTTTTAGTGGCGATGGGGTTTCACTGTGTTGCCCAGGCTGATCTCGAACTCTTGACCTCAGGTGATCTGCTCGCCTTGGCCTCCCAAAGTGCTGGGATTACAGGCATGAGCCACCACACCCAGCCTTAATTAATTATTTTTTACCTGCCTGTGTCTCCTTTTCTGGATGCATTCTAAGGAGTGGAACCCTATAGTTAGATTCTTTTTTTCAACTTTTTATTTATTTTTTATTTTTATTTTATAGAGATGGTATCTCACTATGTTGCCCAGGCTTGTCTTGAACATCTGGCCTCAAGCAATTCTCCCACCTTGTCCTCCTAAAGTTCTGGGATTATAGACATGAGCCACTGCACCCAACCCGTTTTTTTCTTTTAAATTCCACATGCCTAACTCACAGCAGTGCAGTCACTCCTTGGCTTGTTTGTTCATCTAGCAAGCATTTATTAGATGTCTGAATACTCTTCTAAGCTTTATTGGACATGGAGC
Organism: Mandrillus leucophaeus; assembly: GCF_000951045.1. NCBI lineage: Eukaryota > Metazoa > Chordata > Mammalia > Primates > Cercopithecidae > Mandrillus > Mandrillus leucophaeus. The sequence goes on along the minus strand of NW_012107709.1, from coordinate 1,266,898 downwards.
ACATACAGATGAAAAAGCCCTGGTACCTGAAGCCTGGCCATTTACAGGGACGTAAAACTTGAGTCCTTAGTTAAGTGACAGAGTGTGAAAACTGATCTTAGAGCTTAGAAGGGTCTTAAGGCACTAAAAGATATGAGTCAAGGCACCTTATTAAAGCAGCAATGAACAGAAGTTGTTGGAAAACGTATGTTATAATATGTCATATATATATATATATATATCTAAAAGAAATTATAACATGCTATAATTTCTTTAACATTTATTTCCCCCCAATTTATAGGTTTTTAGTTAAATTGGCCTGGCCCACTGAATCCTTGCTTTCATTTATAAAAAACGTTAAGTCTCAGAAAGGTAGCATTTATAGTTGGTAGGAACTATAGCAGTCATCTGTTTTGTTTGTTTGTTTTTTGAGATGGAGTCTCACTCTGTCACCCAGGCTGGAGTGTAGTGGTGCGATCTCGGCTCACTGCAAGTTCTTCCTCCTGGGTTCACACCATTCTCCTGCCTCAGCCTCCCCAGTAGCTGGGACTACAGGTGCCTGCCACCATGCCTGGCTAATTTTTTGTATTTTTGGTAGAGACGGGGTTTCACCGTGTTAGACAGGATGGTCTCAATCTCCTGACCTTGTGATCCGCCCGCCTCAGCCTCCCCAAGTGCTGGGATTACAGGTGTGAGCCACCACACCTGACCTTTTTTTCTCTTTTTAAAGATAGAGTTTAACTCTGTCTCCAGGGCTGTAGTGCAGTGGTGTGAACGCGGCTTTCTACAAACTCTGCCTCCCAAGTTCAAGTAATTCTTGTGCCCCAGCCTCTGTAGTAGCTGGGACTACAGACCTGCACCAGCATGCCTGGCTAATTTTTGTATCTTTTTTGTAGAAACAGAGTTTCACCATGATGGCCAAGCTGCTCTCAAACTCCTGACTTCAAGTGATGAGCCCACCTTACCCTCCCAAAGTTTTGGGATTATAGATGTGAGCCACTGCACCTGGCCACAGTCATCTCTTTCAACTCCTCGTTTTTACAGTTGAGGAACTCCAAAACAGTTGCAGCGTCCACTAGGCTAGCTGGGGTTTCTTTTCAAAGGAGATTATTTTGAAATTGTAGAAGGATATATTTTCTCATAAATGTGATGAGGAACTTTATTCACATATTTGCTCATTTGAGTCTAAGTTTTTAATGTGCTCCAAGAATAATTGAGATTCATTGGTGTGAGGGCTATGGGATGTGTCCAGTTGACTTTGAGGACCACCTCTGCTCAGGCACCCCCCTGTTTCCATTCTGTGTAGACCTCCAAACATGCCTCAGGGAGTTGAGAACTGTGATATTGTACGTGTCTGCTCTTCACTTTTTTAAAAGTAAAAGTGAAATTTACTTTTGAGGTTTAGTTGTGATTCTCTTTGTGACAAAGGCGTGTACAAGTTACTACTAGGTTTAGAGTTTTAGTTTTTCAGTATAATGTATAAAAGAATGAAATAGAATATGTCAAGGAAAATGGATTAATCGTTTAACTGGCTGGCAGTGATGGTGATTTTCACAATGTTTTATCTGAACCTTATAGCTAAATTTGTTGTTGGTTTTGAGAACATCCTAATGTGTTTTGTTTTGTTTTCCTTTTTTTTTTTTTTTAACTTTTCTTAGACTTTTTTTTTTTTTTTTTTTAAAGACAGAGTCTCGCTCTGTCTCCCAGGCTGGAGTGCAGTGGCCAGATCTCAGCTCACTGCAAGCTCCGCCTCCCGGGTTTACGCCATTCTCCTGCCTCAGCCTCCCGAGTAGCTGGGACTACAGGCGCCCGCCACCTCGCCCAGCTAGTTTTTTGTATTTTTTTTAGTAGAGATGGGGTTTCACTGTGTTAGCCAGGATGGTCTCGATCTCCTGACCTCGTGATCCGCCCGCCTCGGCCTCCCAAAGTGCTGGGATTACAGGCTTGAGCCACCGCGCCCGGCCCAACTTTGCTTAGACTTTAAAAGATAAAGACATTCATATCTTAATCATACCAGACAAAGCTAAATAGTATCTTCCATATGGGAGTCGAATGGTGTAAAGAGTAGAAAGAAACCTTTGAAAATCTGTATTATTGATTCACAGAATTTTAAAAACAAGTTAGGATTCCCATCTTACTCCTTTATTACATGGAAACAGTCTTCTAGTTGAGATGAGGGATCAGGAAGAAGAGACTTTACCCCGTATCTTCTAACTTGGGCTTTGTTTTTATTTATCTGATTCAGAGGTTTAAATATTATAATACTTTTTGGGGGATATTTTCAACTTTCTGAAATGCCAGATTTTGTGTGTATTATATGCATGTGTGTATATATCCATCTATCTGTATAGCTATATATGATTTTTTCTTGGAGAAAAGGTTCACACAGTCATCAATTATATTTTAAAAGGTGTTCTCTGAGGAAAACTATGAGTAGTAGCATTGTTTCAATCTTTTATGCAGTACCTACTAGATCGTGATGACTTACGAAATGGCCAGCCACTCTATTGCCACTATCCTTTTTAACAAGTCCTTTGGAGGGACAGAGGTGACAACTCAGTGTTACCTACATTTGTGATTTGCTCAATAATAGAAAAATATTCAAAATCATTTGCCTTTGAAAGAGCACAAAATGTAAATGTAGGGTGTGGCATAGGCTGGAATATTGGTGGATTCCATCGGGTTGTTAAGAAAGTAGTTTCTTAATGGACCTCATCCTTCACTGTTAAAATAGGGAACAGATGTGAAGACTTCTACAATTCTGTTGTTTTCCTATCATCTCATTTATTCTAAGAAGGGTAAATAAAATTAGAAATAAATAGTAGTAATGTCATTTAATACCACCTCTGAATTAGGGACTTTTTCTTGCTGTGGTTTCTTCAAAGATTTTGCCTTACAAAATAATATTATTTAAAATAATAGTATATGTTAATATTTTCAACTGCTGAGGTTTTATGGGGCTTTTACAATTTTAGATTATTTTCATCCTTTTTTCCCCCCTTCTAATCAGTATTTCATTCCTATTCCTTGAAATAGGGTAGCAGAAGGAATTTTGATAATTGGATTGAGCAGTTTACAATATTCTTCCGAGGGTGACAAACAAAATTTATGTGTGCTACCCTTCCTTTGACTTATTTGTTTCATTTCATAAATAAGCATTTTATATTTATACATGAAAGTAATCATTTCTTTAATAAAGGCTAAGGTGAGACCTGTATTAGCACTATTGTTGGTTTGGCATCATGGTCAGTAATTTCTCTGCCTTCTGAAAGTCTGCCTTTCTTGGCCTTTAAGAAGCAAGAGTGTCATTACGTGTTAGACTGAGAGAAGGAGACATTATAGAGCCACTTGGAAATGAAGAGTTAATTTTTGGTTAGTGGGTGTGTTACAGGCTGAATTGTGTTCCCTTAAAATTCGTATGTTGAAATCCTAAACCCCCGAATGTGATGGTATTTGGAGAGAGGGTCTTCATCAGGTGGGCCCTAGTTCAGTGTCATTGGTGTTCTTAGGACACAGGGATACCCAGAGGGAAGACCACGTAAAGAGACTGGGAGAAGGTTGTCCACAAGTCAAGCAGAAAGGCCTGCGAAGAAACCAACTCTGTTAACACCTTCATCTCAGACTTCTAGTTTCTAGAATTGTGAGAATACACATTTCTGTTGTTTAAGCCAGGCAGTCTGTAATGGAGCCCTAGCAAACTAATGGTGGTGGGGGCAGGTGGTGGGGATGTTGCTTAAACAGTGATTAAAATAGCTCAGTTAATCAAATGAAAAGATAAGTTTACCATTTTCTTTGGAAACAAAATTGGTATTAATGTCATTTTCAAATAACTCCTATGAGAGCATCCCAAAGCCATTGGTATTTTAATTAATTTTCCAGTGGTAGCTTCTTCAAATAGTAAATCAGTAAGTTGTCTTTAAAGTATCATTTTCTGTGAAGCTTCAGGAAACTTACACTCTAAAAAAAAATTTGAGTTAATCATTTAGGATTAACTACTTTATTCCCATCAAAATACTATCTTTTTCTTCTCTGATGGTAAGAGAAATGAATAAGGTTCCCCCCCCGCCCACTACTTTACAAAAACGTAGAGAGAGAATTGTGAAATATTTACCAGACAGACTGAAGGACAAAGTTTACTAGCTAACCGAACTAAAGGGAATTAAATCCAATTTGTTAGAGAGTAGGTGAAAGGCATTTAAGTGTCAGGGGGTGTTTTCATTTTCTTCCCATTTCTGAAAGTAATTTAAGAACAGAGGGGGGAAATGAGGGATTGAGGAGAAAAGTACAGTTTTATCACCTTTGCTCTCAAGTTGGCTTATGATCCCCAGTGTCAATTCTAGTAAGAAAAAAACAAAACTTTTTGCAATCATATAGTTATTACAGAAACCAGTGCTCTTAAGTTTACTTTCTTCTTTTGACTTCATAGCAGAGTACATCTAGATCCTTTGATTTTGAGAACTTTGTCCTGGAAAATATGAGAAAATCAGCGTATGCAATTAAATGCAAAATCAATGTAAACTGCCCGGAGGACTAGCATATTAGATATTAGCTTGTAGAGACAAATGCTTTTTCAGTCCTCTTGTGATTCAACCACTATTGGATATAGAAATTTAAGGCTTAATCTCTATTATCTCAATGTTCTAGTTGTAGGCAGAGTGAAAAGGAATCAAAGAATTATTTTTTTTCTTCCCCAAACCAGTAAGATACATGTTGTTTTAGAAATATCATACTGGCTTCTGGGTATTTTTAGGCTATGATGGATACAACATTCTTTAGTACAATAAAATAAAATTTGTCTTTTGCCCTGAAGTTATATTTTAGCTTTCATTGAGTTCTTGTCTACCATAAGGTTGAAAAGGGAGAGCATTTATAGCATGCCACCAGTTTGCTGGAATACGGCACAAGCTACTCTAATAAACATAAACAGAGATGACTTTTGAATTTTGTAGCTAAAGGAGAATTGTCCTCTGTGGAGGGAAGGTTATGGGTAACACCTGAGCAGATGCTTGTGGACGCTGCTTCGGGGGAAGAAGCTATAGTCCACAGTGTTCTCGCTAGCCGGTGGTATGGCCTTCGAAGATGGTGCAGTCATTTCTGGTCTTCATTTGTGCTGCAATGAGGACATGAAGGAGATGGGTGAGATTTTTGCCTTTATTGCCTTTAATGGCCCTTGGAATTGTTGTCCAATACACAAATCCATACATCAGCCAATGCCACACAGTTGTCACTGTGAGACAAATTAATTTAGATGTTATTACTGTAATAGACATGTATTTAAAAGCATAGTGAATTCAAAGTAGTTTATAGGCATTGTCTTAGTCAACAGATGCAAAAAAGAACAATTACTAATATGTGGAGGGTCCACATACCTCTGTGTTTGTGTGTAGTTCTGTTTTGTTTATAAATTAAAAATTGGCACTTGTATTCAAAAAGGAAAGGAACCGCCAGACGAATTGATCTCCAAGTTCTTTGACATCGATGGCATCCAATAATTTTTTGAAGTATGCTAACTACACTTTAGTTTCTCATCAATTAAACCTCAAAGATTTACTAAGGATGTAATAAAACAGTTTATAAGAGCATAATTCACAGTGGATGCGGAAGGTTCTGTCAGCTGAACATGGATCTGAAGTGTGGAGAGCTCTATCAGGACAGGCATCGGGCTCTGTCCTGTTTACCTCTGTATTCCTGGCACTGTTCACATACCTACAGGTAGCAGGGTAGCAGGTGTCCATTAAATATTTGTTGCTAAGTGCATCTCTTGGGATAAGACCTGGTAAAGAGTACTAATTATGAATTTGGCTAACTTTACTTTCTTTAATCTTGTTTTAAGAAAACCCATTACAGATTGGACCAATTAGGAAATGCATAAATTAGATATAACCATTTGCTTTAGAAAAGATTATTGGACTTGAACAAAATTGCAATTGAAATTTCTTTAAATTACTTAAATAATTCAAGGACATTTAAAGTATAACTATTTACAGACTATCAATTTATATGCAATTTTTTGGTGAAAAAAAAAAGATTATGGAAATTAGATAACCCATATGTATAGTAAGGCATAATAACCCTTTAAAAATTTTCCTTCTAGGAAATGCTACTGACTATAGTGATTAAAATGTGAAGATTTTATAATTATAATGTGAGGAAATATATGTGATTGGTTATTGTAAGTTGTGACTGAATATTGTTTTTCTGTTGTAGTTATTATATAGAAAGAATTTCGTTGTGTTTATCACTCTTTTATTTGAGGTGCTAAAGTCTTTTTTCTAGAAAATTATCATTTGATGGTGTCCTCATCTGATAGAGAGTCAAAGATCTAGGTTTGACGTTTAGGTTTTCATGATGTTTCTATATTATGAGGTTCTTTATTATAAGCAGGCTTTTCCAGTGTGCTAGGGTTGAATGACATGTAAAGGAGATGTACTCCTGATGAGCTCTGTTCCTCCTCTTTTCTGTTCTACTTCTATTCAGTTATGAGAAAGAGCAAATGAATGAAACTAAGTCACAGTGTATAGGCTTTTGTTTCCAAAGCTCTTTAAGAATCGCTATTTTGTAAATTATACTAAAGTGTAATAATCTAGATATTAATATTTTTTCAAGTCAGGTTTGTTTCCCCTTGAATTGGCACTGTAGTCTTTTTCTGACACCCAGCGTAGAATTTGTATTTTGTCTCCTGATATGCAATATCTGCCTCCACTCATTTCACACTTTGGCTTCTTTGTATGGTGGCTATCTTTTGCTCTGCATAGAAGGCCCCCAGTTTAGAAACACTTGACTTGCTGTAAGGTGGTTGTCAGGGAACATGCCCGCCCCCTTAGGAACCCTTTCAAACCCCTGCAGGTGCTGTCTGTGCTAGAAACCCTCTTCCTCTGTCTGCTTCCTTTGGGAGGTGCCTAGCTCACCAGATGCCTCTGGGACAGACTTACATACTCCCCAGGACATTTCCTCCCCATCACCTTAAGGGTCTGAAAGCCTTCAAGCACATGAAGCTGAAAGGCGGGATTGCAAGGTTCCTTGTGCTGTTAATTCACTCTGCTCTAATTTAGAAAGGGTATCTGAGCTAACTTGGAGATATCCAAATGATTTTGAATTTAATTTGATTGAAAAAAATTATGGTTCAAGTGTCAGATTGATACATTAACATTAAAACTCATTTGCATGTTCAGGGCTTACGTATGTTTTATTTTTCACGTTAGATTTTGAGTCTCAAGGGGCAAAGACTGTGTCTACGGTGATTTTTGTTTATATCTTCAAAAATGTAGTTGACTTTATGAGTATCAATATATTCCTTCCCCAAGAAAAGTAGAAAAAGAAAAAGAAATTATACTTTAATCTGATGTGAAACAGCCTCCTTTTTCTTTAACCTATTTTTGTCAGTGTAATGTTATAAATTAGTTGCTTCTCACCCATTAAGCCTAATTAATCAAGGTAGTATTTAATTTTCTCTGACTTACTGTCTGGTTTAATATTTTCACCAAGCAGCCTAGTTACTGAAGGGTCATCTTTCCATTTGACAAATCAAGTGTATCTATTGAGCTTGTCTGTGTAAATTTCACATTCACTCCCTCTTTGAGGGGGAGAAAAAAAATGAGGCGGGAGAGAGTAAAAACCTGAGTATCTGTAGTGTGGTTTGCCTGTCCTTTATAATACAGCTATAATTTCCCAGTCCCAGGGCTCCCATCATGAAAGTTTGATCAGCCTTATTTTTTGTTTGTTTTTTATTTTCATTCATTCTTTTGTTTTGTTTTTGTTTTTTTTTTTCTTCCTTTAAGTGGCTGAGCCTGTGAAGTTTGGAGCAGAGGTGAATATGTGTGTCAGTAGAACATGATGACAAGTGATATTACCACAGTATTTTTAATATAACAATATCCTATCAAAGGAATACATATTTGAATTTTGAAGTGTAGAGAGAAGGATTTTTTTTTTTTTCCTTCTTAACCCAATGTAATAAAAAGCTTGGTTGAAGACCGTCCCAGGAGTAAAAACCCAGTGTATCTAACTGGTGTCATTTCAGAACGGCAGGATGCCAGTGGAGTTCAGCCCCTGCGGTTTGTTTGTGTTGGCATGCCGTCACGTATAGAGGGCATTTTAAAGTGCTCTGGCATAAGAGAGGAAGAAGATGCTTCGAGTATTTTAACCTGGTTACTGCTCCCATTAGAACATGTGCTTTTGCTTTCGTTAGGCGGGCTTGTTGTGTTTACGTCTTTGTCCCTCATCATGGTGTGGCGAGAACTGCTTTATGCTTTATCATGCTTCTCTTCACACAGATGCACAGCCCTTTGTGTGCTTTGCATCAAACTTGTCTTTCATCCTGCCTTTTGGATCTTTCTCAAGGAAATTGATCTCATAAAGAATGCTATCAAATTCATCAACTGGCAAAAGATAGCATTTCAAAGTATAAGTAAGAGACATAAAAAGGATGCAATCGTAAGCTTGGCTGTCTCAACAGAGCTGCTTAGCAGAAAATATTAAATTCAGCCTGCCTGCCATTCAGTCACTCTGGGCATAACTAGCCAAAGAATTTCACAATGTGGATAACCTCCAGCCCTCTGACTGTATGCAAAGTAGGAGGCCTGAATGAGAGCATTGTGTTATAAAACCTTAAACTGGAGCAAGACTAAAAAGCCCAATCTCTCTGGTTATTTTGGACATTCAAATGCTGTCTAAGAGAAAAGAACTCATTATGACTCAGTTCCGTTAATTAGACGTAAATTACCATCTTTTATCTGATACAAAAGAAGGTAAAGGGAACTCTGCAAGACCAGAGGATACTGAAATTCTAATGAGATGAGAGCATAGGCTGGAAACTGAGTGAAAACAAGAAGCCATTCAACTAGAGGCAAGCCCCTAGTGTGTCTTGTGTGTGAGCAAAAAGCAAAAACATACATTTGTAATTGTCCAGATTCATATACTATTTAGAACCATGGTCAGTGTCCCCAGAGAGCTCATAGGGTCCTGATTTTTGACAGGATGTGATGCTGACCCACACAGAAGGAAATAGGCTCTTTTCCTGAGTACACTCTGAAGATTTTTGTTAGGTACACAGCCTTTCTCAGTGGGAGACCATAGTGTGATTGAATGATAAATAAATGGACCTTTTACATAAAAACAATGAAGACTTAATAAATAAGGCAATTAGCAAAGTTTGACTAAGAGATTTAAGGAGTTATATGGTAGTAGAGGAAATGTTTAAGCATAACAATAACCGAAGAACTATGGAGTTATAATGTTGAAAAGGACTATAGGGTAGTTATAAAACTGGAAAGCTACTTCGTTAGGATAATAAAATAGTATAATAACCCCGTTAATCCCTTCTTTAGAACAGTATAAACACATTTTCTTAATTGTATCAACTTCTCAATTGCAAACCAGGTTGTTCCAGAGTGAATTTAGCTGTACTGTTGCTGCCTGCTAGAAGGTTGACATTCTCCCTGTGTTAGGCGAAAATTAACATAGTCTCAAAGGTCTTGTATTCTGTCAAGTTTATAATACAGTGGTGAGCATGATTCCAGATGGATATTTTTATTCTCCTTCAGAGAAGATGGGTACAGTGGTAGTTAATAACCTGTGTCCTGTGACATTGACTATCATGTGATTAGTTCACATGACCTAAATACTAATTACTTAGGAAATTATAATATTGCAAGTAATTAATCATTTCATTCATTGAGCACATTAATTACTTACTAAGTCCCAAACACAGTGTTATGCACTAGGGATTCAATGATTATTGTGACTCTAGGGTTGAGAACAGGAATATAGAGTATGGGACCAGATTGAGAACAAAGTTGAAGATTTCCATCAGAAGTGTGACTTTGAGATGCTTATGGACATGACAATGTCAGTCAGTACAAAGTAGATATTTAAACATGATTTTCTGAAGATGGAGGTTAAGTCTTGGCTGGAAGGTGCAGATGTAGCAGTCAACAGTAGGGAGTTGTTTGTTGATACTATGTGGTAGTGGTTACAACCAGACAAGGTGAATGAGAAGAGCCATGATATGGGAATGATGCCTTGGACGGTTAAGATTTGAGGGGCAGGATGGAAATGAGGATACTGAGGTGGAAAACCATGCATGTGCAGAGGAGCGGGTGAACAAGTAGAATGCAGTGCTTGCGGTGCTGTGCTTGCTAGCTAGGGAAGGGTCTTTTCTCAATATGTTTGAGTTGGAGGAGACAGAGTGTGTGTTTGTGTAAGTGTGAGAGAGCGAGAGCGAGAAAGAGACTGCTTAATAGAGCTTAGAACACTAAGATAAGGCCGGTGGTGGGAGGAATGACCATTTTTTAAGTGTATGGCTGTGTACAAGGAAAGTTTAAAGAGAAAAATGGAAAAATGGAAAGGACTGAAGATAATCTATGTCTCTAGAGGAAGTCAGGGTCAGGAACTCAATTGGGAAGTCAGTCTCCAACAGGAGGAGGAGTTCAGAGTTAGGGATGGGTATGGCTCTCTCTACGTATAGTATATTTTAGATAGAAGAGTGGAGTGGGGAATTCAGCTTTGACCGGGGCTGGTGGCCTTCATCTTTTCAGGAGGGCAGGAGATAAATCACCTGTGAGTTGGTCCAGAGCCTAGTGATGGTCTAGAATAGTCTCTGAGGGAATTGAGAAAGAGCTGTACCAAGGACACCTAAAAAAATTCATTGTTACTGGTTACCAGATTAGGACTGAAGTCATGGATAGGAGGAGAAGCACAGCACAATTTTCCCCCAGAAGTTTTCAGCTTCCTGCATCTGAATGAGAGATCGTGCTTTGCTGTATTGATCCCAATTTTAGGGTTTTGCTGGGTGGTTGAGGTTGAAGGAACAGGTCAAAGTGGAAGAAACAGTTGTTTAGCTGGCCCATAAGCTGATAAGAGCAGGCTGGGACTTTGATATTTTATGGGGTGTGTGTGTGTTTGTGTGTGTGTGTGTCCTTTTTTTTTCATTTTGTACTGCATGTTACTTCCAATTACTATTCCCTTTCTTGGAAATAGTGTTAAAACTGGCTTTCTTCCGCTGTGTGACTTGGAGAAACCAGATAAAGAGGGAGATTCTCTGGCCATTTTTCAGAAGGTTGACCACAGATGAAGACAAAAAAGCAACTCCTGAAATGGTGGTGACTCTTAACTGTTCTTGTTATTTTGTACTATTTTGTACTGTTGTATCTTCTCATAAAAACAAAACAGCAAAGAAAGAATAACATCAAATAAGGAATTCCCTTCCCTGCTGTGTTAGAGTTCAGTGACATTTTTGGAGGCTCTGCCCTGTTGGATTTTTTCCTCAGTATTGCTTGCGAGTTCTCAGGCAAAATGAAAGTGATAGGCACTGCCTGAGTGATTATTTCTAAAAGCTCAGAGGCTAATAGGTATACGGAGAATTAAATAAATCAGATCCGTGTATGCCAGCTCCTATCACCGAGTGTTGTATTGTTGGTGTTTGTTCATTTGAATTTGTCAGACAGAAGTCTTCATGGCTGATTTGCTTACTGGCTACCCAGGACAGACTTCAGATTATATGTGACCCAAGGTAGACACAGCTCTCTAAACTCGGCAAAATTGCTGTCCACTGAGCTCAGAAAGAGAGAGGTAGAACTCATTAAATCAAAATACTTACCCGCCCACCCTCATAAGAAAATGTGAATGTGAGGGGTTGCTCACAAGCCACCATAGTATTTTCTCAAAATACTGGATTAGGGCAGTGATTGTCAGCCCTGGCCTGGTACTAACTAGTCCTATATCCATTTGCCTCAGCAGACAAACATGAAGTCAGTCAACTATAGGGTGTGTATGTTTTCAGTCGACCTTACAATCCATCACACCTGTTATGATTGAAAGAGCGTATTCACATCAAACTTACGTAAGGTATAGGGAACTAGTGTACTAAATCTTAGCCTGAATATAAATAAGAAAAATCTGTATGCTAGTTCTTATTCAGCAAGTAACTAGCTTTGTGACCTTAGAAAAGTCACATACCTCTGGGAGGTTAGTTTCCTTATTCATAAAATGATCTTAATTTAAGGTCTTTTTCAAATTTTAATAATTCATTAAATTGCACTTTAAAGATTTTTTAAACAATTTTTTTCTTGATGTTTTCTACTCAGTCCAATGTGGTCCAGCTATCCATGTTTCTATTGGATCAAAGCCTTTCATTTTCTTCTTAGTTCTGTTTTCCAAGTGATTTTTGGCTATTTGTCTATTAGTATCTTCAGCATAGAGTGGACTGGGACAATGAAATACAAAATTCAGGCAAGGTACTACTGCAGTCTTGGTCTGATGCTGAAAATGAGTTTCTTGGGGGTATTATCTTTAGTTATTTAATTATAGTGTCTGTGTCTCCAGTAGCTAATTGAAAGAATAGCTCTGCAACCAGATCAACAGCAACAAGCATGTTTTACCAGGTCTCTCCCCTAGGAAGTCCATAGGCAGGAAATTGAATATCAACATTCTTTTTTGCTCAGTTGGCATCAACTGTTACTTGCTTTTAGGATAATCAAAAGGTATTTTTAAACTCTGCTACTTTCGTTCACTGTGAAGGACAGCAAACCCTAACCCTGTTGTCACAGCAGGGTGGGAAAGAACCTTCTAGTTGGTGCAATCCAGCCTTCCACCAGTGCTGAAATACTTTTCTTAAGAGATGATATTAACTGTTTTCTGTGGGTATTGACAGTATTTTCCTGTTCTTTTTCCATGTCTCCCAAATAACGCATTTTTTGAAAGTATGTTTTCATTATATTCAAGAAACCACAGCTCAAGTTCAATTAAGGCAGCAACTATTTAAGGAACAGCTGTGTGGTCATAAAACAACATGTGTAATGCACCATTTTATGATCTAATATAAAATAGGATTAATGAGATGATAAGAATTACTTTGTGAATCTTTGAGCAGTTTGTAGGAAAAAAATGTAAATTAATTTTTGGATGGGGGTTGCCTATTAAAATCTCTGATGTGGCAAATATACTCAAGAACTTGATCTACTTTTGTTAGGCCGGCCAACCTTTGTTATGGTGTCTCTAGTGAAGAAATGTAACCATGCCTGTAAGTATTATGTTCCCTATTATTTATTTATTTAGAGTCTTGCTCTGTTGGCCAGGCTGAAGTGCAGTCGTGTGATCATAGCTCACTCCAGCCTCGGTCTCTGGGGCTCAAGTGATCCTCCCACCTCAGCCTCCAGAGTAACTGGGAATATAAGTGTGAGTCACTACACTCAGCTAATCGTTTAATTCTTTTTTTTTTTTTTTTTTTTTTTAGAGACAAGAGTCTCCTTATATTTCCCAGGCTGGTCTCTAACTCCTGGGCTCAAGCAGTCCTCCTGCCTCTGCTTCCCAAAATGGTGGGAGTACAGGCTGTTGTCAGTTTAAACACTTTTTAGAAATCCTAAATTGACTGTGATCCTTATAGCAAGAAAATATTAGATCAGTCATTTTTTTCACAAAAAGATTCTCAGTAGTTTATAGCAAGATTTTACAAGACTATGAACTTCAACCTGGACTTGATTATGTGACTTGAAGAGCTGACACTGAAAAAGATGGTATTCAAAAGATGACAAAGAGGAAAATGCTAAACTCCTTCCTTCCTTGCCGGCTTATGTTATATAATTTGATCAGATGTAATACCCTGTTCCAAAATGTGTAACCTTTGATAAGCGTTATTCACATATATTTTATTACCTTAATGCTAACTTATATATGAAGCTCAGCAGCCTCTGAGCTAAGCATTAAACCATTGTCAACTTATGATAATGCTGTAGCATAAGAAAGGGTCAATTTTATAAATGCAACATCGTCATTATTCAGGGAAGTCTTATAGACAGTCCTGAAGCCAAATGGTATTTTATCCATGAAGCATTGTTACACTTAAGTGAAATAATACAATTAATTATGTATTGGATTTATATATGGCAAAATTTACTTTTGTTGGATGTCCGAGAAATAGATTTATAATATCATGACTTGCTAAATATTTTCAGATAAAATATTACAGCTATTTTGTAAAAGACTTTTAAAGTATCCTGTTTGTAGGGGAGTTTCTGATACTTTTAAAACATTTTCTAAAAGTTGTTCTTTCTAGCTTTCAGTCGTCTATTTTTTAAAAAATGGATTTTCTCAGGCTTTCAAGGATAAATGAATTAATGGACAGTTATTTTGACTAGTACTTTAGGAAGTGCTTCAGTGTATATGATGGGATCTGCCCTAACTGGTATGAAGTACAGCTAGGGAGAACACTAACATAAGTAAACAATTTCAAAAAGCAGTGATACGCTAAACTGTTAAGAGTTAAGAAATCCAGAAAAGGAGAGCTTATCCTGACCTAGGTGAATGAATAGCATCTTGGGCTGTATCTTGAATGATGAGACTCTGTGTAACTAATTCCTGTGGTGTACAGGGAGTCATGCGAGGTCCTTTGCTTCTGGTTGAGCCTCACAGCAGCCTCTTCTCAGATGAGGAAGCCAAGGCCAGGAGTTTAATCATTTACTCTTGATCCTGTAGCTGCGTGCTCAGTGGGCTGCTTGCTTCTGGGCAGAGAAGACTTTCAAGATGGAAGGAAAGGTGCTGACTCTGGCACAACTATGCTCTCCAGTAGTTAATAGGTGCTAAGTTTATAGGAAATCTGTACATTACAGGAAATCTGGTATAAGCAGAGGAATGGGCCTTTTTCAGTTGTGTTAAATATTTTTCTTTGTATTATAAGTCGTTCACAGGATTGTATTGTGAAGGTGGAATATTAACTGAGTATCCGCGGTGCTCAGTAATAGTAGCTGATTGAGTGAAGGAGTATTGCATCTTTCCCAATTTACTGTATCATTCTTAAATTAGGTTGGTCATTTGTTTAAATCTTAGCATGAGCATGATTTCACAAATAAGCTGTAAGCAGTATACAAACAAAATAAATTTAAACTCTGTTAAGATTTATGGTAATTTGTTTCAGCATTTTTTGATAATCAAAGGTTTCAGTTTTTTTTAAGTATTTCTTTTTCTGTTGTCTTATGCTTTGCTAATTTTTGAAAGACCTAGTTATTAAATGTGGGTGCTGTCATCTCACAACCTCAAAATTTAGAAAGCAAGGCAGCTTTGTGGCAGAAACCCATTGGAACTGTAAACTTGTGTTTTAACATAATTTCTGTGGAATTTTAATTTCATTTTGAATGGAAATAGAGGTTCTTTCAGGTTGCCTTATTAAACAGGAAGTGAAAGCACAGATTTCTGAATTCTGGTGTTATTCGTGGTTTTCAGATCATTGCTGCGAGGCCTCAGGCTTGTGTTGGATTTCACAGGTAGTGACCTTCCTCTTTATTGCTAATTCTCTCTTTGCCCTTAAAGCCAGTGTCATTTTAGTTTTTGCTTTGCCCTCAGGATCTTGTCTTTCCTCCACCTTCAGGTAAATTAATTACCAGCACATTTCTGTTTCTCTTTTGAATCAGCGCTGTGTCCTCTTCCTGAGGAACCTCTCATTAGTCACTGAAAGCTCCTCAGGGTCTCTGGATCATACTCTAGTAATGCTATTCTGGAGAATTTCAATTCATGTGTTAAATGTAAGAAGACGTTTTTCTGGCCTCATGTTTCCACTTGCTAAAATTATATTTTGCTGCTTTAAAAAATTGCTCATAAAATAATGGGCCAGTTCTAAAAAAATCAGTTAAGGCCCTATGGTCACATGACACATGTTGTCTGAGTGGGGGGTGGAATTTACCTTTAAAAGCAGTGACCTGCTACACGTGTGAGAACAGAGTGTCCATCATAGGGCATTACCATGACGATGCAGATCTGTGGTTTTAGGACAGTGTCCTGCTTAACAAGGCTCTCCCCTTCTCAGGGGTTTGTCGGCTTGCCTCTGATTTGATAGCAGAACTGGAATTGAGAATCTTTACTCCTTAAAACATTAACCGCAACATCAATTTTTGCTTTGCCTTGGTTTTGTTTTAAAATAAATTTATCCTGCAAAGGAAAAGATCTTCATTCAGTGGGATTATGAAACAAAACTGTGACCTCTTAAAAAGCAGAATAATTTGCATCAAGGGAAGGCACTTAGCTATAGAATAACAAATAATTGGAGAGACCCAAATACAGTTGAATATGTATTCTGATTGTTTCTAGACAGGACTCAGACCCACACAGGATTGAAAGTCATGTAAACTACGCTGTGCTCTATTGTAAAATACTAACTTCTGCATGTATTGCATCCTAAGAATTAATAGAGAGATTAAAGAAAGCAATAGAAAAATAATGTTTAGAGAGCAAGGGTTTTTGTAATCTGAAGGGAGGGTGAGAAAAAACTTATTCATTAACCCATTCATGGATGTTGATGAGAGGAATTATGTTTTACCACAGCTTTATCTTGAGAAATGATGCTAAGCATAGGTTGGAATTGTAGACAATTTAGATAGCTAAATATTAGATGATTTTACTATTTTATTGAGCAAATATTTGTTGAGGATTTACTAAGTTGCTAGGTACAGAGTTAAATAAGAAACATTTCTGAAGACTTAAGGAACCAAAAGCCCATTATTAAAACACGATAAGCAAATAATGGCAGTTCAAGGTAGGCTCTACTCTGATTAGTGTGTGGAGGAATGGGTTATTAATGTCCAGAGGAGAAGTCCCTTTCTAAGTTATCACGAATTTGATTATTCAACCAAATGTGAAATAAGCATGCTCATAGTAGAAGAGTGAGAAGCATATTTTGACTGCATAAATGACTGGGGTTAAACTGCTGGGGGGAAGAGTATAGAAAACTGTTATTGTGTGGACATGTTAGGGTCTTAAAAGGTAAGTAGAAATTTTTCAGCTAGAGAAGGGTATTTCAGGAAAAAAAAAAACGTGCAAATGCCTAGGTGCTTGGAGGAGCACTGTATTGGGAGGGAGAATTCAGTATAGCTGGAATATCAAATATGAGGGAGGTGAGGCAGGCAGGCAGGCAAGGTCAGGAAGGGCTAACACTGCCACTCTTAGGAGTTGGTACTTTGTCCTGATGTCAGAAATAGCGTCATTGCCCTCCATTGCCTCAGTATCCTAATGGTCACCAACTATAGTCTCCGCTGTCTTAATCCATCTTTAGTTAAGTTCCTCCCCAACACTGTACCTTTCCCATTGCTGAAGTTCAGATATCCTATTATTTTTCTCAAGACATTGAGGTTAATGAATCTCCATTTTCATTTACATGTGTACATCACTACTTTGCTTATATATATTAAATCATACAGTGTTTGCACAGTTCCAGAAGGTCAACAGCTGATCTGGGTTCTCTCAGTGCTGGAGAATCCTGTCAGTTAACCTAGAGAGTTCTGAGACACAGAATGTATCTTCAGAAGCATACTCTAAAATTTTAGCTTTGAACTTCATTTTCATGACAAGCAGAAATGCAAAAGGAATGTAATCTGTCCTGCATGAAGGACATTTTACAAATAATCAGAATATATTCTGTGGGAGGGATGTCTTTTGATACAAAGTTTATGTCCAACTTTGATGTTGATAAAGCTGTGGTAAAAACATGTCCTTTTGCAGTGGCCACAGATTTGATTTGGTATCCAGAATTTTGCAAAGCTTCCATTTTAATGGAAGAAGAATAAATGTTAATGATGTTCACTTTTCCTTTTCTTTTTTCTTTTCTTTTTCTTGTTTTTTTTTGTTTTTTGTTTTTTGTTTTTTGTGTTTTTTGAGACAGGGTCTCACTCTGTCACCCAGGCTAGAGTGCAGTGGTGCAGTCTCAGCTCAGGGCAGCCTCCACATCACGGGTTCAAGCAATTCTCCTGCCTCAGCCTCCTGAGTAGCTGGGACTGTAGACACACACTGCCAGACCTGGCTAATTTTTGTATTTTTGGTAGAGACGGAGTTTCACCATGTTAGCCAGGCTGCTCTCAAAATCCTGACCTCAATTGTTCCGCCCACCTCAGCCTCCCAAAGTGGTGGGATTACAGGCGTGAGCCACGGAGCCTGGCCCTCACTATTTCTTTTCTTTGGGAATAGGATAAATGTTTTGCAATTTGTTTTTATTTTTTCTGCTTAGTCCTCTATTTTGGAGGACTTCTAGTGTTAAAAAACGATGATATTTCTGGGATTTCAGACCACACTGACAGATGCCTTGGTCTAATATATGCAGGAATGTTTGAATGTTCTTGCAGTGATGATTTTTCTTGTTAAAGAATTTCTTTCAGCCTTATTTTAATTTCTGATCCGATAACATCTTCCTTTGTAAATTTTCATGTTGTTCGTTTAGGAGATTCTGTTAATCTTTGATGTAATTCATTGTTTGGCTGTTGACTCCAAAGATTATGATTTCTGCTTATAAACTTCTGATTGTAAACAAGCAGAATACTATACCATTACTCACTAGTTGGCTTTTAGCAGTTTTAGTAGGCTTAAAACAGCAAGCAGTGTGGCCAGTGTTCCAGACAACAGTAACTATTTAAAATAGGAAGGGCAAAATTAACATTTATTACCAATTTGGCTATTTGATGAAAACTGTTTAGTACCCACTTTTCCACCCTGGTACTAAAATAGAAGATGAATAGGTGCTTCCATAGTTGATGACGACTGATGATTAAGATATGCTAATGATAAAGGCAAATTTTTATCAAGGCAAGTGACAGCTACTATATAGAGTACTTCCTATGCATTATAGCATTTAATTTTCATACTCTTTTGCTTTTCCATCTATCACAGATTTGCAGAGTTATTTTATTTAGTTATAATTTTATGAGAGATCTGATAATCCACACATTTCCTGAAAACAATGTTTCTCAAGCTTGATAAATGAAAAGGGCCTCCTTTTGTTAGGAGTTAAATTATATTACGATAATTATAAACATGTAACATATATAAAACTAGTTAAACCTTTACTATTATATATGGCTTATATAGTTTTAAAAGCAAAATAATTAAACACACCCAAAAAAACTAAAGACCCATGCGGGTGTGGTGGCTCATGCCTGTAATCCTAGCACTTTGGGAGGCCTAGGCGGGCGGATCACTTGAAGTCAGGAGTTCAAAACCAGCCTGACTAACATGGTGAAACCCATCTCTACTGAAAATACAAAACAAAAACTAAAGACCAGTTTAAACTGGAATTAGAGAATTAATTTAATGTCGTGGATAGTAATGTTTTATTAAAAATAACATTGCACAATTATGCTGGTGGCTTCAGCATTCTCATGTAAGCATGTGTCATGACAGTTGACTTCCTCACTGCTTTCCTTATTCAAACTAGCTAAGGTCTTCATACAGCACAGAATGGCCTCATTTGATCTTTGCTTGAGAAGTGAGTATCATCCATATATTAGGTTCACCTTTACATGACTGCTTTGTACCTCTTTGTTCATGTAAATACAAGTTGTCATTAAGTATTCTTGTTAACTTCAAAAAGTATTATATGAATAAAAACCAAAATTAATTTTAAAAATTCTTGCAGAGAATTTGTAGTCTCTCAGAACTTTTTGGGCAAATCTTCCTGCTTCCCACCACCTCTGACATGCTAATGAAATTAATACAATGTAAACAACAAGATAATGAATGGCTAAACACGTGTTGGGCTCTTTGTATGCATTATCTCATTGAATCTTGGAGCAACCCCAGGAGCAAGGTCGTCTGGTTAACCCTTTTTTGCAGATAAGGCTAGTGAACCTCAGATGTATTAAGTAAATGCCTCCCAAGGTCACATGGCTAGTAGAATATCAAACTGATTTTGAACCCAGATTCTCTCACTCCAGAGCCTGTAACACCCCCACTAGTAGCTTCATTAGTTTGTCCGTTCAATAAATGTGTTTAACGTATCTGTTTACCTGGTACCAGTCCAAATGCTTCTCATACATCATCATCTTTACAGTTTCAGCAGAGTAGATTCTGTCATCTGCCTTTAGTGAGCTAAGAGGGCTCAAGGTCACCCTTTTAGTGACACTCTCCTCCCACCTTAAGAGATGTAAAAATGTAAAGACTCATTGTAAGGGACAGTTTTAAAAGCAGAATTTAAAATAGTGTCTTTATTTTCTGTATCTTCAGGGCTTGATTTACAATTTTCAAGGAAAAAAAACAATCAACTAAGAGATCCTATCTTTATATTGATTTTTTAAAAATAAAAACTCAGAAAATGTCATTAGAACTTGAGCCTGTTAAGCTTTTTAAAGACCCTCATTGTATGTGAACCTCAACAATGGACATGAAATAAACACCTTGTGAAATGAACTTCTCTACATTGAAAACATGTTGGGCCAGTAAATTTTTTGGCCAATTTATCGATGTAGTAAATATTTCATTTACTAATAGGGCTATTTGGAAGAAGATTTGTTTACACTAGAGAACTGAAGGAAATGTAATCCAAATTACTGGCATCATGATTCTCATTGGTATTCTTGCAGTATCCTCTGTATTATGTGCATCTATCAAATGATTATATTTTGGAAAAAAGCATTCTGTGCCACCGTCTGTGTAATTTATGTGACATTATTGACAGTTGATATTCTGACAGCTAAGACAGTAATAGGGATGCTAGGTGAGTATGTGTGAGTATATATGTGTGTATATAGATCTACACATACACATAAAGGCATGTATGTAACCCATGACTGCAACTAAGGTTTATATACTTTTGAACATTGATGGATTTTTATTTTGAATATATGTTGTCACTCTTATGTTCAAATGCTACTGTTTGTGTGAAGCAGAAATTATTGCTTTGTGTATAAACAACTATTTGAGGTTATTTTGTTGATTACTTTTGTTTGAAGAATAAAGCATTGGAATAGTAAATACATCATAAAGCTCAGAAAGCCTTCCTGTGTTTTATGTAAAAGTTGTATGGAAAATTGTTCAAAGTTCTAACCTACTTTATTATTCAAAACTCTTAATTGGCTACTTGCTACATTATAGAGGGTAACAGTGTTTAACAAATGTTTAACAGAGTCCATGACCTGAAGGAACTAATGGGATGGATAGTTAACAAGTGCATGATTACAGATGGTGGTAAGGAAAAGGACAGAGAAGAACTGTGCCAGGTGGGATCTTCCAGGTTGAGTAGGCCTGTGTCGAGGGGGATAGGAGGCACTGAAGAGGAAAGACAGAGCCGCGTGAATACAGGCGCTCCAGTGCAGGACAAGCACAGCACTGCTTAGAAGCTGGAAGGCATGTGGTATGGCGGTCACATAAGGCTAGTGTTGGAGACAGGTAGGTAATTAGGAAAGGACTTTTTATAGCATATAAAGAAAATTCAACCAGGGCGCCTCGGAACACACCCATACCCAAGAGAGAGGTAAAAGAGTCTGATAAGGAAAAGGCACAAAAATGGGAGAGGAGAAGGAGAGAATGAGAGAACCTGATAGTTGCGGCCAAGGTGCATGGGGAGAGGGAGTTTCAAGGCAGAGAGAATAAGTGATTCTCTGTCAAACATTGCTATGTTTTGACAAGAATTCTTTAGAATCATGGACTTCAGTGATTAGGCTTAAGCTATCATTGGTGACCTTATCAAGAGCAATGTCATTATCTCTATTGTAAGTTGAGTTCCTAGGATCTTCGAAGAGTAATTGTATCATTAAAAGTCTCATAAACCTAGTCATTTTTTTCTAATGGAACTATCCTAGGCATATTATTGCCACCTTTAGGGTTAATAGTGTAATCCGTAAGTGTGAAAAGAAACCAAACTTGGCCTAGAAGGAAGCTCAAAGGGAGAGAAAGCATTACTCAAGCTACTGCAAGGAAATGGATAGTGGACATAGGCTCATCTAGAATACTTAAGTGACAGTATTTATCTTAAGTAGCTTAGAAACAAAATTACTGGGTTGCTGATTAAGAAAATGCATGCCAACTTGTCAGAATGCCAGTAGTTTGTTAATTATTTAGCAATAAAATAGGTTTAATTCTTTCCTGCTTTCTGGCTAATGGGGAGATGAGAAATGGAGGAAGGGAGAGAAGGTCAGACTTGTGCAGTCCTGGGAAGGTAAAGATCGGCCTCCTGTGCTCGGTGCTCTGATGATGGTGTGACAGTTATGGACAGAGTGTCCCTCCCACTAGCCTTCTCTACTCCCTGCATTCACTTACGCTTTTCCTGCTTGACTTCCTGCTTCATCTCCAAGGAGCAGAGAGTGACCTTCTGACTAGTACGTACCTGCATTTTTGCTCAGCAGCACTTATTAGGAACCGGCACATACGTATTTTCCCAACTCTTCCTCTTACTCAAAAGAAGGGGAAAGAGAGAGAGAGAAAGGGAGGGAGCAAAAATTGGGAGAAAACTGTGAAAGAAAATGAGTTTGACAGATTTGTTCAGTTCTGGATGCCTGTCCTCCTGTTTCCTAAATCTGTCAGAAAAGCTAAGACCCTGCCCCCACAAAGAATAAAATCCCCAAGGCTACAGTCTGAAAAGAGGGGAGATACACATCATTTTCTCCCCAAATTATCAGAAGGAGATCCATGCAGGCAGAACCGAGACACAAATCATTATCTCCAAATTATTGGCACAAAATCATATCCATGCTTGGGGCTTTAAAATGGGTGGGCTAATGTGGAGGAGAAAAAAATAATTGAAAAACAGAGTGTCTCCTGAATAATAAGTAAAATCGAATTGTAATTTAATTTGAATCCAACCACTGATGGATTGCTCGTGATTTGTGGTGTGACATGGTATGCTGTTTACCATTTCCTGGCATGCTGCCTTACTACCTGTTTTTGTCCCCCACATTTATCTTGTGACGTTTAACTACTTGTTTACACTGTGTTGTCCCCAGTTACACCATGAGCTCTGTGAGGGCTGGGAGTGGGCTTACTGCCTTCACAGTGCCTCACTCACAGTAGGTATTCCAGAAGGCTTTGTTGTCTGGTCTAGTGAAGCGCCCAGCTCAGGAATGGAGGACAGGCTAGCTGTATGTATTCTCTTCTCAGATGCGTTAGCTGGGCAGTTTGCTCGACATCCTGTCCCTATCTCCTTTTTGTGTTGGTTGATTATAGTCTCATGCTACAGGAGACAACCTGGTACCATGGAATGAGAGCATCTGATTTGGAATCAGTGACACCCCAGTGCAAATCCTACCTCTGCTCCTTAGCAAGTACTTTTTCCAAGCCTTAGCAACTAAAACAGGGATAATTATACCTATCTCATAGGGTTGTGATATGGTTCAGATGAGATAATAACTATGAAAGCCCTTTACAAATTACAAAGGTGGTAGTTGTAGTTGAACTTGTAAGATGGAGTAACAGTAGTTGAAAATACTATACTTTCTATGCAACTTTTACTCTTGGTAAATTTCCTTCTATAGACAGGGTAGTGTGATTGTAAGTTTAGCATAAGTTTTCTTGACCTACAAAATTCCAGCTCTCTTCTAAGCCATGTTCCTAAATCACATCCCAATTTTCACCCTATCTATGATTCTATGAAGATTGGATTAACTGTCTGGTTAGTTGCCGTGTTTACTAGTCTGGTTATTTGCCTCTGCCTACTAGACTTCTTGTGGATGTTGATACACTGGAGGCCTTAAAGTGAACTTCCACTTTATCACACTATTTTGGTTGGGGGGTGGTGGGAGGAGCTACTTGTATTACATTTTTATAGCATTCCCAGGGAAATGGTACCTTGAGGGGAGTTTCTGATGGGGTGGAAGGTTAGGCAACCATTTCTCAAGATGCCTCCAGAAAAGTTGCAGTGTCAGCTCTGAGTGCAGCTCAGATGGAGATCTCCCACATAAAATATGGTAGACGCCTTAATGTGTCCCGCATTCTAGTGGGGCAGCTAGTTCTCTCAGTGTGTGCTCATAACACAGGTATCAAACAAGTCCGGGAAAGCCCAAGGACTGCATCCTGATAATATATAGATGAGATAATAAATGTTCTCTTTTATTTTTAAGATCTGAGGGAGGAATGTTTAAGGTAATCCACCTGAAAAAGGCTAAGGTACCCTGGAAAGCAATGTTGAGGTGAGTTGGTTGTCACCAAGTCTGTTGGTTCTGGGTACTTGAAAGTTGGAATGAAAGAAAACATGGGATTACTATTATAGAGAGACTTCAAAATGAGGAGGGTAGTTCCTCTGAAAGATAGAAATTTGTCATCCATTGAGCCAGAGTGATAACGGCAAGTTCAGAATAAAATTGATTATTTTTTCCACTTACAAAATAATCATATAGACCTTTTTAGATTGTTGCCTCAAACAAATTTTGAAGAAGCAAGTCAAATTCTACATAAACAAACCAAGGAAAGGTTGGCATTAGTGTGATCACATTTCCAAAATTGAAAATACTGTCATGCAAAGATAGGTGTAAAACTTTGTGCACAAGTTGTGAAATAATGTGCATCTCTACTTTGTCAAGTTTACTATAATTTTCAAAGTAGTTGAGGTGAATTAATTTTCATGGTGATTCCATTTCATATGGTAAACAGAAATGCCTTTCATTCCTTCTTATGTTTAGTCTGAAATTAAGGGGGAACTCCAGGAATAGGCCCCCTGCATAATATGGGACAACATTGTGTTTTTCCGTTTTCCAAGAATAACAAAAGAGAAAGAATAAAGATAGTTTATGTAGTAGAGAATGACTTGTCCTTTATGTAATCTAAGGTTTTTATGTTATTAAATAGATTGAAGATTGAATAGCTTTTCAAATGCACATTCCCTGTCAGGTTGTATCTAAAATAGCATGGGATCTAATTCACCTTGATGAGTTAGTTCTTGACTCTGTATATCTTCTTCAGCAAGAAGGCATTTCTTGTCAACCTTCTTAAAACCAAGTGTACCCTTAAATCTGCTAGCACTGCATGATGGTTGCTAATGTTATTATTTTTATATGTGAACATCAAGTGTCAATAGTCTTTAA